>NW_022106189.1:1152702-1178871 GCF_000313985.2 Echinops telfairi | reverse complement strand
CACCAAGCTGGGCTGAGGTGAACAATGCTACCATGTAATGTGTCTGACTGCATCATTGTAATATCTCTCATGCTCTCGATGACTTTAATATAATACTTATATATTTCAACCATATAATTGTGCATTACTGAACCCGTGATTAGCGGTGGGGGCTGGCCCCCCATCTCACCTCTAAACATTTTAATTTAATACTACACATAATTATCTACCTTGGTGTTGAAAAAGCATCTAACACACTTTTATTATAGAACACTCAAAACTAGTCACAGAAGGGAAATTTCTCAGCATGATAAAAGGACATTTATGAAGAATTCACAGCAAATATCGTGCTCAATGGTGCACAAGTGGAAGCTTTTCACTTAAAGATCAGGAACAAGAAAAAGATGCTCTTTTCACAACTGCTGTTCAACATTGTACTAGATGGTCTAGCCAAAACATAAGAAGAAATCAAGGCATTGTTATTGAAAAGGAAGAAGGAAACTATTCAAAACCGACACAATTCCTTATGTGTGTGTATAATATATAGATAATATCCCTAGAAATCTGTCAGCAATCCACTAGTAATGTTTATAAATATATTCAGCAAAGTTGTAGAATATACAATCAGTTGATAAGAATCAATTGTGTTTCTATACACCAGAAATGAAAATCTGAGAAAGAAATTAAGACAATAATTTTATTTATAATAGCATCTGAAAGAAGAAAATACCTAGAAGTAAACTAAGCCAAGCGAGTGAAAGACTTGTGCACTGAAAACTACAAATTACCCGGCTTGATCGCCCGCCCTGGACCCCCCTCCCTGCCCCGCAACACACACACACACACACACACATACACACCGGGGCAAAACACAAAGGGTGTGCATCAGAGCAGCAAAGAGAGCAAAGCAATGAAGTCCCCAAGGAATTAAAAAAATACTTTGTGGGGCAGGGCTTGGCAACTCATCAGACTCAGAAAATATTCACAAGGGTCAACAGACAGACCTGGAACTATTTGTAGGCTTTTAAAAAAAAATGTCTACATAAGATAGGCAGGATAAATACACCCTTGATAGTCTCAACCATGTAAAGTTCTGGTCTATGCTATATAAAATGGTTGAACCTTGAAAATATGCTGAGTGGTGCCTACCTCCCTGATACGATCACTGAAGACAAATGTGTGCATAAGCAAATGTGTTGAAGAAAGCTGATGGTGCCTGGCTATCAAAAGTTAAAGCATCTGGGGTCTTAAAGACTTGAAGATAAACAAGTGGCCATCTAGCTCAGAAGCAACAAAGCCCACATGGAAGAAGCACACCAGCCTGTGTGTGACCATGAGCTGTCGAAGGGATCAGGTATCAAGCATCAAAGAACAAAAAATCATATCATTGTAAATGTGGGTGAGTGCAGAGTGGAGACTCAAAGCCCATTGGTAGGCAACTGGACACCCCCTTGTGGGGAGGAGATGAGCCAGTCAGGGTGCAGGGTAGCAACAATGAAACATATAACTTTCCTCTAGTTCTTAAATGCTTCCCCTCTCCCCCACTATCATGATCCCAATTCTACTTTACAAATCTGGCTAGTCCAGAGGATGTACATTGGTACAGATAGCAACTGGAAACACAGGGAATCCAGGACAGATGACTCCTTCAGGACCAGTGGTGAGAGTGGCGATGCCTGGAGGGTGGAGGGAATGTGGGGTGGAAAGGGGGAGCTGATTACAAGAATCTATCTATAGCTTCCTCCCTGGACAACAGAGAAAAGGGTGGGGGGGGAGACGTCGGACAGTGTAACATATGACAAAATAATAATAATTTATGAATTATGAAGGGTTCATGAGGGAGAGGGGAGGGGGAAGGGAGGGGGGAAATGAGCAGCCGATATTAAGGGCTCAAGTAGAAGGCAAATGTTTTGAGAATGATGATGGCAACAAATGTACATATGGCATGACACAATGGATGTATGTATGGATTGTGATAAGAATTGTACAAGCCCCCAATAAAATGATTTAAAGAAAAAAGAAAATATGCAGAGTGAAATAAACCAGTCACAAAAGGGGCTAGTACTGTATAATATCTAGGTAAGGCAAGTTCACAGAAACAGATTAGAGTTTGACCAGGAACTATGATGATTTAAAAGGTTTTTTGGTTTTTAAAGATAATGGTGATAGCCATGCAACATTTTGAGTGTAATTAATGGCATCGAATTGTGCCCTTAGAAATGGTAAAATTGGCAAGTTTTATGTATATTTTACCACGAAATAAATTTGTAAGATATAGTGATGAAAATGTTATTAAATTTTTTAAATAGCAAAAGTCATGTACATTTATCACAATATAATTAAAAGTAGTATTAAATATATTATTTCAAACATCTCTCAATGACTTTATCGTCATTACAAATAGCAATTTCAGCATTTAACTTGCTATTTACAGTAAAGGACACTTGAGTAGGAAGAATAATAGGTGTTCTTTCACTGGTAATATCTCTTGTCTTGATATAATTCCAAGTTGTTTTGATTATTGTAGCTGTAAGTAAGCTTTGAGGTGGGAAGTTTGAGGCATCCTTCTTTGTTCTTCAGTATTGCTCTAGCTTTTCTGTTTCATTAAAGAATGTTGGGATTTGGATTGGGATTGCATTTTATCTATAGATCATTTTGGGTAGTATTGCTATTTTCCCAATGTTAAGTCTTCCAATCCACGAACACAAGATGCTTTCTCATTTATGTTTGTTTCTTGTAGTAATGCTTTATAATGTTCCTTGTATATGTCATTACTGATCCTGGTTAGGTATTTTATCCTTTGGAAGATTATTATAAATGGTATTATTTTCATATTTCTCCTTTTCAAGTTCTCCCAGTTAGTGTAGAGGAGTCTGTGTTAGTCTGGGTAGACTAGAGAAACAAATTCATAGACATTCTTATGTGTATAAGAAAGAGCTTTATATACAAGAGCAGTTGAATACTGAGAAAACATTCCAGTCCATATCAAATCCATAAGTCCAATATTAGCCCATATGTCCAATACCAATCTATAAAGTCCTCTTCAGACTCCCGAAACACATGCAATGATGTGGAATGCAGGAAGATCACAGGCCAGTGGGTGGGAAGTCTTGTGGAGCCAGTGGCATTATAAGCATCTCAGTGGTGGCAGGGGTCTCCACATGAACTTCTCTAGCTCCAGAGGTCTGGCTTCCTTCCCTCTCTCCATGTGTCTTCTCCACAGGGATGTTTTGCAGGGAGTGAGGAGAGAGAGAGAGAGAGAGAGAGAGAGAGAGAGAGAGAGAGAGACTGACTCCTGCCTCCAAGGAGGAAATACAGAAGTTCCCAGAATCTTCAGGAGAAAGGCCATGCCCACACAAAGGCCTTACTGACTATATCCTGATTGACAGTTGAAACTCCACCCCTTCACTCTTAATCCTCAAATTGACACAAGATTATGTAACTCCCACAGAGCCCAACTGATTTTTGTGTGTTGCTCTTGTAGCCTGCCACTTTACTGAATCTTCTATTAGTCCAGTAGCTTTCTTGTGATGTCTATCATTTTCTAAGTCTAGAAAGTACCATGTCATCTGTGAATAAGAATAATTTTACTTTTTCCTTTCCGATTTGTAGAACATTTCCCAACTTATTGGGAGAAAAAGGGACTTTTTACTCCCATGAAGAGTATGGGTGGATTTGGGGCTTGTACTTAATTCTAGCCCCAATCCAAGGATAACTAGGGGAAAGGGAAGTTGGGGGGAAATAGGGAGCTAGTAATAGTGAGTGCAAGAAAGAAGAAAATGTTCTAAAACTGATTGTAGTAATGATTGTACAACTCTTCTTGATATGATTGAACTATTGAATTTTATGATATGTGGCTTATGTGCCAGTGAAACTGTTTAAGAACAAACAGATTTACAGTCTCGGAAACCCCCAGAGGCAGTTCTACTCTGTCCTGATAAGGTCACTGTGAGTCAGAATGCATTCAGGGCAGTGAGGTTGATTTTCAGTGTGTACTGGCTACGACTTCCAGTACAATAGTGACTGAGTGGCTTCATTACCATCATCTCCTGACTTAATGCCTCGTGGTGAGTGTTTACGTTCCTCACAATTTCCTGCCTTTGTAGACAGAGCATCCTTGTTACTAATCCTTTTTTTTAATAGTTTTATTGACACTTCATCCACATATCATATAATTCACTAGTTCAATCATATCAAGAAGAGTTGTACAATCTTTAACACAATCAATTTTAGGACATTTTCTTATTTTTAAAAATAATTTTATTGGGGGCTCATATAACTCTTATCACAATCCATCCATCTATCCATTGGTACATTTTCTTTTTCCCCAATAATAATAATAATTCATTGTTATTCGTGCAATTATTTTTTCAATATTGGCAAAAATGTACACAAAAAGACATTCTCCAATTCAATAACTTCTACTTGTAAATTTCACTGCCATTGATTATACGCTTCATGTTGTACAATCATTATTGATATCCCTCTCCAAACTATTCTACCACCTTTAATATGAACTCAGTGCCCCCTAAGCAAAACCTCTTCCTCCTTCACTTGGAGTTCCTAATTCTTTGCTTGTGTTCTGTTTCTTTTTTGTAATGGATTCCTAAGAACAAGTGAGTTTTCTGGACAGGAAATCCACAGGAGAAGACCACAGCCACGTCACCCATGTTGATTCTAAGGGGACAGTCAGGCTTGGGCTGTTAGCATCATGTGTCCTCCGACAGTTAGTTGGGTGTCATCCGATGCCATCCTTGGGGTTATGGCACAGATTCTCAATGTGACTAACGGTATTATTGGGCTCCTCAAATTGCAGGGCAAGTGGTAGAATAGAAACAAGCCCATTGTTGGCTACCAGGGAAACGGAATCCTGAGTGTGGAGGGCACAAACATTCTCTTTTAGTGAAAGGAAAACAATTGGTGCTTTTACAAGATGTTCGTCATCCACCTGTGCCTCAGGTGCCCAACCGAATAAGGCCAGTCGGCCTCTTGGGGAAGGGGCAGTGCAAGTGGATGACTGGGGTTTGGCTGTCAGCTGCTCGGTTCTGCCTGTTTGCCACTGAGGCTCAGCTCTGCCAGTGTGCGTGCCCTCTGCCCTCTCTGCCCCGGGCTGGACTAACACTCACTCCAGCGGAGGGGTTTGGTTTCGCTTTTGACTCCTTGCGAGCGTTCCACCGTGGTGAAGTGTGTTCTCTCCTTTTTTCTCACAGAAGAAGAAGCACAGGAAGCATAAACACAAAGGCAAGCAGAAGACTCCAAAAGCCGAGAAAAGTAGTAGTTCTGAGAGCACTGGCAGCAGTGACAGTCTGAGTGACGACGAAGGGGCTGCAGCCATGTCACCCGAGGAGCTCCTCAGACGGTAGGGCAGGGGGGAGGGGGGCGGTGTAGTAGGAGCCAGTCAAAGGCTCATTGAACGTTTGATGTAATTAATTGTAAAATTATGCTCGATCTAACTGAATTATGGATTGTTATAATATCTGTAAGAGCTCCCAATGAAATGAGTTTTTAAAAAGTTTGATGTAATTATTTAGAGGCAAATATCAAAAATGGCAAGTTTGTATTTTCACTAAGCCTTTAAAAAGAAGTTAATTTTTCATTATGTAAATTATATGTGAAAATCCAAACCTTACAAATAATTTTAACGAATTCCTTGACCATTTCCTACAGGGTAGCCTCTAGCCAGTTCTTAAGTAAAAGAAGTTTTTTCTGTGACCAGCTGTGCTCTGTCACTTAAGCAACACTCCTAAACTCTATATCTGGTTCTGCAGTTCATGATAATGGCTGTGGAAGTCATGGTAGCCATGGTTAAAGGGTTTATCAATGAAGTTAATAAGTTGAAATGCAAGTGAGAAATACTCAGGATGCAGTTTTTCATCAGGACATGTTGCAAAGTTCTTTCAGGGCTGTAAATGAATGCCCAAAGGACATGTCACCCCTCTGTCAACCTCAACTGAAAGCATTCAGCTCAAGTACCAGGAGTCAGCAAGCCCAGCTCCCTGATTTAAGTGCCCAGATGCACCCTACCCCAAAGCCAGCCTCCTTCCCCCAAGCACTCAGCTGTACTTCCTCTGTGGCTGGGAATTTTATGGCCCTGGTTCATGCTTTGACTCCTGGTTTTGCTACCGCTCCTCTGATACCACATCTGTCTTCTGGATCCAGGAGTTCACTGCACAGGGATCTCAGATCCACAGGCCATGCTCTCTTGGCTCTTGTTGGTAGTATGATCCCCTCTCATGGCTCTCAGAGGGCTCATTTAACACCAGAAGGATGACAATGACAATAAATCCCGTTCACAATGAGTCACAGGTGAATCCTATTAGTGTCTTTCCCTATATTCTTACCCAGACCCATGCATGAATAAAAAGATTGTTTGGTGGGAGTTAGAGACTGTCTAAAAGAGCCACGTTAAAAAATTCAGTGTCCCTCACACGTAACATGAGCATATGAGCACATTCACATTTTGGTATACACTTTAATGTAAATAGTTTTATGCAGCATAAGTTTGTAAGGAATGAGCATTTAGAATGAATAAGTACTGTCAAATCATTTTTCAAAAGTGATTGTATCCATTTAAATTATAAAAGCACCTTGTTATCACATAATTTAAAAATTTAAAAATATTTGCAAGTAAATCCAACACCATTCCTAATAAAAACACTCACCAAAATAGGAGTAGAAGGGAACTCCCTCAGCAGAATTAGACAGTGGCCAACATTGGGCTCAGTGCGGAGTGACTGAACGTGTTCCTCTTGCAATGGGAACCAGACGAGGATCCCTTCATCACTGCTCCTGGTCAGCATTGACCTGGAAGTCGACGTAGCCAGAGCAGTACGATAAGGGAAAGAAAAGGCATTTGAATTGGCAAAGAGGAAGTAAAACTACCTGTGTTTGCAAATGATATGATCCTGTACATAGAAAATCCCAAAGAATTGGCAAGAAAATGACTGAAACTAGTTGACAGATTAAGCGAGTGGCAGGGTACACGATTGACAGAGGAAATTCAGACATTCCTTTGAACCCACAAAGAGAGCTCTACCAAGGAAACCAGGAAAAAATCCCATTCACCATTAGCCAGCCAAAGATTAAATACTTAGAAATATATCTAACTAGAGATACAAAAGGCCTACATAGGAAAACACAAAACACTTCTACAAGAGTTCCCTCTTGGAATAAGCCTCTGGTAAGTCCCCTCTGACCATTGCCCAGGGATATGACGAGCCTTGCTGTCAGCCAGCATGTATTGGAAAGGATACAAATCTAGGTTAAAATTTAACACCTTATCATGAGCTCTCCCTTTGGCCCATTTAAAATGTATTCTAGTTTTTATTCGTTTCTGTTATCTTTTCATTTAAGGGTTTTCAATGTCTTACTTTGTTATTGTTATTATTATCAGTTTTTCTTTATATGAAATCCAGGATCAGTAACTCCATAGAGACAGTAACTCCCAGAATAGTTTTTTGAGGTTATGGCAGGGGAGCTTTGTGGAAAATAGAGAGCTATTATTAATGAGTACCAAAAAGAAGAAAAGGTTCTAAAATAGATTGTGGTGATGATTGCACAACTTTTTAATATGTTTAAGCTATTGAATTGTATGTTAATTTTATGTAAAAAATAAAATTGTTAAAATTTAGAAACAACAGCTAGGACGATGTTTGTCGGCCAAGAGCCTGTAGAAAATATGGTTCTTAATGTGAAACTATACAAGTATATCTTTTAAAGTCAAGATTAAAGGCAGCAAAGACTATTATCAGCAAAAACAACCACAAGAGACTTGAATATTAAATAAAAGGATATATCCTTTTGGATATATGGATAGAAAGTCTTAGCATTGTGAAAATGTTAGTATTATCCACAGCAATGTATGGATATAATGCAATTATGATCCAGATTTCAATATTATCTAAAGAGAGGAAGAATAATCACCAACATTATATGGGAAAGAAAGAGACCCTGAATAAAGCCGTACTAAGGAAGAAGAACATGTACGGCACCCACACATCCTGATCTCAAAACTTACTACATAGCCACAGTAGTCAGAACAGCTTGGTACTGGTGCAACACATAGACCATTGTCATGGATTGAGAACCCAAACGTAAATCTACCCACTTACAGACAGCTGATCATTGACAAGGGGGCAACATTTATTAAGTAGGGGAAGAGATGATCTCTTTAACAGATGGTGCTGGTAAACTCAAGTGGATGAAAGACCTAAATGTAAAACCTAAAAATTTAAAGACCATCAAAGAAAAAAATAGGGACAAGCTTCAAAACCTCTCACTGCCATGGAGTGACTTCTGAGTCATAGTGACCCGCAGGGTAGCACTGCCCCATAGGTCTCCAAGGCTGTAAGTCTTTCTGAGAGTAGACAACATTATCAACGGGTGGTTTCGAACTGCTGATCTTGTGGTTGGTCATCCAAAAAGTAACCTACTATGCCACCAGGGCTCCTCAGAAACAGACTTAGGGGCCCTAATACATGGTGTAAATACACTCTCCAACATAACTTAGAACACACAAATGCTAGAAGACAAAGTAGATGGCTGAGACCTCTTAAAACGTGGACACCTCACTGTCAAATGTAACACCAAAAGAATAAAAAAGGAACCCTCACATGGGTTGAGGGGTGGGAGAGGGATTCTTTTCTCAGTGACGTATTGGAAGGGACTGGTCTCTAACATTTACAGAAAACTGCCTCAAGAAGAAAAAGGACAAATGATCCAAATGAGAAATGGGCACAGAACAGAGCAGCAAAGAAGACATTCAGGGGGCCAGCAAACACAGGAGGAAATTGTTGTTCGGGGCCATCAGCTTGGGACCCTGTGCACAACCGAACACAACACGGTCCGGTCCTGTGCCATCCTCACAGTTGTTCCTGTGCCCGAACCCATTGTCGCAGCCACTGGGTCAGTCCATCTCATTGAAGGCCTTCCTCTTTCTTGATGCGCCTCCACTTTACCAAGCATGATGTTCTTCTCCAGGGACTGGTCTTTCTTGACAACATGCCAAAGTATGTAAGTAGAAAGCAATTGGAGAGATGCAAATCAAAAAAGCAATGAGAGATCATCTCACCCAGCAAAGTTAAAAAAATAGAAAAAACAAATGCTGGTGAGACTGGAGAGACTGGAACCTTTAGACAATCTTTTTTTTTTTTTTTCCTTTAGACAATCTTGGTAGGCCTATAAAATGGTACAAACACCAGCATGAAACAGGGAACCAGTACAGAGGTCTGACAGGCCAGCCCCAATACCAACTATGTAGCCAGCCACCACTCCCCCCAGAAGAATTTACTTCAGAGGACAGCACTGAAGCTACAGCTCAGGGAGAGGACATGTCTGATCAGAGCACATGGGAATCAAATGAAGGGGGAGGAAGAGAGAGTGGAGTACATCCTGGCCCACCAAGCCTTGAATAGACAATGCACAGAGGACCATATGGCTGGCCCCACTATGAGACACACCATCCCTACAGGGGACAACACTGGAGACATGGTGTGGGAATCGCGCCTGATCTGACCCCACCACACCAAGGCAAAACACTAAAGGCGTGCAACAGAACAGCAAGAGGAGCAGAGCAAGGAAGTCCCGAGGAAATACCAAAAATAAACTTTGGGGCCAGGGCATGGCATCCCATCAGACTCGACTGAAAACATTCCCTGAAGGTCAACAAACAGACCATGAAACTATTTATAGGCTTTTCTTTTTTTTTTGTCATAGTTTTTGTTGTTGTTTTGTTTTGCTCTGTCTTGTTTTTGTGCATATTATTATTTCTGCAGGTCTATCTAGATAAGACAGACTGGATAAACAATCTGGAGTAGAAAACAACAGGACCGACGACAGTTCCTGGGGGACACGGGAGGGAAAGAGGTGGGGGGAAAGGAAGTGGTGTTAACAAACCCAGGGACAAGGGAACAACAAGTTATCCGGGGGATCAGTGGCGAGGAGGGTGTAAGAGGCCTGGTGGGGCTTGGTCAAGGGCAATGTAACCAAGAGGAATTACTGAAACCCAAATGAAAGGTGAGCATGATAGTGGGACAAGAGGAAAGTAAAAGGAAATAGAGGAAAGAACTAGGAGGCAAAGGGCATTTATAGAGGTATAAATACAGGCATGTACATATGTAAATATATTTATATATGAGGATGGGGAAATAGATCTATGTGCATATATTTATAGGTTTAGTATTAAGGTAGCAGATAAACATTGGGCCTCCACTCAAGTACTCCCTCAATGCAAGAATACTTTGTTCTATTAAACTGGCATTCAATGTTGCTTACCTTCCCAACACAATTGCTGAAGGCAAATGCATGCATAAGCAAATGTGTTGAAGAAAGCCGATGGTGCCTGGCTATCAAAAAATATAGTGTCTGTGTTCTTAACGGCTTGAAGGTACACAAGTGCCCATCTAGCTCAGAAGCAACAAAGCCCACATGGAAGAAGCACACCAGCCTGTGTGATCATTAGGTGTCAAAGGGATCAGGTATCAGGCTTCAAAGAACAAAAAAATCATATCATTGTGAATGAGGGGGAGTGTGGAGTGGGGACCCTAAGCCCATCTGTAGGCAAGTGGACATCCCCTTACAAAAGGGTCACGGAGAGATGATGAGCCAGTTAGGGTGCAGTGTAGCAAGGATGAAACATACAACTTTCCTCTAGTTCCTAAATGCCCCCCCCCCACTATCATGATTCCAATTCTACCTTACAAATCCCACTAGACCAGAGGATGTACACTGGTACAGATAGGAAATGGAAACACTGGGAATCCAGGACAGATGATCCCTTCAGGACCAGTGCTGTGAGTGGCAATACCGGGAAGGTGGGGTAGAAAGAGGGAACCTCTAACAAGGATCTACCTATAACCCCCTCCCCAGGGGACAGACAATGGAAAAGTGGGTGAAGGGAGGTGCCGGACACTGTAAGACTTGACAAAATAATAATAATTTATAATTTATTAAGGGTTCATTGGGGGGCGGGCAGGGAAGGAGGGGAAAAATGAGCTGATACCAAGGGCTCACGTAGAAAGCAAATGTTTTGAGAATGATGAGGGCAACAGATGTACAAATAAATGTGCTTGACACAGTGGATGTAGGTATAGATTATGATAAGAGTTGTATGAGCCCCCAATAAAATGATTAAATAAATAAATTTTAAATAAAATAAAATGGTGCAACCACAGTGGAAAATGATATGGCACTTCCTTAAAAAGTTGGGACTATTAGTACTATATACACATAATGCTATTATGTGTATATCTTAGAGAAATAAGAACCCTGGCAGAAATAGATGTATTCACATCCATGTGCATTGCGGCACTATTCACAATCACAAAAAGATAGAAACAACCTAAATGCCTATCAATAGAATAATAGATAACCTATGGTATATACAGTGCCCTGTGCAACTATTCATCTCTCCTTATCCAGATCAAAGAAGAGTGAAGAAAATGAAAGATACATGGAAACATTTAGTCCAGGGATTAATATCCCATATGACTACCACTACCAACCACTCTGGAAGGGATCATATTAGAACAGTGTTTCCAGAGTGGGTGATAGTACCCCCTGGGGGCACTGGAACCACCCGGGGGCTGCAGAAGCAGATAACTATACTTTATCCTGAATTGTGTATTATGCTATACACGTTTTTAATTGCCAGTGGGGCACAGAGTGATTTTTATTAAGGGGATGGTAAGTTAAGTACGTTTGAGAACCTATGTATTAAAAGGAGAGAAGAACGTGGTACAACACTCAAAACCATCGAAAGACCAGATGTACTTGTCCGTAGAGACTGGTGGAACCCCTTAGCTGATGGCCCTTTTTCAGTCAAGCGGTGGACAGATCTCCAAGGTAGACAGTAACACGTGTGAGGTAGGCACTCCTTGGAATAATCAACCATGTGAGCTCAAAGGGGCAAAGATGGGTGCAGAAGGCAGGAAGGGTTAGGAAAAATGGAGGACTAGAAACAGCAGACACGAGGAGGAAGTGGGAAACAGGAAATACAGGGAACAAGTGGGAAGAGTCAATGTAAAGACTGCATTTGATGACATGAAACAGCATGTGTATGAATTTTTTAATGGAAAACTGATTTGCATTGTAAGCCATCACCCAATTTACAATAAAAAGTTAAAAGATTTGCTAGTATGATGGGTTAGAAAAAATATTTCTTTTAGGCTTCATTTCCCTGATTGCTAATGAGGCTGGACATCATTTCCTGTTCCTGAGGCTCGGTTTACTGTCCATGTCCTTTGCTTGACTTTCTGTTGGGTCGTTTGATTGATTGATTTAGGTTAGTTCTTAAAGCAGACATTCTGCTTTCCTGTCACTGGGTTTGCCCACTCTAGCATCCCGTAGACACGGGACCACACTGTTACGCAGACTGCTTGCTCATTACGCCTTGGAAGAAGCAGGAGTAGACCAGCGCCCCAGAAGCCCTCTCCCCGTTATCTCTGGTCCGCCCTCCCCAGCTCCGCTCTTCCCCACAGGGGTCCCTATTCCTCTTCATCCTGGCACTGTGGCTTTCCCTTGCCCATTTGTATTTTCCCCTTCAGTTTTTGATTATTAAAAGAGCCCTGTGGCAAGGACTGCATTGTGAGGCTTGTGAGACGCCTCTGCCTGATCCCAGGCAGCAAGTGCTTGTTCCTTCTGGCCTCTCTGGAGTGCACCTTTGGATGGGACCCCACAGTGTGTCTACGCCACCTGCTCCACAGCTGTGTACATCTGGGCTGCCACGTGGGGGCCATGATGAATGGAGCTCCATCCATCATTCTGTGTGTGTGTGTGTGTGTGTGTGTGTGTGTGTGTGTGTGTGAGAGAGAGAGAGAGAGAGAGAGAGAGAGAGAGACAGTCTTACAATTGATACCTCAGCTTCTGGCCTTGGAATGAACCCATTTTTCTGCTCTGGTCCCAAAGGCCTATGAGAAATGTGGAAGAGAGTGAAACCAGGGTTCGAGCTGGCCCTCTGTCCACACAGTTCCCACTGCAATGTGTGGGGGGGAGTCTCCTGAGTGGGTTCTGGGGCAGCAGACTATGCACTTGAAGAACACAGATGGACTGAGGTGTTCACCCTGGATGGGCATCCCTGATGCATTATGGGTGGCAGCCTGCCCTGGGCCTCAGGAGGGAGGCCCTGAAGGTGCTGTTGGGTTTCCCAGCTTGTATCTAACTTTCCCCTCTCTCCTTTTTTTCCCTTTTCAGGCTGAAACGTCTTCCACTAAAGAGGCAGTGACGTAATCCCATGTTGGCCGGCCCCCATAAGATCTCCTCCATGATGGAAGATCATTGATTGTACAGATTGTATTTATGTAAATTCGTGGTCTAAAATAATTTTTAGAACCTTGACATTTCAAAGGCTGCCTTCGAAGTTGTAGATATTGATTTCTATTTTTAACTTCAGAAAGTGTTCCCAGGGGAAAAAAATTCAGTGTACGCTTTAATTCATTAAAATGGACTTTTTGTATTTTTCGCTTGGGTTTTTGTTTTGTTTTGTAATTTTCTTGGGACTGTAAACAGAAATTAAACATGAGGGTTTCCCCCTGGTTGTGTTATGAAGGAAGCAGAGTCCACACAAAGGCCTGGGGGATTCTTTTAGTGCAGGTGTCTTGTGGTTGATGGCAGTGGCCAGAAGCCCCGTGGGTGTCACAGAGCCAGGCTGACACCATTTCAGATGAGCAGCACATTTTTCTGCACAGTGAAGAGGAGAGCATGCACCTCCCCTGGGACCACGCCAGCTCGAGACCCCACTCTGAGGGGCCTCATCTGCACTGACAAGACCTTAAAAAAATAATAAAGTGCCTTTGTTGTTTACATTACAGAAGTAACATTAATCAAAACTACTTAAAAGGAAAAACCAGTTCTACCTCAGAGATGACGACCCTAGTGCTTTGGAACAATTCTTTCCATCTTTTCGTAGCTTGGAGTGTTTGCCTGATCTTACTTTTGCTAGCCTTGGGGCAAACAGGTACCCTCCTGTCCTTAGAGAGTCTGTGTACTTGCCTCTGACCACGGCATCCGATTCCCAGCGCCGTTTCGCAAACACCTTGCTGCTTTCTCTGTTGGCCACGGAGCAAATTGGCAGGTGCCCCTAGGCAGGCAGGGGGCACGCAGGACCCGCACGCGGCGAGCAGGAAGATGGGAGCGTGGTTTTACCGTTTGACATGCTTCGCCTCATTCTTGTGCTTTTAACTTGAAGGCCCCTCCCCCTGCTGCTTTTATTATATTATTGTTATTATTGCGATTTTCATGAGACCCTTGTTGTTAACCCAGTAGGAAGGAGTCCTGGTGGTGTAGTCGTGGTTATGTATCGGGCTGTTAATTGCAAGGTCAACAGTTCTAAACCACCAGCTGCTCCACTGGAGAAAGATGAGGCTTTCTACTCCAAGGCTTGGAGTCTCAGAAATTCCCTGGGGCAGTTCTACGCTGCCCTGTAGCGTCACCATGAGTCGGAATCGACTTCATGGCGGTGAGTTTTGGGGAGGCAGGAGGCAGCCACGCGCTAGGTGGGTCCCAAGGGCCAGGCGCGGGTGGGCCCCAGGGGCGCGCGGCGCCACCGTTTATGGCTAGGTGATGGCTTCCCAGAAGTCGAGCGCTTCTAGCTCCCAGAAGACCACAGGCGTGGGTGAAAAGTTTGTGCCCCAGCACTATGGAGTGTGGCTGCTGCCCTCGATCCTCGCCCGCAAGTGGCGGTCCCACACGCTGCCCTGGCACACCGTGGCCAGAGCCTATGGCTACTTCAAGCTGCCCATCATGGAGCGCCAGCTGCAACTGCTGAAGACCCTGGACCCGCTGGACATCGGCAGGGCCTCGCCGGCGCCTGCGGGGCCAGCGGAGCTGGAGAAGCCGTCCTGGGGCGACCAGGAGCTCCTCTCCAAGGTCAGCGCCCCTCTTTGGGGGAGGGTTGGTGGCCTGTTCCCCACACGCGGGGTGGTCACCCGCGGCTGCGACCCATGAAGTGACGCTGTGGGCCTGGCCCCGGCCCGTGGCAGCTCCTAAGTGGGACTTCGGCAGATTCAGCAAAGGAGAAGTTGGTGGGGCCCGGGGGCGTGGGCACGGGCACGGGGGACACAACTGCTGGCCAGAGGAGACCCTGTGTCAAAGCTGTGGGACAGTCCCAGCGCAGACCTTATTGTGGCCACTGGCCGCGACACGCCAGGAGTAAAAGAGCCCTCCAGGCCCCGAAACAGCTTTGGAAGCCACAAAAATGGGGGACACTTAGTCCTCCTCACTTTGCATTCTCAGTGCTGTTCATGAGGAGACTCCATTGATAAAACGCCCAGCTAGAATGATCAGACAATATGCAACTGGGAGTTCGAAACCAAACCCTGCCACGGACACTTTAAATACCAGAGCAGAGAACTAGAGAACCAGTTCGTGGAATCCCCCAGATGGCAGGCATAAAACAGAAAGGTGCATTAATTATGAGAGGAGATGAGACTCCTTACAGGAATAGGAAGCTTCATCTTTTCTCCCTGAGCAGTGGCTGGTGGGTTTGAACTGTTGTCCTTTAGGTCAGCAGCCCAATTCATAACCAGCTTTGCCAATGGGACTCCTTAACATCTCTCTCGAAGAAAACCAAATTCTCTGCCATCTAGTCAATTCTGACTCAGGACAGGGCAGAGCTGCGCCTGTGAGTTTCAGAGACTTTGTCTGGTCTTTCTCTGGGCTTTCTCCCAAGGAAGGGCTGGTGGTTTCAAACTACTGACCTTGTGTTAGCGACCCAACAAGTGTCCATTCCACCACTAGAGCTTCCTGAGAAGGATCTCACACATACTCACGTCAATTCTGACTCATCATGATGTGAGAGAGGCCCTACAGAACAGGGCAGAATTGCCCCTGTGGGCTTCTGCAACTGTAATTTTTAATGGGAGTAGAAGTCGTTTCTTCCTCCTGCGCATGTGGTTAGCAGCCCAACTCCTTTCCTGCTACACCTCGGGGGCTCCTTGGACCGAGCGGGAGAGGGGAAGCAAGAAGAGCTGCAAAGACAATGTCCCAGAGCCGGGAGAGCCCTGCTGAGTGACAGGTGCTGGGAGAGGAGGAAAGGCCTTCCCACCCCAGACTGATGTGCAGGTTTCTCCCAGCTGCTGGGGCGGTGGCGTTCCCTGCAAGGATTATCCAGTGGCTGGCACAACCCTGCCCTGTCCACCAATTGGGTGCTCCCCAATGTAGCACCTGTGTGAAAAGATATCAAAACTGTGTCCCCAGGCTTAGCTGTGCTTTTAGTCCTGATATTTATTTTTAATATTTAAGTAAAAGGAGAGCCCAAGAATGGTGGTTTGTTGCTGTGTGTTCTTTCTTTGTATTGTCCATCAAACATTTCCAAGTTTCAACTTCAAAAGATACAGAAGTGATTTAAAATGAAAAATCTAATCAGGACCCTTGCCCCTAGCTACCCCGTTTCCTGCGAGACAGGCAACAAATGTCCCGATGTCGTCTGTCCTTACAAGGAATCTTTTATGCACACAACAGCATTGTATGAATGTTTTCTCTATCCTCCTTTTAAAACTGGTAGCATGGCTTACAAACCTTCCTCGTCTTTTTAAAATCAGCGTTGTTGACCTTAATTCACATGTCATACAATTCAGTCCCATTAAAGAGCTGTGCATCATGTGCATGTTAGAACATCTTCTGCCTTCTGGTACTCATTGTTGTTAGCTTCCCTTTTCCACACACCCGCTCCTGCCATGCCCCGAGGAAACTATTAATCCAATTACAGTCTATAAATTTACTATCCTGGATTTCAATAAGGAAGACGAGAAGAATTGGTGCATTTGACACCGGTGCTGGCCAAGAATATTGAAAAGACCTTGCTAAACGGACAGACTGATCTGTGGTCTGTCTTAGAGGTAATGTGGCCAGAGTGCTCCGTAGAGGCAAGGATAGTAAAGCTTTGTCTGACATACTTCAGACATGTTGGCAGGGGAGACCAGGCCCTGGAGATGAACATCACGCGTGGTGAAGTGGAGGGGCAGTGACAAGAGGAAGGCCCTGGAGGAATGGATTGACACCGTGGCTAAGACGATGAGCTCACACATAGGACCAAGTGTCAGGATGGTGCAGGACCAGGTAGGGTTTCATTCTGTTGTGCACAGGGTCCGACCAGATGGCACCTCAGAACAGCAATATCCTAGATTTCGTATACAGAAAAACATACAAAACAAAAACAAAACCCCCACAATGACAAAACAGAAAAACCTCAATTGAAAAGAAAGCAGAAAAATACTAACACTGGAACAAATTTAAAATGGATCCCCAAATGTCTGTTTTACTTTAGTATTGTTATTGGGATTTTTTGGGTGCGTTTTTCTGTATATGAAATCCAGGGTAGTTAAATCTAGAGACAGTAACTGGTTACAGGTTCCTTGGTGGTATGGCAAGGGAGGTTTGGGCAAAATGGGGAGCTAATAACAATGAGTACAAGATTAAAGAAAAGGTTCTAAAATGGATTGTGGTGATGGTTGTACAACCCTTCTTGATGTGCCTGAGTGATTGAATTGTATGATATGTGAATTATATGCCAATAAAACTGTTGGTTGGGCATGGGGGTGCGGGTGGGGGGAGCTACCATCTCAGAGTTCCACCCTGCCCTATAGGGTTGCCATGAGTCAGAATGGACTTGGTGGCAGGGAGTAACTGGAATAGGCTGGAGCACTCTCTGTGGGAGAAGTTCCCAGGTCTCTGCACAACTTGCTCCCCTTTATACACTCCCCAGCTCTCCCGCCTCCCACCCCACCTCCCACCCCCAATCCTGCACCTCCTGGACTCCCTCAGTATTCAGAGGCAAAGCGCAGTGCCCCCTAGCCTCCCCTTCGCTCTGCTCCTCACTCCCAGAAATTCAGCTTGCCAGAGTCCCCCCTGCCTTCCTGCTCCTCTCCCCACAGCCCACAGTGGTAGATCTGAAGGTAGAGCTGATCTACCCACAGTGGTAGATCTGAAGGGAGATCTGATCTACCCACAGTGGTAGATCTGAAGGGAGACCTGATCTACCCACAGTGGGAGATCTGAAGGGAGATCTGATCTACCCACAGTGGGAGATCTGAAGGTAGATCTGATCTACCCAGAGTGGGAGAT
Organism: Echinops telfairi; assembly: GCF_000313985.2. Classification (NCBI taxonomy): domain Eukaryota; kingdom Metazoa; phylum Chordata; class Mammalia; order Afrosoricida; family Tenrecidae; genus Echinops; species Echinops telfairi. The sequence continues at coordinate 1,160,835 of NW_022106189.1, read as the reverse complement.
CTGAAGGGAGCACTTGCAGATTTCATCTTTTTAAAACAATAATTTTATTGGGATATAATTTACATAGCATACAATTGACCTACATAAAGGGTGTTAATGTATTCACTGACGTGCACAGCCACAATCCATTTCAGAATATCTTATCACCCCCCTAAAAGAACCCGCATCCCACCAGCAGTCACTCCTCATTTCCCTTTAACCCCCTTTCCCCATCCTAGGCACCCACCAATCTCCTCTCTGCTGCTATACTTTGGTCTATCCTGAATCCTTCACATACCCAGAAACAAGCATCATGAGGGTTTTGGGTGACTAGTTTCTTTTCTTTTTTTAAAAATTTAATCATTTTATTGGGGGCTCGTACAACTCTTATATCCATCCATCCATCCATCCATCCATCCATCCATCCATCCATCCATCCATCCATCCATTGTCAAGCACATTTGTACATCTGTTGCCATCGTCATTCTCAAAACCCTTGTTTTCTACTTGGGTGACTGGTTTCTGTATGTGTTTTCAAAGTAATATTCCATTTGGGTGCATGTCACATTTCAATGATCTGATCATCGGTTGATGGGTCTTTGGGTTGTTTCCAAGTGTTAGGTATTATGAATAAGCCACTGTAACTATTGTGGAATACATTTTTTAGAATATCTTTTTGAAAAGCTTTTCATTGTGAATCAAGTGGAAGCTTACAGAGCAACCAGTTTGTATTCAACAGTTCATGCACAGTTTATTTCACCTCAAGCACTGCAGTTCCCTCCACGTGCTAACACACCCTCTTGGTGTTTCCTCCTTTCCTAACTCTCTCCACTGCGTCCTTTGGGTCTATGTTGCCCTTTTAGTCTTAAATCATCAACTGATTATTTTGTGACAAGGGTGGGTTCATGAAGGTTGACTAAGGGCATAGTCTCAGAGGGTCCCACCAATCTCTATCTGATCTCTCTTATGATTTTGCATTCCCCTCACATGTTTCTCCCGCTCTGTCCAGAACCTTCGAAGGTGATTTTTTTCAGAGCCGGTAGTGGTGGCAGTGGGGCACCACGTCGTTCTTGTGATCTCCGGGTTGTGGAGACGATGTCTGGGCAGTCCAGGAGTCCACTGGATGAGTTGTTTCCAAGCGTCTTTCCATCTGCTTCCCTCTTCTTTCCTCCAGATTGGAGAGATCCACGGTTGCACCTCAGCTGGTAGCTCACCAGCTTTTAAGAACCTGTCACTACTCGCCAAAGTAGGATGTAGACCACTGTCTTTGTGAACCATGCTATGCCAGTTGACCTTGGCGTCCCCTGAAACTAGGATCCTGACCCTCCAGGCCCAGCCACTTGGTGTTTGCTATGTCTACGAAATTTTCAGAACTTACCCCTGTATGTGCCGCCACATTCACAGTTACAATTGCAGCAAAAGAAAATAGACCTCTACAGAAAACCCTCTGTCAAAGCTGTGTGCATTTGTGGGAACACTCACACGTCTGCTCCCACACTGGTCCAGCCTCTGTGTCTGCCAAGCCCCTGCCAGTGCATCACAACTAATACACGGTTGTGTACATAACATTATTTGCCTCTGTTGCTTTGAGCTCTGGAAAGCCCCTCACTGGCTTGCCCCGCTGTCATCATTTTGTGTTGATCTCCTTCTTACATCACCTCTCCTTCACCCACATCAGCACTGAGCTACCTGCTAACCCATGACTTCCCCTCCCACCTGACCCCTCCACTCCTGGTATCTGTCAAAGAATATTTCTCTTTGTGTGAAAACCATTTCTTGACTTTTTATAACAAATGGTCGCAGACAATCTATCTGTCCTTTTGCATCTGATTCATTTCACTCATGTCTGACGGGTTCATCCATATTGTGAGATGTTTCACAGATTGATCATTACCGGACAAGGTGGTGTGCGAACACCTGCAGTTCCTAAGTCATGACGTCATTCACGCTGAACCGTTTGAAGAGCTGTCAGGCTCTTTCCAGGGTGGCGGCACCATTTGACTAGCAGCGTGTACATGCTCTTGTTCTGCCTCATCCTCACCCACGTGCTAGTGTCTGATTTTATTATTATTATAACCACCCTAGTAGGTGAGAAGGAGACTGGATGCGTGGTGGATATGCGTTGGGTTGCAATCTGGAAGGTCTGCAGTTTAAACCCACCTGACAGGGCTTTCTGTTCCTGTAAACAGTCACAGTCTTGGAAACCCACAGGGGCAGTTCTACCCTTCTTCTAGGGTTGCTCTGAGTTGGCACCGACTTCATGGCAGTGAGTTTGTTTGTTTGTTTGTTTGTTTGTTTCAGTAGGTGATACCTAAGGAGCCCTTGTAATATAGTAGATACATGTTGGGCTTCAATCTGAAAGGGCAGCAATTTGAAACTACCAGCTGCTCCTTGGGAGAAAGATGGGGCTGTGTATTCCCTTAAAGAGTTACAGTCTTAAAAACTCACAGGGACAGTTCTACCCTGTCATATAGAGTCACTATGAGTTGGCATTAACTCAATGACAGTGAACTTGGTTTTTTAGTAGGTGGGAAGTCATGTCTCCTTGTGGTTTTAATTTGCATTTCCCAAATGGTTAGCCATACGTCTTCAATCTGTATGCTGAGCAAAAAATTTGAGAAACAGTACTACATGAAGAAGAAAGAACATGGCATCCAGATTGAGGGAGGCTCATTAAGTCTGGAATATGTCGATGAAATGAAAGAGGATTTGGAGATCCACGACTATAATCTTCAGTATGGATTCCACCTCAATATAAAGAACACAAAAATCCTGGCAACTGTACCAATAAATCACATCGTGATAAATGGAGAAAACAATTGAAGTTGTCAAGGATTTCATTTTACTCATGGGAATGCTCGTGAAAATAGCAGTCAAGAAATCAAATAGTGTATTGCATCGGATGAAACTGCTGCAAAAGACTTTGTTTTGAAGTGTTAACGAGCAAAGATGTCACTTTGAAGACTAAGGTGCCCCTGACATAAGCCTTGGTATTTTTAATGGCCTCATAGCATGTGAGAACTCGACACTGAAAGTTCCTGTTGTTGTTAGGTGCGGTTGGGTCGTTCCAGTCCATAGCAATGCTGTGCACAACAGAACAAAGTATGGTCCGGTCCTGCACCAGCCGCCCAGCTCTTCCTGTGCTTGAGCCCATTATTGCAGTCACCGTGGCAACCCATCTCGTCGAGATGGACAATGAATAAGGATGATTGTGGGGAACAGAAGGATTTCTCTTAAGTTGTCTCCCCAAAATATATGCCAGACTTAGCTTGAGAATGACTGTTCTTTAGGCAGTGAAAATAGGTCAGAGGTTATTCTCCTTAACATCAGCCATCTAGAGCGGCCAGACTGTATAGTCTGACTCACCCCAAATAGGGCCCATTCCCTTCTGACATTGTTCCCTTGAAGCAGTGCCCAAAGGCAAGCCCGGGACCACTCTAAGATGATTAGGTCATCCCCCTCTTATTGCTTGTATTGCCTATGTTACACACCTCTCTATGACGTAGGTTGTTATCTGCTATCAGGGGGCTTGCATGCCTCCCAGGATAGTAATTGCCTGCTTTACTGTATGTGACACCAGAATGATCAAACCTGTTCAAGGATGAATTGTACTGCCCCTTTCTGTGATGCATAATGCTGTGATGTATCCCCCTAAAGTAATATGATGGGTGGTTAGCAATAAATAAGGAGGCTCCTTGCTTCTCGGGAGGGTGGCTGGCCAAGGGTGGCTGGCCGAGGGTGGCTGGCAGGGGGCGGCTGAGGAAGGAGGGCTGCTTCCCATGAGGGGCTACTCCCATGAGGGCAGTGGACAAGAGGGCAGCTCTCGCGAGGGAGGCGGCTCCTGCTCTGGCAGCCGGGTTCCCCCTACGAGGACCACCAAGCGGGGCGGAGGTGAGCAATGCTACCATGTAATATGTCTGACTGTATTATTGTATTATCTCTCATGTTCTCGATGACTTTAATATAATGCTTATATATCTCAACCGTACAAGTGTGCATTACTGAACCCAGAAGTAGTATTACTGAACCAGTGAGTTCTAGTAGCGGGTGGGGCTGGCACCCCACTCCCTCGGCGTCATTTTTAATGTAATACTACAGATGATCAAAGGATTTATGCATTTGAATTATGGTGTTGGTGAAGAATATCTCAAGTACCTTGGACTGCCAGGAGAATAAACAAACTGTCTTGGAAGAAGTACGACAAGAATGCCCCTTGAATTGAGGATGGTGAGACTTCATCTCATGGACTTTGGACATGTTTGTTGTCACGAGGGACCAGTGTTTGGAGAAGGGCATAATGCTGGGGAAAGTAGTAAAAGAGAAGGACCCTCAAGGAGACCGGTTGGCATAGTGGCTGCAGCAATGGGCTCAAGCATAACAGGACCGGGCAGTGTTTCCTCTGTTGGATATGGGTTGCTATTAGCTGGAACAGACTCGACTCCACCTAACCAACACTGGCTACTGACATGGAGCATCTTTTCACGTGCTTATCACGCATGGGAGCCCTATATACTGGGCTGCTAACAGTCAGTTCAGCAGTTCAGCAAGGTCAGCAGTTTGAAACCACCAGTGGCTCCTCAGGAGAAAGACGAGGCTTTCTGCTTCCGTAAAGATTTACATTCTTGGACATGCACAGGGGCCGTTCTGTTGTGTCCTATGAATCGGAATCGACTTGATGTTAGGGAGCCTATCACCCATGACCATATCTTCTTTGGAGAAATGTTTATTCAGATTCTTTCCTTACGTTTTAATTGAGCTATTTGTCTTTTCAGTGAGTTGTAAATGCCCTTTATATAGTCTACTATAAATCCCTCATCAAATAGATGATTAACAAAAAATTTATTTTTAAATTTTGTGATTGTCTTTTTATTTTCTTGATGTTGTCCCTTGAAGCAAAAGCATTTTCCATGTTGGAAACGCCGAATTTCTCAATATATTTTGTTGTGGCTTGCGCTTCTTGCCAAAGCCAAGATCATAAAACTTTACATGCATGTTTCTTTCCAATGATCTTATCATTTTAACTCTTTTTTTTCTTCATTTTAACTCTTTAAGTATTTAATTTATTTTGAATTTTTTTGGGGTAAATGACATGAAATACAGGTCCAATTTTACCCATATGCATGTGGAGTTACAGTAGTCCCAGCATCATTTGTTGACAACTAGTCCTTCTTTTTAACTATTTTATTTGCATATCATTCAATATTTCAATATAATTTCAATAATTAACATAATTCATATTGACATCATACAATTCAATAATTCAATCACCTTAAGAAGTGTTCAATCATCTCCACAGTTTCAGAAACTTTTCTTCTTTCTTTGTACTCCTTGTTACCAGCTCCTATTTCCCCCAACCTCTCCATACCCCCAAGGAACCATTAATCCAGTTAAACCACCTCTAGATTTACCTACCCTGGATTTCATACACAGAAAGATATTAAAAAAAACCTCACAACAATAACAAAGTAAAACAGATACAAATAAAAAAGAAAGCAGAAAATAGTAAAAACTGAAAACTAGAACAAATTTAAATGGATCATAAAGGAGGTGCTAAATTTTAACCTAACTGCACCTGCAACAATCCGTTTTCCAATGGATTTGGCATAGTGCTTCATTAATTGTTTGTAGTATTAAATTAAAATGGTGTGTGGGGGTGGGTGGGGATCAAGCCCCCACCCGCTACTAGCACTACTAACGGGTTCAGTAAGTACAATTGTACGGTTGTGATATATAAGTATTAAAAGTCATCGAGAGCATGAGCGATATTACAATAATGCAGTCAGACACATTACATGGTAGCATTGCTCACCTCAGCCCAGCTTGGTGGTCCACATGGAGAGAGGGGGAAGGGAAGGAGGGCATGGGAACAAGGGAGAGAGGACAGGAGAAGAGAGGGGGAGCCAAAGAGAGAGGTCAGAGAGATCAGAGTCAGAGCGGTCAGAGAGCTCTATATTGCTGACCCACACCTATATACCTTTTGAGGGCATGCAAGCCCACTAATTACAGGTAGAGACATACGTCACAGGAAGGGGTTACACAGCAATGAGAGAGGGTGGTCTAGGGGGTAGTTTCTGGGTCTCCATAGGAACCATTATCAGTAGGGTGAAAACTCCGCCTACAGGAGCCTGTCCATTGTCCCCAGAGGCAGGGAGCAGGCCCACCCCTGCGGTAGGATGAGACAGCAGTCTGGCAACTGATTGCCCTCAGCGGGGGAATGCCTACGCATCTGACCTCCCCCCACAATTGTTCTGCCCCAAATCAATTGTATACAAGTGAGAGTTTATTCTGTATTGAAAAGAATAACATTGATCTCTGTGTCATCCTTCTACAGGCATCACATTGTCTTGTTTTGTGTGGTCTGTAGTGCACTTTGATGTCAGGATGTTACAGGGTGTGTGAACCCTTTGCCTTTATTGCTCTTCAAGATAGTCTTGGCTTTCTGAGTGACTTGTGTTTTGATGTGGATTTTAGGATTCGTTGGGATTTTGACAGGAATGGCTTCAAATTAGTAGACTAATTTGAGGAGTGTTGTCATTTTAACCATCTCAGTTTTCTGATTCATAACTATGAATGTCTTTCCAGTTTTTTAGGTTTTCTTTAACTTCTTGCAAACAACATTTTGCAGTTTTCAAAGGATGAGTTTTGCATTTCTCTTGGTCAATCTGTTGCCACATGTTCTTTTTCATGTTGTGGCAAAATGGACGTTTTCTAAATTTCAGTGTTTGGATTGCTTACGGTATGTATATAGAAGTACGATAGCTTTTTAAAAAATGCTGATGTTATATCCTGCAACCTTACTGAATTTGTTCACTCCATTGCTTTTTCAGGTCCCATTCAAAATTCTGAAGGACCACGTGCAGGTGGTGAGCTCCTGCCATTTCTGTGTGGATGACACCAAGATCCTCAGTGGTTCCTATGACCGAACTGTGAAACTGTGGGTAGGTGGCCCCGGGTCAGGCCCTCCAGGAGCTAAAACATCTCAGGAGCCTATGTCCCATGGAGTGTCCCCTTGTGCTGAGTTCCTGGACACTCAAAGATCTCCAAGTTCAAAAGGACTTTGAGCAAAGTCCAGGCAGGATGAGCAAAATGAGGCCCACCCCCAGCCGTGTCAAGCTGCTGGTGACACAAAATTAGTGTTGCTGCTACTAACCTGTTCATTTGTAAACAGTGAGAGTAGAGGACAGAGAGCCCTGGGCTGGGAGTTTCCCACCTTTTGTTGGAGGTGGCTCCACATGTGTCTTTGACCCACTTGCATCTCTGAGCTATATCGTTCCTTGCAATCTCCTCTATTGATTTAGAAAGCTCAACTCTATCCACAAAGACTATATGGCCAGACCTGAGTGGACAGAAGATGGCCAGGCCAGGGACCTGCCTGTAACAGGTGGTTGGGAGAGGCCAGCCTGAGCACATGGCAGCGCCACAGTTTCAGGACCCAGGAGCACAGGGGCAGGATTGTGATGGTCAGACATGGTTGCATAAAGGTGGTCACCTGAACCCTTCTGGGTCTTTCTGTGAAAAGCTGGTAGATGCTAGCAGGCCTGTTTGTGAGCATTGCTGGTCAGTGAGGAGGGAGTTAGGAAGGAACTGGACTGGGGTCAGCAAGGACCAGGCCTCAGATGACTGTGTGGCTGGGGCTCTGGCCCACGGGGGAAGACAGGCAGTTGTGAGTTTTCACATCTCCTCTGGCTTCAGGGGCAGGAGAAGGACAGGGAATGAGGCAAGGCTGGCTCCTCAGTTCTAGTTTGGGTGATGCGGTGGAGGATAACCCCTCTGGCTCCAGATGACCCTAGAGGAGTGTATGCAATGCCATCAGTGGGTGCCAAGTGCAGGCAGAGCAGGCAAGAGGTCACCACCAAAATAGGTTGAGACCACATATCTGGGACCCCCATCTGTGTAACCCGACATGACTTCCTGGCCCTCTTTTAGCTTGTGGATACTTCCCAGGACCAACTATGTATTGGGGCTAGTCCAGGGCCTACCTGCTCCATACCAGGCCCCAACAGGCACCCACTCACTCTGCTACTGCCCTATGATCTCCTGGCTGTGAAAACGACACATTTCTTTCTTTTTTTAAGTCATTTTATTAGGGCTCATACAACTCTTATCACAATCCATACATACATCAATTGTGTAAAGCACATTTGTACATTCATT
>NW_022106189.1:1105909-1151994 GCF_000313985.2 Echinops telfairi | reverse complement strand
GATGCTATACCTTTTGATAGCCGGGCACCATCAGCTTTCTTTGCCACATTTGCTTATGCACTCATTTGTCTTCAGCGATCATATCATGGAGGTGAGCACACAATGATGTGATTTTTTTGTTCTTTGATGCCTGATAACTGATCCCTTCGGCACCTCATGATCACACAGGCTGGTGTGTTCTTCCATGTGGGCTTTGTTGTTTCTGAGCTAGATGGCCACTTGTTTACCTTCAAGCTTTTAAGATCCCCTGCGCTATATCTTTTGATAGCTGGGCACCATCAGCTTTCTTCACCACATTTGCCTATTCACCCGCTTTGTCTTCAGCGGTTGGAAAATGACACATTCCTTTGGGAGAATCAAGTTCTCTCCCAACCCTTTGGGGTGGCCAAGAAGCCGGTCACTGCTGGTGGTCCTCACCCAAGGGACGGCCACTTTCTCCTGTGCATTTTGCTTGGCCATCTTTCTGATTTTTCACACATTGTCCTTGCTCAGCTTTTGAGTCAGTATAAAGACTCATGGAGGTTTCTATCTATTTTGGCCGAGGGGCCCTGTTTATAAGGAGATAGCCACCATTTCCCTTTGCTGGCAGTCAGTGCCACGTTGGCCACTATCCCCGAATGGGAGAGAATCCACTGAGTGTTTGCTTCCCTTCCCTTGCTCCTCGCCCTCGCCCCTTTTAGGCCTCTCCACGAGGCAAGTCCCTTTTGGCTTTTGGCACCTTTGCATCCTCTTTCCCAGGGGCCTTAACTCCTTCTCCCACTCCAGGACAGATGTTCACATGTCCCCCTGGCAACCCCTGACTCACTTCCAGCCCAAGTTCCTTTTGCCATACTTTCCAGGCTCCCCTTCTCTCCTCCCTCCTTCTCCCCTTCCACCCCTCCCATAACCACCAGAGTTCCCGAGGCTCCCTGCCTTGACTGACCTCTCCAAGGACTTGTCTTCTTCTTCTTCCCCTGGTTCCTTTTGGACTCCCAGCTGGGGCTCTCCCTCAGTAGATGATTAAGCAACAACTCTTCACATGGCAAGACCCTATGTCTTCTTGTATCATAGTCCCTCAGCCCAAAGGTCTTCCCTCTTCCCCTGTGACTCAACCGGCCATCACTACCAAGTCTGATCTCTCTCAAACCCACCCCAAACCTAAACATTTGATTTAATCTTGGAAAAGTCCTCTTTCAGGATTGTAAATCTCTGTGCGTAATCTGGAAAAACCATAAAAGTGTAAAGAAGTTGTAATCATTTTTTTAGGGCTGCTGTAACATAGTACCACAAATTGGATGGCTTAAGACTCCAAAAAATGAAATTCACTGCCATCAAGTCAATTCCAACCCCTGGCGACCCTAGATTCCTAGAGGACAGGGTAGAACTACCCCCTGTGAGTGTCCATGACTGTAACGCTTCCCAGCAGTGGAAAGCCAGCTGAAGTGTACTGACTCACGACTCTGGAGGATCTGGAAATCGGGGTCTTGGCAGGGTCGTGTCCCATTCTAGGGGCAGGTCTGTCCTGGTCTCTTTTAGCTTCTGGTTGTTCAGACGTTCCTTGACTTGTGGATGTATTTTCACATGACATCTTCCTGCTGTGTGTCTCTGTGTCTGTATCCTCTTTGGTAAGAACAATACTCAGGTTGGATAACAACCGTCTCTACAGTGGTATGATCTCCTGGTAGCTAATAACACCTTCAAAGACCCTATTTCCAAAGCCATGTTTGAGGACGAACATACATTTGACTTAAGCTATGGGATTTTCAATCACCTCATACGTATGTGAAAGCTGGATGTTGACCAAGGAAGACAGAGAAGAACTGATGCATTTGAACCATGGTATTGGTAACGATTGTTGACTATACCATGGGTCACTGGAGCAGTGGGCTCAAATATAACACCATCTGTGGTGGGCAGTGTTCTGTTGTTCAGAGGGTCACTATGAGTCAGAACTGACTCAACAGACCTAACAACAACAACAGCTGGAAGAATGAGTGTGATAGTTTGGGGTTTTGTGCCAACATGGCACCTGTAAGAAGATCTGGGTGGAGTTTAGCCTAGCCTGTCAATCAGGTTGCTGCTTGATGACCTCATTTGGAAGTGCCACTGAGATAAATGGCTCTGTGGAGGTGGGCCACTCTCTCTGTGCTTTCACCTTCCTGCTGGCCCTGTGATGCTTCCACTGCCTCTGGATCCACATGACTTTGCATCCACCAGCCTCTGATCTCCCTGTATTCTGCATCATTGCATGTGGCTGCATGAGTCTGAAGAGGGATTTATGGACTAGTATCAGACTTAATGATTTGATCTGGACTGGGCTGGGATGTTTTCTTGATACATTACCTCTTGATATAAAGCTCTGTCTTACACATATACGAGTGTCACTGAATTTGTTTCTCTAGTCAACCTGGCCTAACACAATGAACAAGTCTCTCTTGGAAAGAGTACAGTCATATTGCTCCTTAGAAGCAAGGATAGGAAGGCTTCATCTCATGTACTTTGAACATGCCGTTAGGAGGGACCAGTCCCTGGAGAAGGACATTACACTTAGTAAAGTAAAGGCCAAGGACAAAGAGGAAGACCTCCAACAGAATGGATTGCTAGAATGATCTCAAGCATAGTAGTGACTGTGAGGATGGGGCAGGGCTAGGCAGTGTATGTTCCGTTGTGCACAGGGTGCTGTGAGTTAGAACCGACCTGAGGGTACCTAGTAACAAACACAACAGGGAGGAGGATTTCAACATTTCTCTATAGAGACTACAATTCAATCCATAACAGAAGCTGAAAAACATTCATTCTGAATCTCACTCTAATATGTTGCCACATTGAATCTGTCATAAGAAAAACTTTAGTAGTTTTCCTCATATTATAAAAGTAGTATGATTTTATTACAGAAAGGCATCAAAACACAAAGAAGAAAAACACAGCCATCATCCCCTGCCTCCACCCTAGAGTTACCTGCTGTGACAAGGTGGATATGCAGTTTCCTCTTTCTTGCGCGCACACACACATTTATAAAATTGGGGCCATACTGAAACACTGTTTATGTAACCATAATGAACTTAGGGTAGAAATACTACCACATGTCCTTGACTTTTCCACTTATTCATTAGACTCCCACTCCCCTATTCCGTCAGACCCCAAGCAACCCCTCACACTGAGTCCACAAAGGTGGGGGTGGGGGGTGGGGGGTGCTGATTCCAATGCCACACGAAGAAGCAGCTGTCTTACCTGTCCAAGGTGCTTGTTTCTTCTGTTGGCCACTTGATGCCCTGACTGTGCACAGTGCAGCCCTGTGGACAAGGACCCCTGCTCATGCTGCCATTGCTTACCCCAGGCCTGCACAGACAGGAGAGCCCCAGGATGACTGGTTTCTCTTCTCGAGCATTGCCCCAACTAGGGAGGCCAGAGCCCTTAGGCTCTTGAGCTCAGACAAATAGACTAGGGGTCACCTGCCCCTGGTGAATTCCTCTAAGAGATGCTTCCTGCCGGTGGGTTTTGATTAGGGCCTGGTGGATATAGCCAGGCATGGCTTCAAATCTTAGAGAGCCAGGCTTGAGGCTTGGGTCTGTGCTGAACAAAGTGCACATAGTAGGCTTTAGCCTGCTCTTCTTGGAAAGCGTGGCCCTTGTCTGACATCTGTGAACTTGGCTGATATAAGCCTTGGTCTAAATCAACGGTTCTCAACTAGTGGGCCACGACCCCTTTGGGGGTCGAATGACCCTTTCACAAGGGTTGCCCAATTCATAACAGTAGCAAATTTTCAGTTATGAAGTAGCAATGAAAATAATTTTAGGGCTGGGGGTTCACCACCACATGAGGAACTGTATGAAAGGGTCGCAGCATTAGGAAGGTTGAGAACCACTGCTCTAAATAAGGGTGGCTCACTGTGCCTAGACTGTGCAAAAAATGTAACTTGGGCTGAACACTTGCTTCCCTCCGTGGGTCTGGGATTTATGTGCATGTAACCTATGAGCCCCCTGGATTTCTAGACCAGGCGTGCTCCCCGGTCAACAACTCTCAGGAGGTCTTGTACCGATTGCTGGAGGACTTACGCGTGTTCCGTGTGCCTCCTCTGTGAGCAAACTCTCAGAAGGTATCTGGCTCCTTCCAGACTTCTCTCAATGCACCTTTCACCGGTGCTCATGGGATTCGTACCCTTTCACTGTCATCAATCTTAGCCCTTACGGCCGACTCTCTATGGAGTTCTACGGCAGCATGCTTGCTAGAGTGGACAGGCAGTGAAGAAGAGGAAGGCTCTCACACGACAGACTGACAGCGGCTGCAGCGAGGGGCTCGGGCACAGGAGCACCTGTGAGGACGGCACAGGACCGGCAGCACTTCCTTCTGCTGTGCATGGGGTCACCACAGGCCTAACCTGACTCGATGGCATGTAACGCGATGGCATGTAACGTGAGTCGTTCGGCGAAGCACTGAACCTGAACGGCCGGTCTTGGCAACCTCCAACACAACAGAGCCCTTGCTCTCACCGAAGGACGTGGGGGCTCCTGCAAAGCGGTCTCTGTATCTCCATGGGCACTGTTGCAAGCCCGCCCTCATCAGTCCAAAGTGAGGCACCCCCTCTACTGTAGTATTTCTTTTCATTATTTCTTTCCATTTTCTTTGCATCTCCTGAAAAGCTCCTGACCACATTTCTTGCAGAAAAGGATTTTATCTTTGCCACAGCAGTCACCTTCTCACATTGGCCGCCACCAGAATGCACGTCAGTCCGGGTGTTAGAATAGTCTTCTCAGGGTTTGACGGCTGACTTTCCAGAAGTGGACACCAGGCTGTGCTTCTGAGGCAATTCTGGGGAGACTCCAAGCGCTGACCTTTGGTCAGCAGCTGAGCACGTGAACGGCGTCTGCCACCCACTGACTCTTCGTCTGTTAGACCCTGCTTTGTTCTCATCGCACCGTCTAGGTGGTCATCGTCAGCATGATCTTGAACCGCCGTGGGAACCAGTCCCCGGTAGACGGACACTTAGGCGCTGCCAGGGTCTGGCTGTGACTCCTAACGTCCAGTGGACACTTTCATGCAGAAATCTCTGACGGGAGTTCTGCTATTCCATCAGGAGAGACTCCTTGGAGAACAATTGCTGCTGGGGCAAAGAGAGTGAACTTTTTTTGAGTTCTGGAGACTCAAAAAAGAGTGAAGTTCTTGAAACATATCTCTGGATTCTGCAAAGGAGGCTCCCTCCTAACATGGCCAGTTTCCACCAGCTGGCTATGGGACTGTGGGGGAGTTTCCCACAATGCCCAGGTTGGCAAGGGTGGCCTTGCTGCTCTTGGCAGGAGATGTTGGAAAGTGCTTTGCCCTTTTGAGCTGCGTGGGGGGCAGGGGACCATGGTGCCATGCTGCAGACCGGTAGAGCGCCCATGGTAACTCACTGTGCCACTCCAGTCAACGCCAGTGACATGCGCTCTCTCATCTCTTTGAGGATCCTGTGGATGGACGCGTGATTCGAGATTTTGAGCCTCATCCCCGAGCTCCCGTGTTGGAGTGCAGCATCACAGCCGATAGCAGAAGGTGACCGACCTTTGTTTTACGGGGGTCAGGAACCAGAGAACGGGAGGGCCAGGAGGGAGGACCACAGGCCAGGTGTGCTGGGACAGGCGGCTGCTTTTTTTTTTTTTAAAGAAAAAGACAACCATATTCTCACTAATTGTTTCACAGCCGCCCCCCCCCACTTTTTTGCTGTGAGAATTGAATAGATGGGCTAACACTTAGAAACTGTAAAGTGTGTAGAAAAATGACATTCATTGTGGCTGATATAACAAAATCAAATTTACTGCCATTGAATTAATACCGACTCATAGCGACCCTATAGGACAGGGTAGAACTGCCCTTGTGAGTTTCCCAGGCTGGAGCTTCTACTATTGCTGGGAGAAGGAACCCCATCTTTCTCCTGGTCTAATACAAAGCCAGTCTGAAGTTTCTTCTCTGTCGTCCTATGTGCCAGGGGTGGTCGCTTCATGATCTCAGTTGTGCCCTTGTGGCGCACAGGGATCACAGGCCCAGCACTCCAGAGCCCGGACCAGGCCTGTCATGCCGGAGGTTCAGGGCTGGGCCGAGACCACGCACAGAGAAGGTCCCCAGCATGCCCTTGCTTAACCCCTTTACACAGGGGTTTGCTGAAATGGGTTTGCTTTTACCCTGAGTAGCAGCTAGAAAAATCATTTTTATAAAAACAGATGGGAGGGATTTGTGCCCTGCAAATGCACCTTCCGTAAAGGACACACACTGCCTCTGAAACACGCAACATGAGCCGACAAAGGTCATGCGTGCTGTTTCACTGAATGTTCCAGAAACCCGCTGCCTGGAAAAAGATAAGCAAGCAGAGAGGGAAGTGAATCGTCGGTCACCCCTTAGCAGGAAACAGCCCATAACAGAAATGAAGATATGACGCCTTTAAAAGCGCCAAGGCAAAAGGACATGGTTGAGTGCCTGAGGGACGATGCCTTGGCAGAAAGAAGAGACTCTAGTCCTGTAAAGAGCTGCAGTCCCGTAACCCAGGGGCCGGTCTGCCCTGCCCTGTAGGGCTGCAGAGAGTCGGGCCGGACTCCAGGGCCGTGAGGGGTCTTTATCGTGCCTTGGTGCTGGCTCTCTTCTTCAGTGAGTTCCAGGATTACAGTTCCTGAGTGAATACAGCTCTGCCTTGGCCAACCCTCTTGCCCCCTCCAGGGTCCAGGTGAAATCTCTGCAGAGTGGAAGCTACCTGTGCAGCCTCTGCCTTTGAGTCAGACCCAGAGGCCCCCCAAGAGGGCTCATGTAGCTCAGGGCCCCAAGGTTCCTGCTTGAGGGTTCCCCATAGGAGGGCAGGTGGGCCGCCTGAGGATGAGGCCACCCTCTTCACTCAGCAATGAAGACCACATTCACCTAATAAACAATCATCAAGCCAAACCAAACCAAACCAAACTCCCTGCTATCGAGTCGGTGCCAACACACAGCGACCCCATAGGATGGAGTAGGACCGCCCCCGCGGGTTTCTGAGGCTGTACATCTTTATGGGGGCAGACAGCCTCATCTTTCTCCCGAGGAGCGGCTGGTGGGTTTGAGCCACCGACTTTGTGTTTGTCTAGCAGCCCAATGCATAGCCCACCATGACACCAGGCCTCCTCATAATCAATACGAGGCCTGGTAAGGAACATTTTCACAAAACACCTTTTCTGGAGCATCTTTTGAAAAGGGCATTACATGCGATCTCAGTTTTAGAATATACAATTTTGCTTGTTTGTTTCCTCTGAAGAAGCTGTTGGAATTATTCTGTTACGAAGGGTCTGTATGTGCACTTTTTATTTTCAGAGTTGTGGCAGCATCCTACGACAAAACAGTCAGGGCTTGGGACCTTGAGACAGGAAAGCTGCTGGTATGTATGTCTGCCCAGTGGGCAGGCGGTGTGGGCCGGTCCAGGGTGGTTGGGGTGTGGGGAGCAGGTGAAAGGCCCAGGCTCAGAGGAGAGAAGCACTTTGTTCCAGATGTGGACAGCAGGCTACAGGAACTGTGGCTGGCTTGCCAGGTCTGCAGCAGTAGATGCAGATGATGGAGGTAGGGGCTGGGGGAGAGAGTGTCTAGGAAGAGGCAGAATGTGGACTGAGCCCCAGAAAGGAGGGGAGGGGCCAGGGCACATTGGGCCAGGCTGCATAGGAATGTGGGATGTCTAATTTGACTGGGCAGGAAACAAGGCTGAGAGCATTGGACAAAGGCCACATGGCCAAAAGGCAAGGTCTCTAGGCCTTCCCAGCAGCCCCTCGCTCCATCCTTGAAGGACTGCTCGCAGTCCAAGCAGGGAGTCCGAGAACTCTGACCCCCCAGGATCCCTCCCTTTCTTCCTCCCGCATACCCCAAGGTCTCCCTCTCCACTCCTGTGGCCCTGCAACACTACGGCCTCTCCTCTCCCTTCTTCCTGTTTGCTCTCCTTAAAATGCAACTTTTCTGCTTCACGCAATGGCCGTTTTATATTCATTGTACATTTATTTATTTTTTTGCAAGTTGAGATGAAACAACTCCCGTTGCCTCAGTCTGTTGAACGATTTCCATTTGTATTCTGTCAATCCTGGACCCCTGTTTTATGCCAGCTGGGGATTCTCCCTTCACTACCTTTGGTTCTTAACTGTATCCTACTTTGATCATGTGTAACCTGTGGCTTCCCTAATAAACCCCGTGGCTCGGAGTGTGGACTCTGCATTCTGGGAGGCCATTGCCATCATCGAACCGAGCAGAAGGATGGCCAGAGTGGTCCTTAGAGGCAAGAATGGCAAGACTCTGTCTTACGTACTTTGGACCTATTGTCAGGGGAGACCAGTCCCTGGAGAAAGACATGGCGCTTGGTCAAGTGGAAGGGCAATGAAAAAGAGGAAGGCTGCATAGACGTGTTGGCTGCTGCAACAAGGGGCTGAAGCATAGGAGCAATTGCAAGTCCGGTGCAGTGTTTCCTTCTGTTGTTCACAGGGTAGCTCTGGGTCAGAAGTGACTTGATGGCACCTAACAACAACAACGACAACAACAACAACAACAACAACAAGCAGAGACAGAGAGACATTCTGTGGGAGGGCTGATGGGAGTCAGAATTGGTAAAAGGATTGGAGAGTGGTAACAAAACAAAAGAGAAAATCCTGAAACCACATGAGAAAATGGCCTGCAGGTGGCATCTGACCTCCTCCAGGTTCCCAAGACTGATTTTGACCCCAGGCCGAGGTCAGACCTCCCTCCAACCTTCTTCACCAATTCTGACACCAACCCTCTCTCCCACAGCTTGCTCTAATTTTTTCAGTTTGGTTCTAGAACTCATGGCAGTGGCCGCAGAAAACTCACAAAGGATACTCAAGCTTATGGAGTTTGTTAGGGGAATTAACGGGTTACAAATCAGGTGAGAAATGCTCAAGATGCAGTTGTTCAGTCACGACAGTTCATCCTCTGCTGGGCCTGCAGACAGGATTCTCTCTGGCCCTCAGCTTCTCAGCCTGGACTCTGCCCTGCTCAGGAAATGTTACAAAGCTCTCTCAGGGCTGCCAATAAATGACCAAGAAGGAGCTCTGGTGGTGTTGTGGTTAACTGCAAAGTCAAAGTCAAAAGTTCAAAAACACAAGTCATTCCTCGGGAGAGAAACGAGATTTCTACTCCTGTAAAGAATTATGGTCTTGGAAATCCACAGGGCCAGCTCCACCCTGTCCTATAAAGTCACTATGAGTTGGAATTGACTCAATGGCAGTAAGTTTTAAAATAACTACCCAAAGGGCATGCCACTCTGCCATAAGCCTCAACTGGAAGGCATTTAACTCTAGCTCTCTGGGTCAGCAAACCCAGCTCCCCAATTAAGTTCCCAGAGGCACCCTACTCCACAAACTAGCCTCCTATCCCAAATCACTCAGCGTTCGTTACATGCTCTGTTGGCTGGGAGTCCACCACTCCATCTGATGCAGTTCCTCTGGGGTCAAGCTATCTCCTAGATCCGGGTGGTTTGATGTGCAGGGATCTCAGAGTCTGAAGGACGCTCCACTCCTGGCTCTGCTCTCTTATTGGTAGTAAGACCCCCATTTTCTGCTTCTATGATGGCCCATTTTACACCCATCAGGATGGCAACCACAACTAACTGTTAAGAGTCACTCACAGCTAAACCATCACTGTCTTCTCCCACCTTCTTATCCAGACCCATGAGAAAAATGTAGGGTGTTTGGTGGGAGGAGCAAAGGCTGTGGCTAGAAGGTGCATGTAAGTAATTTACTGCCTGGCATCACTACCAGAGATGCATGTAAACCTGATCTTGGTGTCTCTTTTCCTATTGACCTGTTTACATAGGAATACTTGTCTATATATTTTGTTAACCAAAATGATGTCATCATGCATCTACTCTTCAGGCTCTGATTCCTTTCCCCTCCCAATTAACAACAGTTGTGAATAAACGTACATCTGTGTCTCTCTTTTTAATGGACCCCTAGCTTCCTCAGTAGAGACAGGCTACCCCATATTTCATCATTCCTTGTTATAGGGCACTGAGGGGCTTTTCACTTTTCCCTACTATTGACAATACTAGCATGGGGAAAGGAGCTTAGGTAGCATAATGGGTTATGAGTTGGGCTGCTAACCACAAAGTTGGCTGTTCAAATCCACCAACCTCTCTGATGGACAAGGATGAAATTACTTGCTCCTATAAAGATTTGTATTCTCTTACAACAAAAGATATGTAGACCAATGGATTAGAACAGAGAACACAGTAATACAAGAGAACCCAATACAGAGAACCCAAGCACCTGCAAACACCTCAATTTTGACAAAGGACTAAAACATGTTCAGTGTGGAAGAGATGGCCTTTTCAATAAATGGTGCTGGAAAAGTTGGAACTCAACCCTACAAAGGAATGAAATAAGGTCCATATGGCACATTAGATAAAAAAATGAACCCAAGAAGGATTAAAGACCTAAATATAAACCCTAGAACCATAAGGATCATCAATGAAAAAATAGGGACAAATTTAAAGACCCTAATACATGGGAGAAAGATGGGGCTTTCAATTCTCATAGAGTTACACTCTGGGAAACCCCCAGGGGCAGCTCCACCTTGTCCTCTAGGGTCCCACGAGTCAGCACCGACTCGATGGCAACGAGTTTGGTCTCTTTTGGAATACAAGGCATAAACACACTACTAAGCATAAGGAAGAAACACCGACACTACACAAGACCAAATAGAGGCCTGGGGCCTTCTGACATTTATGTACATCAAAAGACTTCATTAACAAAATAAAAAGAGAACCCACAGATTGGGGAAAATACTTGATACAGTTAGACATTGTGGAGTTAGAGAATGTTTTGTTGTGTATATTTTTGCCACAAATAGAAAAATAATACTTACATGAATAACAATGAGTACAAGGAAGAAGAAAATGTTCTAGAAATGACTATGGTGACAACTGAACAAGTCTTCTTGATAGGACTGACTTATTGAATTGTATGACATGTGTATGAAGTGCTGATATGTAAAAAAAGAAAATCTTATTTGACAACGATATGTCAAATTAAGGGCTAATTTCAAAAGTCTATAGAAAACTACAACACCTTAATTAAAAATAACCCAATTAAAAATAGGTACAAGACATGAACAGCCAACTTACTACAGATTGCACCCAGGCAGCTAACAGTCATATGAAGAAATAAATGCTTGCATTCATTAGCCACAAGAGAAACAGAAATTAACAATGAGATATCGCCTCACACTGACATTCTTAGCAAAATTAAAAAAAAACAGAAAATAAATGTTGGAGAGACTGTGGAGAGATTGAAACACCCCATACATTGCTGATAGGATTGAAGAATTGTATGGCCACTACAGAAAATAAATGCAAATACAAATACCTTATGTTCCTGCCATCTTGCTACTTGGTATTTACTCTAAATAAATAAAGAACAAGAACAGACATATGCATACCATGTTTTATAATAGCAAAAAGATGGAAACAATAAAAAAAATCTGTGGAGGAATGGATAAACAAACTCTGGCCCCTACACATAATGAAATATCGTGCATTCCTAAAAAACAATGGTCTGTCGAGCACCTCAAGACACAGACAAAATTGGAGGACCTTAGGCTCAGCAAAATTAGTCAATTTCATAAAGATAAACATGACACCATTATTATAAAGGAAGAAAGAAACATAAAAGCGGTTTTCACGTCGAAGGAAAATACTTTGGAGACTACCTGAGGCCGGGCTGTGGGAAAAGGAAGAAAGCTGGGGACAGGCAGTCAGGAGGGGAGGGTGGAAAAGGAAAACGACGAAGGAAAGGGGAAGGAGTAACCACATGGGGGTGTGGGGAGGGAGGGCTTAACGGGTCCTGCGACTGCTTTGGTGAGATGGGCTGTACAACCCCAAAGAGCATGCTTTTCTTTGTATGTGTTAATCCAAAAATAAAAGGGGAAATGGATAAAATTTACATTTAAAAAAGAAAAAAAGAGAAGGGTCACAACCTTAAAAACGGTGCAGATTCCTGGCCCATCAGATCTAAACACGGTCTGAGTGGTTACCCATGGAAGAAAAGTAACATCGAGACCGACTTCAATTCTTTTGTGGCATGAAAGCCAATTTCAACAAACAAACCAAAAGATTCACAGCCTTGGAAACCCACAGGGGCAGTTCCACTCGACTCAGAGGGTCACTCTGAGTGGAATCTATTTGATGGCCATGGGTTTGGAGTTTAGGTAATGCGGGAAGTTGGTACATTGTGGGGTACCAGCCCCCACAATCGAATGGGGCCAAGGGACAGTTGTGTAACTGAGGGGTAGCATTAAAAAGACATCAGACAAGATAAAGCATGCAAGTGCTCACCTCCGGGACCACCATGACTTCAGGTACCAGGTCCACAGAGAGAATATATTTCCAACCAAGGCTGAGATACACTCAGGGGTGTGCCAGCCCCCCTAATTACAGGTAACCACATGTGTAACAAAATGGTCTGTACCCTAACCCTAAAAGCCCCTGACTACATAGGAGGAGTCACCTAACGTCAGTCCCAGGGGCAGATCAGGGGCAGTGGCTGTCCTCAGAGCCCAGAGAGCAATAGCACTGTCTGCCTCTATCGTCAGAGCTGCCAGCTAGATAGCAACCCGCCATGTGCTTGTAGGAGGTAACTTTAAGGCAGCACTATTATGGGAGGATATAGTGGGGAACAATAGTAATTATGAGACTGTGATTGGGACTTGCCTCTAACTCACGAGGGTGAAGGCCTCCCTCCACCCCAGAAACCCAGCCTGCCAGGCTTAATATGAGAATAACGGATTCATCCACATATACACTCTTCCTGTTCTCTGCTTCCCATAGTTCATGTTTTTAATACACATCTTCCTCTTTTTAAAGGATAGATAGTTTCTACTTCTATTGCTAACTTTAACAATATGGAAATTAAATTGCCCATTGGCTTCCCACAAACGGGGTCAGCTTGGTCCCCAGGGACCCAATGAGCGCTCAATAGTTCTCACCAACACGTGCTGCGTGGCACCGTTTTTCATGTTTTAGCCCATTATCCTGTGACTCGATTACTCCTGACGTGGAGCACTTTGCCAAATGTTGACTTCTGCTTTTGAAAAGACTTTGTTCTTGTCTTTCACCAGATTTTCCATCTGGGGTGTTTTTCTTTTACTTCCCTGAAAGTCCTTTTGTTTAATTTTGTTCCACGAGCAGTCTGATGCCATTTGCCAAATCCCTGACTGAATTAGTTATTTTCTGCCGCTTGACCAATTATTCCACAAAAGCAGCTTGAAATAGCAAGCCTTTACAATTTCACACAGTTTCTGGTGGTCCCAAACCTGGGAGCAGGTGGTCTGGCTTGTCTTTCATGAGGTTATAGTTAAGATGGTATCCAGGGTAGCTGCCATTTGAAAGTCTGAAGATGCTCTATTAAGATGGCACATTCCTTAGCTGTTGGCAGGAGGTCTCAGTCCCTCTCTTGTGGGATGACTGGAATATTCTCAGGACATGGTTGTTAACTTCCTCCAGAGTGAGTGATCCAAGAGAAAAACAAAGAGGAGGCCATGATGCTCCAGTACGACTGAGTCACAAATGTTCACTTTGGCTCTATTCTTTAAAAAATATATTTTTATTGTGGTGAAACATATCCCTTCAGGACCAGTAGTGTGAGTGGCAATACTGGGAGGGTGAAGGGAGGGTGGATTGGAAAGGGGGAACTGATTACAAGGATCTACATGTGACCTCCTCCCTGGGGGACGGACAACAGAAAAGTAGGTGAAGGGAGATGTCAGACAGGGCAAGATATGACAAAATAATAATTTATAAATTATCAAGGGCTCATGAGGGAGGGAAGAGCAGGGAGGGAGGGAAAAAAAATGAGGACCTGATGCCAGAGCCTTAAGTGGAGAGCAAATGTTTTGAGAATGATGAGGGCAATGAATGTACAAATGTGCTTGACACAATTGATGTAGGTATGGAGTGTGATAAGAGTTGTATGAGCCCCTAATAAAACGATTTAAAAAAAAGAAAAGAAAAATTTCTAAATTTTTCTAAAAAAAGGAAAACACAAACATTTAACAATTTTTATGTGTATAATTCAGTGACATTGGTTTCATTTATGATCATTATGCATCTTCAAACCTTTTTATCACCTCAAACAGAAACTCTTTATACTATAAGCAATAACTCCTCATTCCCTTCTGCCCCACCTGCAGAAATGGCTTATAAATCTTTCTTATATATGTGCCTATTATAGATACTGGCTTTAACTGAGATTATATAATATTTTGCAAAGGCATTCGACTATGTGGATTATGACAAATTATGAATAGCCTTGAATGGAAATTTCAGAACACTTCATCGTGCTCACATGGAAGCTGTACATGGATCAAGAGGCAGTTGTGCAAACAGAACAACGGGAAGCTGCATGGTTTAAAATCAGGAAAGGTGTGTCAGGGTTGTATCCTCTCACCATACTTATTCAATCTGTATGCTGAGCAAATCATCAGAGAAGCCGGATTCTATGAAGAACGAGGCCCCAGGATTGGAGGAAGGCTTGTTAGCAACCTGTGACACTCAGCGACACAACCTTGCTTGCTGAGTGTGAGGAGGACTTGAAACACTTGCTGACTGCAGCCTCCATTGTAAAGTGTAAAGAAGTCTCAAATCCTCACAACTGGATCAATAGGTAACATCATGATACCTGGAGGAAAGAATGAACTTTCGAGGATTTCCGCGGACTTGGATCCACAGTCAGTGCTCATGGAAGCAGCGGTCAAAAGATCAAAAGATGCGTTGCATTGGGCAAATCTGCTGCACAAGACCTCTTTAGAGCATTGAAAAGCAAGGATGTTACTTTGAGGACTAAGGTGTGCCTGACCCAAGCCATGCTATTTTCAATCAATCACCTCAAATGCATGTGAAAGTTGGACATTGAATAAAGAAGAAGAATCAATGCATTTGTTTGAATTGCGGTGCTGGTGAAGAATGCTGAAAGTACCATGGACTGCCAAAAGGAAAAACAAGTCTCTCTTGGAGAAATAATGGCCAGAATGCTTCTTAGAGGCAAAGATGGCTAGACTTTGTCCTATATGCTTTGGACATGTTGGCAGGAGAGACCAATCTCTGGAGAAGGATATCTTGCTTCGTAGAGGGACAACAAAAAAGAGAAAGGCCCTCAATGAGATGGATGGACACAGTGGCCACAACAATAGGTTCAAGCATAGGAAAAATCATGAGGATGGTTCAGGACCAGGCAATGTTTCATTTTGTTGTGAATAGGACACTCTGCATTTGTCACTCTGCATTGGGATCAACTCGATGGCACTTAACAATAACAACAACAAATATAACATCTATCCATTTGTCTGCTGTGGTAGTCACATAATCTGATGTCAACTTGTGGAGGGGTGGAGTCTATCCTGTCAATCAGGTTGCAGCTTGATGATCTCATTTAGAGGCACCTCGGAGATAAATAGCTCACTGGAGGCCAGATACAGACTCTCTGCTTCATCTTCTTGCTTATATGATACATGGAGCTATGCTAGAGCCCTGGAACCAGAGGAGCCACATGGAGACCCCTGCCAGTGTTGAGATAGCTCCACTGCCACTGGATCCACAAGACTTTCAACCCACTGGCCTGTGATCTTCCTGTATTCAGTGTCATTGCATGTGTTGCGTGAGTCTGAAGAGGAATTTATAGACTGGTATTAGACATATGGACTTGATCTGGCCCTGGCTGGGATGTTTTCTTAATGTACAATTGCTCTTTGATATAAAGCTCTTTCTTATACACATATGAGTGTCTGTGGATTTGTTTCCCTAGTCAACCCAGACTACCACAGCTGCCATATTCTATATTCATTAGAAGTGAGTCCCATATTCATGGTCCCAGACACGGTCCTAGCAGTCTCTCACATGACTCAAGAGTCAAGAACGAAAAGAGAAAACATTTTGTTAATTCATTAAAATTTAAGTTAAAAATCCAGTTTCTATATGCACAAGTGCTTGTTGACCCCATGGGACCAGTGGTTACCATATGGAACAGGGGATACATAGAAGCTTTTTCTCATCACCAAGCATTCTGCAGATCGAGAAAGAAAACCCCTTTTTTGGTTGTTGGCCCATTTCAGTGGCGAATCAAGTATGACAACTTCATAGTGTCCTGTAAGTTTTCTCCTGATGGCAAGTATATGGTCTCTGCGTCGGATGTGGACTGTGGACTCTATATAACAGATGCAGTCAATGCCACCACCATCGCACACGTTAAAAGTAAGTATGCATGGCCCCTGCTCTGTTCTCTTAGCCCTGGTAACAGCCACTTGGCACTTGACTGACAATGGCTTTAGATCATTTTAGGGCAGCAGCTCTCAACCTGTGGGTTGTGACCCCTTAGGGGGTTATGTTAGACAGGGTTCTCTAGAGAAACAAAACTAATGATTTTATATGTGTGTATGTGTGTGTGTGTATGTATATATATAAAACATAAGAAATAAACAGTTAACTAATCTATAAAGCAGTACAAATGACTCAGTGCAATTCACTTCCATGAGTCAGCTAGTACACTGGCAGTCCTTAAGTCTTGAGGACCGCTGGGTAGTCCCCCGTAGAACAATTCAGGTTATCCGGCCACAGGCAACAAACAGCAAGGCAGGTCACCCACAGTCAGCCAGATGACAGGGTCTGACAGTCCCCAGCTCAAGCAACGTATACTCCAGTAGCGTGGCGAAGCAAGTTGTGAAGGAACCGCAAACTACCGCGACACAGTCATGGGTTAGGTGTCCCACAGGCAGTGTAGCTTGCAAATTGAGGCAGAGAACAAGCTAAGGCAGCCGCACACTGGTCTGATCATCAAAGAGCAAGAGACAAGAAAGGCGAGGCTTGCCAAGCCATTTATCTCTTAATTGTTCAATTAATCCCACATGTGTTCATTGGCTATGTTGGCACAAATAAACTTACCTAACACAGGGTTGAATGACCCTTTCACAGGGGTCGCCTAGACCATCAGAAAACATATTTCCGATGGTCTTAGGAACCGAGACACCACTCCTCTATCCAGGCGGGTCTGCCCCCATGCAGATACACCCATATACGAGTACCTGGCATAATGATATCATCACGCCAGCTCCATCACATACACCCCATACAAATACAGGTGTGTGTGACAGGGTTGGCGCCATAATGTACTTATGTGGACCAGGCCCATGTGTAGAAAGCACCTGCTGTGTTGAAAGCAGCTACTCCGTTAAAAGCAGCTGCTGTGTTAAAAGCAGCTGCTGTGTTGAAAGCAGCAGTATTGGAGGTAAAATGGCACTTTATGAATTATAATTAATGGGTAAATGTAAAATCATCAACTACTGCACACAAAAAAATCTGTACCATGGGAACTTAATCTGGATGCTTATCAGTCTTTTTATATTCAGCTGTGGTTATGTTCAATTTGTATCAATGAAAATATATTCTGCATATGAGATTCTTACATTATGATTCATAACAGTAGCAAAATTACAGCTATGGAGTAGCAATGAAAATAATTTTATGGTTCGGGGTCACCACAACATGAGGAACTGTATGAAAGGGTTGAGGCATTAGGAAGGATGAGAACCACTGTTTTAGGGGATGAAATGGTAATTGTACAAGCATCATTCAGGCTGAGACACAGATTGATGTAATACAAGCAGAGACAGGTTCCCAAGGTGGATTCTCCTCAGATTCGGTTCAGTCTCTTGCTTGTGAAACATGAAGAAGCACTGTTCCTTTCTAAACGCACGTGGCCATGAGAGTCATCTTTTCTTTTCCCTTTGTTCCTATCTTATTGTGAATTGGGTGCAGGTTTACAGAGCAGAACTGTTTCCATTCAACAATCCACACACATTTTGTTTCATCTCCCTGATGGCAATCCCCACAACATCCTGTTTCCCTGGATTCCAGTTTCTAACCCTGTCTTTCCTAACCCGTATGAGCTTTGTCTTTGGGTGGTTGATTATTCCCCTCAGACATTCAGTTCTAGACCTGAAGGGTAACTAAGGGGCATAGTCTCAGGGTTCTTTTTTTTATGGTCAATTATTCTACTTTTATTTTTCTTTAAAAAATGTATTATTATTATTTAATCATTTTAAAACTCTTGTCACAATCCATATACACATTCATTGTGTCAAGCACATTTGTACATATGTTGCCATCATCATTTTCAAAACATTTTCTTTCTGCTTGAGTCCTTGGTATCAGCTCATTTACCCCCACTCCCTCTCCCTCCCTCATCAACTCTTGATAATTTGTAAATTATTATTATTTTTTCATGTCTTACACTGACCTATGTCTCCTTTCACCCACTTTTCTATTGTCCACCCCCCTGGGAGGGGGTTATATGTATATCCTTGTGATTGGTTCCCCCTTTCTCCTCCAACCTTCCCCTTCCCCTCCTGGCATTGCTACTCTCATTATTGGTCCTGAGGGGTTTATGTGTCCTGGATTTCCTGTGTTGCCAGCTCTTATCTGTGCCAGTGTACATGCTCTGGTTTAGTCGGATTTGTAAAGTAGAATTAGGGTCATAATAGTCTGGGGGAGGAGGCATTAAAGAACTAGAGGAAAGTTGTATGTTTCATCAGTGCTATACTGCACC
This sequence comes from Echinops telfairi, assembly GCF_000313985.2. Taxonomy (NCBI): domain Eukaryota; kingdom Metazoa; phylum Chordata; class Mammalia; order Afrosoricida; family Tenrecidae; genus Echinops; species Echinops telfairi. Next base: position 1,133,440 of record NW_022106189.1, on the reverse strand, counting down.
CTGATTGGCTTGTACCTTCTTTGTGACCCTTCTGTAAGGGGATGTCCAATTGTCTACAGATGGGTTTTGGGTCTCCACTCCACCCTCCCCCTCATTCACATCAATATAATTTTTTTGTTCTGGGTCTTTGATCCCATCGACTCCTCATGATCACACAGGCTGGTGTGCTTCTTCCATGTGGGCATTGTTGCTTCTCAGCTAGATGGCCGCTTGTTTACTTCCAAGTCTTTAAGACCTCAGACGCTATATCTTTTGAAAGCTGGGCACCATCAGCTTTCTTCACCACATTTGCTTATGCAGCACCCATTTTGTCTACAGTGATCGTGTCAGGAAGGTGAGCATCACAGAATGCTGGGTTATTAGAACAAAGTGTTCTTGCATTGAGGGAGTACTTGAGTAGAGGCCAAATGTATCTCTGCTACCTTACTACTTAACATATAAATATATGTACATAGATCTATTTCCCTATCATTATATATACATATATTTACATATATACATGCCTGTATTTAGACCGCTATAAATGTCATTTGCCTACTAACTCTTTTCTCTATTTCCTTTTACTTCCCCATGAATCACCTTTTCTCTGTCTCAGATCACCACGAAAGGCTGATCACATCATGCTGCTTTGACTATGACAGCCGAAAGGTGGCCTCCGTCTCAGCGGACAGGACCATCAAGATCTTGGATGTTACATCCCAGGCCACGCTGCTCACCATCAGGAAGTGAGGAGGGGCAGAGCATTCCTGGACCCCACATGCACACCCTTCCTTACGCCATCAGCTTGTGAGCCAGCACCACATGGAGGCATCTTCGGGGGTGTCTAGGAGGCTGGAGAAGGGCAAAGGGAAGGAGGCAGGGAGGCCACAGGGAAACTGCCAAGTGTGGCCTGTGGGCCAGGCTGGGTGTCAGATACATTTGTTCTAAGGTGAGCCAACACTGGAGAACTTGTGTGGAGCTCCTACTAAACGTGAATTGCCAGCACCTCCTGATACATAGCATAGGAACACTTGATGATCTGGGGCCTTGTGGTGGGGCAGTCCTTCTCCAACAGACCTTGAGGCAGGAGCCCAGAATGTGGACACACCCTGTCCCCGTGCCTGACCCACCCAGCTGTGGCCTGTGTCAGCCTTTCCCAGGATGCTGAGGTGTCCATGCAGGATTCACCACTCACTGGCTGTGTGATCTGGGCCCTTAGTTTCATCATTTGCAAGCTGAGAAAACATGGTGCCTACTCATGGCGGTGGGATGGGTGGGCAAGGCCATGGAGATTTGGTGGAAGAATCTCACTTTCTATGTGGGAGATGTTGGATAGGTGGATTCCTACTTCAGGTGCAGCCCCCGTGGCAGCTCAAATGTCATTTTGAGGCTGAACAAGTTTCAGTGGAGTTTCCTGCCTGAGATGGGCTCGAGATTTACTGCCAAGAAATCAGCCAATGAAAACCTATGGAGTACAAAGACCCTCTCCCGTGGTGCAAGGGCACACCTCATGGGGCTGATGTGAGGGCTGGGTAAGATAATACATGGGCGTCCGTAGCAGAGTGCGGCTCCACGGTGAGAGCTCAGCAAGCGCTCTCTGTTACGGGAGAGGGACGTCCACGAACATCTAGGTCCACATGAGATGCCCCAGAAGGAGGGGCAGTGGTGGGGCACAGCTCTCATCACCACAGAGAGCCTGGTCAATGCTCCCTAGAGAGAAGAGAGGCAGGCAAGGTGGACACAACTTGGCCCACTGGTAATGGACAAGGTAAATATGAGAAATAGCCAAAGGCATGTTCGATGTTTTTCAATGTGTTCTTTACCCGAATTTTTTATTTCTCTGGAATTGTAGCTCTTAATCAGAAAGTAGTGGTGCCCAAAATCGCCAGGGTGCAGCCCAGAACTGGCTTCGGGTGCACGGCCTGCATAGTCACGCAGGCTCCCACGCTCCGAAGCTGCCCTGCTGGGTTTATCATCTGCTACCCATGTTGGGAAATGCCTACTATTTCTTAAACAAGGGGCTGGATGGCTTAATTTTGCACTGAGCTCTGCAAATTATATCGCTAACCCTGCTAGATTTTTGGAAATTTGTAATTCCAGTGGAATTTTGAAGCTTGCAAGCATTTTGTCAGAATTTCATGATTGTTTTAAAACCATTCAACATGATTTAGAAGATTGAAAAGGAGAAGGAAAATCTTTTCAGCCATATTCTTGTACACTGTGTTTTCTTCCTTCCTGATTTTCTCCGGGTCCTTCTCTCAGTTTCCTTTCTGTTCAGATAAACTTGTTTAGGCATCTTTTAGGCTAGGTCTGCAGGAGATACATTCTCTTCGTTTTCCTTGCCTGGGAAAATGTCTTGATTTCCTCTTAAACCCTGATGGCTGTTTGTAGGAGATAGAAATCTAGAGGGACTGGAGGAAGGGGTGCAAAGGGGGAACCGATTACAGGGATCTACATGTGGCCTCCTCCCTAGGGGGGACAACAGAAAAGTGGGTGAAGGGAGACATCGGACTGTGTAAGAGATGACAAAATAATAATTTATAACTTATCAAGGGTTCATGAGGGAGGGGGGAGCGGGGAGGGAGGGGAAAAAATGAAGAGCTGACGCCAGGGGCTTAGGTGGAGAGCAAATGTTGTTGTTTTTCACTTCATTTTCTTTTTTTAAATCATTTTATTAGGGGCTCATACAACTCTTATCACATTCCATACATACATCAATTGTGTAAAGCACATTTATACATTCATTGCCCTCATCATTCTCAAAAATTTCCTCTCCACTTAAGCCCCCCGTCATTAGGTCCTCATTTTCCCCCTCCCTCCCCGCTCCCCCCTCCCTCATGAACCCTTGATAATTTATAAATTGTCATTTTTTGTCATATCTTGTGCTGAAATCATATCACGTGCTGAAATGTGAAGATCTAATTGTCCCTCTAGATTTCTTTTGTTTGTTTGTTTGATTTATTGATTTTTAATCATTTTATTGGGGCCACATACAGGACCAGTGGTGTGAGTGGCGATACTGGGAGGGTAGAGGGAGGGTGGGTTGGAAAGAGGGAACCGATTACAAGGAACTATATGTGACCTCCTCCCTGGGGGACAGACAACAGAAAAGTGGGTGAAGGGAGACATCGGACAGGGCAAGATATGACAAAATATCTTTTCTGTCGTCCGCCCTAGGGAGGAGGCCACATGTAGATCCCTGTAATCGTTCCCCCTTTGCACCCCTCCCTCCAGTCCCTCTGGATTTCTATCTCCTACAAGCTTATCCATCAGGGTTTAAGATGGTGTAAATGTCTTTGACTTGGTCTATGTGGGGTACACCCAGCTTCAAGATATTTTGTCATATCTTGCCCTGTCCGATGTCTCCCTTCACCCACTTTTTGGTTGTCCATCCCCCAGGGAGGAGGTCACATATAGTTCCTTGTAATCGGTTCCCTCTTTCCAACCCACCCTCCCTCTACCCTCCCAGTATCGCCACTCACACCACTGGTCCTGCAGGGATCATCCACCCTGGATTCCCTGTATTTCCAGTTCCTATTTGTACCAGTGTACATCCTCTGGTCTAGCCAGACTGAGAGCAAATGTTTTGAGAATGATGAGGGCAATGAATGTACAAATGTGCTTTACACAATTGATGTATGTATGGATTGTGATGGGAGTTGTATGTGGCCCCAATAAAATGATTAAAAATCAATAAATCAAACAAACAAACAAAAGAAATCTAGAGGGACAATTAGATCTTCACATTTCAGCACGTGAAAAAACGCAAATGTATTAATTCCTTCTGGCCTCCCTGGTTTCTGATGAGAAATTTGCTGTCATCTGAATGGCTTCTGCCCTATCTGTACGTAAGGTATCATTTGTCTCTCATTGTTTTCAAGGTGTGTGTGTGTGTGTGCAGTTGTCAGATGTCAGTTACACTGTCTTGGTGTAAATGTCTTTGGCTTGGTCTATGTGGGGTACACCCAGCTTCTTGAATCTGTGGGCTCATGCTTCTTGCCAGGAAGGAGAGAACCCCTTGTCCTGTGATCCAGCACCGAACCTGGAAAGGTTTGTTAGTCCATCAACTGCCACTGATGGATTTTTTTTATTAAGCTACTCTTTTTCTTCAAAACTCAATGCAATGGTTTTCAACTAGGGCCAATGTGTACCCCCAGTGGGCACATGATAACATCTGAAGACATTTTTAATTATAAAAAATGGGGGGGTGCTCCACTGCTAAACATTGTACAGTCCGAAAGATGGCCCTCCCACAACCAAGAGTTAATCAAAACTGCAGAGGTTGGTAAACTCTAGAATATGTGCTGTAGTCAGCTGAAATTAACATCTGGGCCTTGGTAGGTAGTGACCCAAAGGAATATTGCCCGTTAGGTGACCTGAGATCAGACCCAACTCCCCCGCCCCTCCCTCGCATTGCTGTCCTGAACACCTACAGACCCCCCAGTAGTGAAGTGCTAATATGTGCTCTCCTGCCATCTGTGTTTCAGGGCACATAACAATTTAATTTCAAACTGCTGTTTCACCTTCAGCGGCCATTTTCTCTGCACAAGCTCTTGGGATAAAACCTTGAAAATCTGGAATGTCCATACTGGGGAGTTCCGCAGCCAAGGGGCCTGTGTGACTCTGATGCAGGGCCACGAAGGTTCCGTGAGCTCCTGTTGTTTCGCCAGAGACGGTGAGTAACTAGCCTGTCGGAGGACGTGGTACCTGCGGGATCGCCGGGACAGTGTTTCTCATCACGTGTTCCCATGGCCTTTCCCTAGTGCAATAGAGAGACAGAAAGGTGGTTTCCAAAGATACCAGCAGTGAACACAGATTAGTTTCCATGAGAACAAAAAAGTCAAGAGGGAGCTCCATCAGCAGACATCTTTTTACAGGTGACAGAAACCTAACTCAGTATGCCTTAAGCAACAAGATGAATTTATTAGTGCTGGTAATGCTGCTTGCTTGTCAATCTGTTGCACTGTGGTGGCTTGCATGTTGCTGTGATGCTGAAAGCTATGCCACCAATATCTCAAATCCCCCCAAAGACATTCGGACAGGCTTCTGTGGTGCTTCCGGACTAAGATAGACAAGGAAAAAGGACCTGCTGATCTAGTTCCGGAAGAAAAAAAAGGGCCAGTGTAAATCTTGTGCACGTTAGTGGAACGTTGTCTGGTATTGTACCAGAAGATAAGTTCCTTATGTTGGAAGACACTCAAAATAAAGCCGGGGAAGAGCTGCCTTCTCAAAGTAGAATCGACTTAGTAATGGCCTCGATAGAGTAAAGCTTTCAGGACCGTCCTTTGCAGATACGGCAGGACTCAAAATGAGAAGAAACAGTTGCAAACTTTCGTAATCACATCAGAATGTACGAAGTATAAATCTAGGAAAAGTGGAAGTCATTCAAAAATGAAATAGAACACATAGGAAATCATTGGACAATATCATTAACAGCACATGCAAGTCAACTTGGCTGAAGATAATTTAAAATGGTTGTAGCAGGACATCATCAGGGAACTGCCAGAAACCCAGTTTGGGTTCAGAAGACAATGTGAAGCATGGGCTATCAATGCTGATGCCAGATAGATTGTGGCTGAGAGTAGAAAATACAAGAAAGATGTTTATCTGTATTTTATTGACTGTGCAAAGGCATTAGAAGACTCGTGAACCACCTGAAATATGCGTAAGCTACAGCTTTGCTTGCTCAGAGTGATGAGGACTTAAAGCACTAACGATGAAGAGCAAAGACCAGCGCCTTCACTATAGATTACACCTGAACAGCAGGGTAGCAACACATCCTCACAGCGGGACCAATAAGCAACGTCATGCTATAATGGAGACTAGATTGCAATTGTCAAGGATTTCATTTTACTGGGATCCACAATTCCTTCCATACACAGAGCTGTCAGGAAACCAAATGATGTGCTGCTTTGAGCAAATCTGCTGAAAATATTTATTTACAGTATTGAAAAACAAAGATGTTACTTTAAAGACCAATGTGCTCTTGACTCAACCCCTGGGTTGAGTTGTCAATTGCCTCCTCTGCTTTGGAAAGCTGGAAATGAAGAAGGAAGACCAGAGAATGGGCTCCTCTAAAGACGGCACTGGCGAAGAATGCTGAATGGATCATGAACTGCCAGAAGGAACAAATGTTTCTTGGAAGGACAACAAGATTTTCCTTAGAATTCAGGATGGCAAAATCTCAACTTACGTACTTTGGACATGCTATTAGGAGGGACATTATTAGGTGAGGCCAACCCCTGGAGAAGGACAATAGGCTTGGTAAAGCAGAGGGACAGCAATAAAGAAGAAGACCCTTCATGAGACAGATGCAGTGGCTGAAACAGTGGGCTCAACCATAGGGAACAATTGTGAGGATGGTGCAGGACCAGACAGTATTCCATTTTATTGTACAGAGGGTCAATATTCATCAGAAGCGATTCAATAACTCCTAACAATAGCATGATGGAAGAGTCCAGGAGTAGGTCTGGCTTCAGGCATGGTTGGTTATAGACATACAAACACTGTCAGGAGCTCAACTCTTTCTGTCTCTCAGCCCAGCTTTCCTCTCATACTGGGCTCTCTCTTCAAGAAGGCCAAGATGGCTGAGGATCCACCCGCCCCTCTTCAGATGGTACCAGTACAGTTTCTGAGGAAGACACCCGTTGACTTCACTTAGGCCACACACCTATCACACTTTAGTAGGGGTTTAAGGGCTCCAGGTCTGGCTGCCTTGTATTCCCTGAGAGCTAGGGATCATCTCCTCTAAAGCACGGGGGCTGAATGCAGGCAAGGGTTGGTTTTCCCCAGGAAACTCGGAGAACTCTTGCTAAATGAAAGGCTATGGATGTGAACAGGAACAATGACAGACAGCTGCCATGGACATCAAGCAACAGTGAGAAAAACACTGATGACTGTTCCTTGCACCCAGAGCAATAAGTCATACTGTGAGTGGGGCTTGTTTTGTGTGTTTGGGGAAGTGAGAGAGAGGGCTGACCCCCAGCTCGTACATACAGAACCAAGGCTAATTTGGAGAAATACCAGGGCGTTTTGAACACATTTTCCTCGTTAAATGCCATGATGTCTGGGCCAGCCTCACAACTCCACTACGGGACACCCCTCCAGCTTCTCTCCTTGGCTTTTTGGGTTGAGATTCCCATGTCTGGTTGGGGGCCATTGAGGCACACCAGAAAGGAGCTTCACTGTCCTTAGATTGAGCCACGGGGGCCCCTTGGCAGCTTATTTTCAGTCCATTTCAGTTTGACCAGAGGAGGAAGCACATGGCTGAGGAAGACAGCCCCTCCTAAAGTCCCTTCTTGTGTTGCAGCCTCTTTCCTCGTGTCTGGAGGTTATGACAAGACTGTGGCTATTTGGGATGTAGGAGAAGGCTGCCGGAAATTCTACTTGAAGGTAGGAATGGATCAGATGGAGCATGGGTACAGCACTAAGTAGCTCTCCAGAGTCATTCCATGCTAGGTGCTAGGAATAGAGTGGTGGTGAGGCAGACTGAGATGCCCCACTAATGGAGACAACGCATTTATGCGGAGGGACAAACCAGAAACCAGCAAACTATTCATCCACAATGATGAGACATAGAGGAACCCACAGTGTGTAGAGATAAAGGCAGGTTCCAGGGGGTGTGAACAGGGAGGGCCTTAAAAGAGAAGGTGGCATTTGAGCTGAGAACTGAGTAGCAAGGAGGGAGTGGATGAGTGAGGGTCCCGTGGAAGGGCATTTCATGGAAACAGAACACCAAGTACCTAGACCCAGAGATGGGAGGACGTTCATGAATAGCAGATATTATGTAGGACAATGCCCTAATAGAAAACTACGGGCCGTCAAAATGATGGGGCATTGTCAGGGTCCTTTTGGCTATAGGTTAGAGGAGAATCAGCCTGAAGTGGCTATACAATAAGGGAGTGGGTTACCCAACATAACAGGAATCCAGAAGATGGGCGCTCACCAAAACCCAACCAGGCCCAACTCACAGCCACCCTACAGGACAGAATAGATCTACCCCTGTGGGTTTCCAAGCTGGTAACTGCTTACAGATTAGAAAGCTGAATCTCTCTCCTAAGGAGCAGCTGGTGAATTAGAATTTAGAGCTCTTGGTTAGTAGCTCAACTTGTAGCTCACTATTCCGCAGGATTGACTAATTCAGCGGCCCCTATTCCACAACTAGAGTTCTGTATCCTCCTGGGTCTTGCCATCTTATGGTTGTCATTTCTCACTCTGAATTCTTCCATCTAGGACTCTTGGTCTCTCTATGATCCTTGGCCCAAATGTATAATAGGTCCCTTTGAGTGCCCCAAAGCTGAGGTCCCTGGAGCCCAGGCTGTCTGAGGCATCTTTCCCTAGAGTTTGGGTTTACATCACCACAAAGCAGACATCTTAAAGCTGAATGTAAGTCTTCCTGTGTGTAAAAGTCAGTTTGTACCACTATCGGGTTTTCCTGTTCCCATTTCTCTTTTCTTCTTTCTCTTTGTCTTTCCAATCTCGTATCTTACCTGTTCCTGAATCAGAGCATCTTTGCTTTCTTGTTCTTTTTCTTCCTACCACACCACATCGACTCACCTCCCACCTCTTTCCAGAGGGGAAAAGTCAAAGAACAATAAAGATGCTGACGCAGAGCCCTGACGTCATGAAGTGTTGGAACCAGCACGTGCAGTTACTTGTATCTCCTGCAAACTCCTTTTTACCTGAAGGGCAGGGGGCAATTTGCTTATGCTTTAGTGGCTGGAGCTCTGGTGGTATTCTGGGCTAGGTTAGTGGTGCAAACCCACCAGCCACTCCATCGAGAAAGGTGAGGCTATCTGCTTCCGTAAAGATTGATAACCTTGGAAATGCTGTACTGGATTGCTCTTAGTGGGAATTGTCTGGGTGGCAGTGGGTATGTGTGTGGGGTGGGGGTGAGGGGTGGCACAGTGGAGGAGTCTCAGTTACTTGCAACTCAGACTTGCTCATTCATATGTGTGCTGTTTCTAGAAGAAAGAGTGTCTCCTCTGCGAGAGATGAGCTGGGTCATCTGAGAATATAATGATTTTTAAAAAGCTTTTTATTGTGAATTAGGTGAAGTTTTACAGAGCAGGCTATAGTTTTACCTTCAACAATTCAGGTACATTCTGATTCAACTCATCCATTGTAGTTCCCTCAATTGGGATTCTATCATATATCTCACTTCCTCCTAGCATTTCCTTATTCCATTCCTCCTCCTTTTCTAACCTCCAGAACTTTGTTCTTAGGTAAATGCTGCTCCCTTGGTCTTAATTGGTTGATTATTCTAATGTGCAGGTGAGTTCAGTTCAGTACCTAGAGGGTAAGGGCCATAGCCTTGGGGGTGCCACCAGTCTCTATCTGACCAGTAAGCCGAATCTCTTTTACAATTTTGAGTTCTGTTTCAGTTTCTCCCATTCTATCCAGGACCTTGATGCAATCCCTTGCAGAGTAGTTGGTAGTGGTAGCTGGGCACTATGTAGTTCTTCTGGTCTCAGGGTGTAGAAACTGATGCTTGCATGGTCCATAGTCCATTGGACGGATTGTTTCTATGCGTCTTGATTTTTGTCTTTCCTCTGGATGGAGAATGACCAATAGCTGTACCTCAGATGGCAGCTCACAAGCTTTTAAAACCCCAATTGCTACTCACCAAAATAGGATTTAGAACACTGTCTCTTTGAACTGTTATGCCACTTGACCTTGGTATATAAATCTGTGGGACTATTCTTACTCTCTGTCATACCTGTTCAGCCTGCATGTCTATCCAAGCATCTACTCATAAATCCCCACTATTGTAGGATTATGTCTATTACAGTCTTTGCCTCTGTTGCCTTAACTCTTGCAAACCCCCAAGCATCTTCCCCTGCCTCCATTATTTCCCTGCTCCCTCATATTACATATTGCCAGCCCTTCACTCATTCAAACACGTATCTACCCTCTAGCTCATCATCATACTCTAGCATTGCATAATATTCCATTGTGTGTGTGGTGTGCATAGTAAAGTTGTTGTTTTTTAAATCCATCCTTCCGCTGATGGGCATGTAGGTGTTTCCATCTCTTTGCTATTGTGAATACTGCCATGATGAACATGGGTGTGCACACATCTATTCTTGCCATGACTCTTCTTTCTCTAGGATATATACCAAGTAGGGGGATGCTGGGTCATATGGTATTGCTATTCCTAACTTTTTGAGGACGCATCCATAGTGGTTGCATCATTTTACAGTCCCACCAGCAGTGCATGAGGGTTCCAGTTGCTCTGCATTCTCACCAGCATTTCTTATGTTTGTTTGTGTTTTACTTTGCTGTTAATCCTGGGTGAGGTGGGGCCTGGCTGCTGTTTTGATTTGTGACTCTTGAGTGGCTAGTGATCGTGAGACATAGGTTTGTTGGCTGCCCGAGTGTCTTTGTGGATTATTTGTCCTTTTCTTGTTGAAATGTTGAATTTTTCTATACATTTTTGAGAGTAGTCCCCTGTTGCATATGTTATTGGTATTCCACCCCCACCCCCCAGTGTGGGGGTTGTCCTTTTACTAATTTTGTGAGATATTTGATGCATATCTGTATCTAAGTTTTGAGAGACCCCAGTAATTTATTTTATCTGTGCTGTTTGTCTGTTTTGTTGTTGCTGGTTTTTGTCTGTTTTTCATGATATTTTATAGTGAATTTATGCTATGTATTAGGGCCCCCAAGTTTGTCCTTGTTTTTAAAATTCATGTTTGTTATAGTTCTAGGTTTTATTTTTAGGTCTTTGATTGATCTTGTATTCATTTTGTGTATGATATGAGATTATGGTTCCATTTAATTCTTCCACAAATAGATATCCAATATTTCCAGCACCATAAGAGACTATCTCTTCCATATTTAATATGTTTCAACTTTCTGAAGGTGGATGTTTGACCTATAAGCTCACAATTCTATTCCATTGGTCTATGCATCTACCGTTGTACTAGTACAGACCATTCTAACTGCAGTGGCTGCATAGATTTTGAAATGGAGAAGTGAGAGGTCTCCTACTCTGTGCTTCATCTTTAGTAGTACTTTGCTTATCTGGGGTCTCTATAAAGTGTTGTGTTTGATAAGTTCAATCGAGTCTCTTCTGACCCATAGCCACCCTACGTACAACAGAATGAAACACTACCTGGTCCTGCACCATCTTCACAATTATTGCTATGTGTGAGACCATTGTTGCAGCCACTGTGTCAATCCATCTCTTTGAAGGCCTTTCTCTTTTCTGCTGCCTCTCTATTTTACCTAGCCTGATGTCCTTTCTCTAGGGACAGGTGTCTCCTGACATGTCCAAAGTATGTAAGATGAAGTGTCATCATCCTTTCCTCTAAGAAGCACTCTCACTGTTATTTCTTCCCGGAGAGATATTTTTCCTTTTGGCAGTCCATGGTACTTTCAATATTCTTCACCAGCACCACAATTCAAACAAATGCATTGATTCTTCTTACTTATTCAATGTCCAACTTTCACAGGCATTTGAGGTTGCTGATTGAAAATAGCATGGCTTGGGTCAGGCACACCTTAGTTCTCAAAGTAACCTCCTTGTTTTCCAATACTCTACAGGTCTTGTGAAACTGATTTACCCAAGGCATGAGTCTTTTAATCTCTTAAGGGGGTATTTAAGACTCCTTCAAAAAGGATTAAAACCAAATTGAAAAACAATTAGCACTAATATGTGTGTGTTAGACCGGGTTGACTAGAGAAACAAATCCAGGGACTTTCATATATGTATAAGACAGAGCTTTATATCAAAGATCAATTGTATATTGAGAAAACATCCCAGCCCAGTCCAGATCTGATATTAGCCCATATGCCCAATGCTAGTGCATAAATTCCTCTTCAGACTCATCCAACACATGCAATGATGCGGAATGCAGGAAGATCACAGGCTGGTGGGTGAAAAGTCTTGTGGATCCAGTGGCAGTGGAAACATCTCTACTGGCTCCTCCAGCTCCTGAGTGTCTCCTCAGCAGTAAGGTGAAGCAGAGAGAGAGTATGGCCCTCCTCCCAGGAAAAAAAGAGAGGAAGTTCCCAGAATCATGATTAGGCCACACCCACAGGGAGGTATCATTGGCTGTGACCTGATTGACAGGCTAAACTCCACCCCTTCATTCTTTTATCAAGTTGACATGAAACTTTAACTACAACAATATGACATGCAATAATCATACTAAATTAATTAGTACTTTTTATTTAACAGTTTTTATTGTAAATTATATGGGGCCCACTGATTTTTGTATGCTGATTTTGTACTCTGTCATTTTGCTGAATCTTCCAACTAGTTCCAGTAATTTTCTTTCCAAGTTTTTGGCATCATCTGTGGATATAGTTTTAGGTCTTTGCTATTTTGGATGTCTTTAATTTCCCTTTCTTGTCTGATAGTGGTGGCTAAAATTTTCCAGCACTATATTAAATAGAAATGGTGATAAAGGATATACTTGTCTGATTCTAATTTGTAGGGCAAGTGTTTTCAGTTTCTTTCAATTGAGAATACTGTCGTGTGTGGGTGTGGGTGTGAGGAGTAAAACACCAGTATTGGGCAGCAGCATCTGCTAGTTACAGAGCTCACAGGGTAGGGTCAGAGGGGGTGGCACACTGGTCACAGAGGGAGTTCTTGTTAACCTCTGTGTTATCTGGGGTCAGAGCACCTAATTTGAAAGTAGTTTGCGCTGGCTTAGAAGGTGGCTGAGGTCAGGACTTGTTTCCTAGAAGGAATTCTTTGGGGCCCGGAGAGTAGCTGGGGCCAGGACAGCTGGTTACAGATGGGGTTTCTTCCCATTGTGGGTAGCTAGAGACGGGTCACTGAGGGTTCTGCTGGCCTTTGAGAGAGAGCACACATTTCCATGAGCGCACAATTCCTGCCTCAGGACGTGTGCGCGCGCGCGTGCGCGCGCGTGCGCGCACGTGTGTGTGTGTGTGTGTGTGTGACCAATTTCTGGGTGGATGACGGTAGGAAGTAGTCATGCTTCTGGTCACCAGTTGGATGTGGGCAACAAGGAAGAAACCTACCTCTCATCACTGGCCACCAGCATGTCAGTATGGCCACCACTGTGTGGATGGAATGCAGCTTGCCGAAGATCACAATGGCCATGAATCATCAGGCTAGCCGACAATTCACCTGTCTGGCTCTCTCCTCTCTGACCCCCTCTGTTCAGCTTCTTCTCCTAGTTGGTATTTAACAATCTCCTCTATCTTTTCCTCTGAATCTCGGGGTTCTAGGATTGTTATCTGTATGTATTTCAGTAGGTCTCTCATGTCTTTGTTGTGATCTGTGTAGCGTGTTGACTTGGTTCACCATCTTGCCGGAGGCCTCTCTTCTTTTTATCATTCTGATGAATACTTCAGAATAAGGAAGTCCTGGTGGTGCTCTCTGGTACCCACTGGCTGCTAACCAGAAGGCAGCTAGTTCAAACCCACTAGGGTTTGAAAGATGGGAGAAAGATGAGTCTGTCTGCTCCTGTATATTTTCAGCTCAGGAAACTCCGGAGAGGGTCATTGTGAGTTGACCCAATGGCAGCGGGCACATCTCAGTACCATTAAAAACAAACAAATGAAAACTCCACACACATGTGTGTTAGTCTGGGTAGACTAGAGAAACAAATTCATAAACATGCATATGTATATAAGGGAGAGGTTTATATACAAGAGCAATTGAACATGGAGAAAGCATCCCAGTCCAGTCCAGATCAAGTCCATAAGTCCTATATTAGCCCATATGTCTGATAGCAATCTACAAAGTCCTCTTCAGACTCACGAAACACATGCAATGAAGCCAAATGCAGGACGATCACAAGCCAGTGGGTAGAAGCATCCAGTCACGTTGTAAGCATCTCAGCGCTGGCAGGGGTCTCTCTGTGGCTTCTCCAGCTTCAGAGGTCTGGTTGCATCTATGTGGCTTGTCTTCTGCAATGTCTCCCAGGGAGTAGCAGAGAGAGAGAGAGGTGTCTTCCACCTCCAAGGAGGAAGTACCATATTTCCCAGAATTCTCAGGAGAAGGCCATGTCCACACAGAAGTCCCATTGGCTATCTCCAGATTGACAGTCTAGACTCCACCCTCTACATTCTTAATCCTTAAATTGACAACACATTAGGTGACTACCACACATTGCCATGACATACACATGAATCACAAGCCCTTTTATTTTGTATTCCACCTTAAATATTGTTGATGGAAACAGGTAGTACAATTAATTCCTTTTGCTTAAATGTAAGCAACATGGGTTCCTGGCTTTTGTTGTGTTTTACTTTTGTTGTAATTATAAAAGCATCCTTTCTAATTCATTGTTAAAATTTTATTTTTCCATCAGGGCCATAATGATTGGGTGATGGATGTTGCCATTAGCAACAACAAGAAATGGATCCTGTCTGCTTCGAAGGTAAAAGTGGTCAGCCTCTGAAGGACTTAAGATATCTGTTGTCTTTTTTCAGAACTAGTGATAATAGATATGTTATTGCCAAGTAAAATTCCTGGGCAGCCTCAATCTGAGGTTCTCACCCGACTAGGTCACCTCCTTTCAGGGAGTTGCCTGAGAGAGCAAGGAGCAAGTCCTTCCATTGTCTTATACGAGGAGCTGCCAGAGATTTCTATGTTGGCACCATTGATATTTGAGTTTGGTGGGAGCAAGGGCCTATCCAGACTGGTGAAACACAGAAAGGGCCTTGAAAGGAGGGTATCAATTCAAGGACAAAGCAGAGGCCATGCCAAGGTTCAGGGGTGGGGGGTGGGGGTGGGAGTGGGGTGGCGTGGGTGGGAGGGAGTGGGGGTGGTACATCTCCCCTATTACGGCATCTTGGGATTCCTATCTCAATGGCACATAATGGCTGTGCTCCAAGTATGAGCACCTGGGACAGGGAGTCCAACATTCTCCACCTTTACTTGAGCTTTCTCAAGATTTGCACTTTCTAGGTATGTAAGACTGTGGACATAGGTATGTAAGACTGTGGACAAGTCTCTGTATAGCATGACCAACTTTTTAGAATGCCAACATGGAACACAACTTTACTAAGCAAAACAAAAAACAATACCAACCAAAAACTAATTCTATGCTTATGTGTTGTTACGTTAACATAAAACCATGAAAAATAGGTGTTTATTTGAAATTAGATATTATTGTGTGTTTTCTACTTCTCTGTTGCATCAATGCTGTTATTGAAACAAAACATCAACAGCCAGCTAACAGTTTACAAATAGTAATGATTAGCAGTAAATATCAGGATTAGTGAAATAAGTGAGAAATATATTAAAAATTAAATATCATAACATTTTATAATGTTTATTTTTGTCCTCTGTTATAGCAACTTACTTTTACTTGAACATTTTATTGGCTATTTCATTTTTTAGAATTTATTGTACTTTTAAAGATACATAAAATGCATGAATTTTAATGAGAACATGTGTACAATAACCAAAAAGACAAAAACAAACTCACTGCCAGTGAGTCAATTCTGACTCCCA
This sequence comes from Echinops telfairi, assembly GCF_000313985.2. NCBI lineage: Eukaryota > Metazoa > Chordata > Mammalia > Afrosoricida > Tenrecidae > Echinops > Echinops telfairi. The sequence goes on along the minus strand of NW_022106189.1, from coordinate 1,118,022 downwards.
GTGACTGTAAAGGACTGTATAGGGTAAAACTGCTTCCTTGTAAAGAGTGTAACTATTTATGGGTGTAGAAAGCCTTATCTTTCTCCCTTGGAGTGGCTGGTGGTTTCGAAATGCTGACCTTTTGGTTAGCGGCCCAATGTGCAATAAAACATAATTTACTTATAGTTCATTAAAACACCAACATGAACCAATTTCCTTCTGCCTATAATACAATTCAAAAGCCCACTGCTGCCAATTCTGACTCATAGCAGCCCTACAGACAGGAGCAGAAAGCCTCACCTCTTTCCCAGGGCGCAGGTGAGCCACCTGTCTGTGGTTAGCTGTGCGGCACTTTGGAAAGTGCCACCAGGTCTCCTCACAGCATGGTACTTCCTTGCCCAGTGGTGCGTCTCTGCATTGGAAGGCTTTAGGCCATCAGTCTTTATGTAGTGGCCACAGTGAGTACAGTCAGATGCAAAATTCACTTTAGTCCAAAGCTCTGGCCTTTCCAGTTCCAGACTACACTGATTATGGGATGACATCAAATTTAATGCCCTCTCAATAGCAATATTTGGGCAAAGTTTACTTAGGATTTTACTGACTCGCAACAACAGGTTTTTATATAAGTAAGAATTCCTTCCCAGCTCTCCAAAAATGTCCATCCACGTTTAATCTACAAATCCGTCTTGCCAGACCAGCTGCTTGTCAAATAGCTCCTTTAGCACTGTAAATAAGTCATAGGGGCTACATGTGCTTAAAACAGCCATCATTTTAACACTCTGAAACACGTTGGTTATCATCGTAACTTAAATTCCATTCTCAGGGAAAATGGTTTTAAATGGTAATTTCAACTTGTGAAGTTAAAGTTGAATTCTAATTAAGTTAACGTTTCAGTAAAGAAACTGAAAAAGTTCTGTTTAACTTCGCTTCCCTTTTCTCATGATTTCTTATGCTTTTTTTTTTTTAGAAAGTAGTCTTGTTTCCAAAATTAAGTCACTATGATTTTTGCTTTAAAAATTTTCATTACAACCGACACAAAACTTGGGACCACTCATATTTGGTCAGTTTGTCCTTTTTAAGGCCTTTTCAAAGCTCATGAAACGATATGTGAATTTCTTTTTAATTATAATCCTTTTTCCACTTTCATCTTCAATATATTTCTAAACTAGAGGTCATTCTTCTTGTTCTGCAACTTTTTTCTTGGGAGTAAGGTGAAAGTTTACAGAGCAGATCGCACTTTTATATTCAATAATTCATACATTCTGATTCAGCTCATCCCCTGCAATCCCTTCAATGTACCACGATTTCTCCCAGGGTTTGCTGTTTCCGTTCCTCCTCCTTTCCCAGCCTCCAGAACTTTGTTCTTAGGGAAATGCTGCTCCTTTGGTCTTCATTGGTTGATTATTCTAATGTGGAGGGGAAGGTGAAGGCCCAGTCCCTTTCTGGCTAGTCAGCCTGGTCTTTTTCATGATTTTGACTTCTGGTCTGCATTTTCTCCCACTCTATCCGGGACTTTGTAAAGTGATCCTTTTCAGAACAGTTGGTAGTGGTGACTGGGCACCATCTAGTTCTTTTGGTCTCAGGGTTGTGTTGATGGGTTTCTGTATGACCCATTAGGCCATTGGACCAGGGGTCCTCAAACTGTTTAAACAGGGGGCCAGTTCACTGTCCCTCAGACCCATTGGAGGGCCGGACTATAGTGAAAAAAAAAACTATGAACAAATCCCTATGCACACTGCACATATCTTATTTAAAAGTAAAAAACAAAACAGGGCAAAAACACCCGGCAGCCTGAATAAATATCCTCGGTGGGCCGCATGTGGCCCGCGGGCCGTAGTTTGAGGACTAATTATTTCCATGTGTCTTTTGATTTTCATCACTACTCTTTATTCTGGAGGGGGAGGGAGTATGTGAGCTTTTACAACCTCTGAAGCTAGTCACCAAAACATGTAGAATGTAGAACACTGTCTTTGTGAACTGTTAGGCCAATGGCTCCCCCAGAGACTGTTGTCGTGATCTACCCCCAGGTCCAGTGACTCAGGGCATCAAGGTGTTTGGTTAAATTTAATAAGTTCGCATAACTTTGCCCCTTGTATGATCCACGACATCCATGGATATATTTGCAGCAAATATATATACATAAACAAACATCTTCTGTCTTCAAGTCTATATCCTGCCCACACCTTAAAACACTCCCTCTCCTCACAGCCAGCGTGGTCCCTGCTTTGTGCCTTAGTGTTCATTGTTGCCAGAGGTACATTGTTACTGTGCAGCCTAGCAGCATTACTGTTGTAAATGTCAGCTCATGAGGTAGTTGATAATTGAGAAGTAGGTATATGACTTATCAACATTTTAACATCTTTTCTAAGGACCTTTTCTAAGATAATAGTCATTTTTCAGGTATTTGCCTAGTGAATATATCTTCTTAAATTTCTATGAAGTCAAAATTTTAATACTTATCTGGCAGGGGAGATACCATGACCATGAAGGTGATTTTCTCAGGGCAAGGTTTATCCATTGCACCCCGGATATGCTGACCCCTGCGATTTCCCCAAATGTGGGAAACTCAATAGGATAATTTGTGGTAATGGGGGACTAAAAAATTGTTTTTAATTAAGTGTAACTTAGAAAGCTCAAATTCACCGTCTTACAGCACTCTAGGGTAGAAGTCTGACATGCTCTCCTAGGTTAAACTCTTTTCTGGAAGCTCCAAGAGGTAATCTTTCCCTTGCTCTTCCTTGTTTCTACACTACTCCTTTTCTACAGACCATTCCCAAGGAACGTGTGGTCCCCTCCTGATTTTGAAACCAGCAACATTGCTATCTCTCATTGAACGTATTTTAAACAGTTGATTGGACATCTTTGGTTAATTCCAAAGCCGGAACTTCTACAGGAGTGGTTCCTACCAAATTCTTTTTATCCTGTGAATAGACCAGTGGTTCTCAACCTTCCTAATGCTGCGACCCTTTAACACAGTTCCTCATGTTGTGGGGACCCCCAACCATAAATTATTTTCTTTGCTACTTCATAACTGTAATTTTGCTACTGTTATAAATCAGGCAACCCCTGTGAAAGGATCGTTTGATCCCCCAAAGGGGTCACGACCCACAGGTTGAGAACCACTGGGCTATACATTTTTTTTTCTGTTTTGTGGTTTTTTCCCTGTTGTTTAGGACAGAAAATCCTGTATTCTGTTGTGGCAATTACAGAAATTGAATTCTCCCATTCTTCAGTGTTTGTTTTTATTTAGTACTCGGGCTATGTGTGCAACTTTTCCAAATGAATTTTGCAAATTATGTATTCCTTGTTGTGGGTGGTCACTGAAATTTGTTTCATTACATCTGCAGCCAGCCAGCGATCTTAAATATCTGGCTCCTAAAGAGGGAATAATAGAAACAAAGAGAGAGGAGAAGGAAGGACAGAAGAGGGAAGGGAGGATGGGTGCAAGGAAGGAAAGAAAGAAAAATGTGCCACCTCTCTTAATGCCCGCAACAGAGAACATCCTGGGAGTCCCTTCGTTCCTTGGGAGCTGGGACACAGTTTGAAACACTGTGCTGGCCTCCCAGTCATCAGAAGCAGCAATCCAACACATAACCCTGATTTTCTGGAGGCCAAAATCCTGCTTGCCCACTTTGGCATCAGCAACCCACAGCAGGAACCGAGAATGGCATCCTCATGACTGTCTGCCACGCCATGGAGGATGGTAGCCTTAAGCAAAACTTGAACTATGCATGCACTCAACCATCTTCTTCACGGAGCTGTTTCCTGGATCCTGAAAGTGGTTAATTAGATTCCAGAGTTTCAAAAAGGTTGATTTAGATAGTTCTTGTCAGGTCAATAGCTGTTCAGTGGAGGGCTTGAATCCTGGAGCAACCTACTCTACTGTCTTCCATGGTGTCCTTAATTTTATTTCTGGATTGTTCATTGCAAGTGCTAGAAATACAATTGATTTTTACATATTGATTTTGTATGTTGTAATCTTACTGAATTTTATTGGTCCTGATAGTTGTTTTTTCTTTTCTTTTCTTTATTTATTTAATCATTTTATTAGGGGCTCATACAACTCTTATCACAATCCATACACACATCAATTGTGTAAAGCGCATTTGTACATTCATTGCCCTCATCATTCTCAAAACATTTCCTCTCCACTTAAACCTCCGGCATTAGGTCCTCATTTTCCCCTCCCTCCCCGCTCCCCCCTTCCTCATGAGCCCTTGATAGTTTATAAATTGTTATTTTGTCATATCTTGCCCTGACGTCTCCCTTCGCCCACTTTTCAGTTGTCCGTCCCCCAGGGAGGAGGTCACATATAGTTCCTTGTAATCGGTTCCCTCTTTCCTACCCACTCTCCCTCGACCCTCCCTGTTTCGCCACTCACACCGGTCCTGTAGGGCTCATCCGCCCTGGATTCCCTGGATTTTCAGTTCCTATCTGTACCAGTGTACACCCTCTGGTCTAGCCAGACTTGCAAGGTCGAATTCGAGTCATGGTAGTGGGAGCGGGGAGGAAACATTTAGGAACTAGAGGGAAGCTGTATTTTTCATCATTGTTACATCACACCCTGACTGGCTCATCTCCTCCCCGAAATCCGTCTGCAAGGGGATCTCCAGTGGTCCTGATAGTTTTCTAGTGGATTCTTTAAGATTGTCTACATATTAGATCATGTGATCTACATCGTTTTACTTCTTTTCAAAATTGGATGCCTTCTATTTCATTTTCTTTGCACATTGGTATTTGGGGGAGCTGAAAACACGTTTGCCTGGTTTAGAAGTCCTTGCCTATTGCACCCATGATGTGTGAAATGCCAGCTTCAGATGTGCTTTTGCGCTCCTGTCCCCACCGTAACACCAGCTGCCATGGCGTTGATTCTGACTCATGTGAACGCTGTTTGTCCAAGAATTGCGGCTCATAGTATTTTCAGTGGCTGAGTTTGGAAGTGCATCACCATGTCCAGAAGCACATAAAACAGTCTTGCCATCCTGACTTCTCAGGAGCACTACAGTTATACTTGTTCCTAGACAGATGTGTTTGTCCTTTTGGCAGTCCACAGTACTTTAAACATCCCTTGCCAGCACCATAATTAAAATAAAGCAATTCTTCTCTAGTCTTCCTTATTCAATGTCCAACTTCCACATGCATGTGAGGTGATTGAAAACACTGTGGCTTAGAGCAGGCGCACCTTAGTCCTCAAAGGGACACCTTTGTTCTTGCACACTTTAACCAGGTCTTGTGCAACAGCTTTAGGTATGGATTTTGTATCCTGCAACCTTGCTGGACTTGTTGATTGATTCTCGTCATTTTGCTTTTCCTTTTTTTAGTGGATTCCTTAAGATTTTCTACCCACAAGATCATATTACCTACATACAGATTTACAGTGGGTTAGCCTCTTTTTTCGATGATGTATGGGTCATGCTGGCCTTGGTCTTATAACTGATCTCACTTTGATTATCTGAACTTTTCAAAAATAGTATCCACAATGTTGAAAAATTAGATGAGCATTATCATGCTGCACAAAAGGAGCCCTCATGGTGTAGTGGTTTTACACCGGGTTGCTAACCATAGGGGCAGGATTTTGAAACCACTCATCGCTGTTTGGGAGAAAGATGGGGCTTTCTGCTCCTATATAAAGAGTTACAGTCTCAAACCCAAAGGGGCAGTTCTACTCTGTCCTATAAGGTTGCTATGAATCCACATGGACCACACAGCAGCGAGTTTGGTTTGGGGATCATGCTGTGAAGTCCAATAGTTGATCCACAGGCAAAATAGAAAACAGACTGTTGATGCTTATGGCTACAGAACACTTCATTGAACAATGAGTTGCACCTCTCTCTGTAACAACTGATGGCCCATTACTGTGAATGGTGACGCCCAGTTGGCAACATCCGTGATGGCAGGGTTGGACCGGATCATGATAGAGCTGCAGGAGATGGATGAGCCATGCCTCCCCCTCTGAAAGTCAACGGTGTTACTTTCAGTTCATCCTTTTTGGAAACCTTATATAGGTTTTGTCCTTTGCTCCCTGCAACTTTCCACACTGACCTCTGAGAACGACACTGTTTGCATCCTGGGAAGGGTTTGCAGGACATGACCTTTCAGTGCTAGAGCTCAGCTGGTCATTTGGCCACTGTGACATGGCTCCTCCATGTCACCGGTAATGCCTCTCCCAGGTTCCTCAAAGCCTAATGAACCCATTTTGTGACTGTTGATTTGTTATTGACTTGTTTTAGGATCAAACCATGAGACTATGGAATATTGAAGAGATTGACCAAATTCCTTTGGTAATCAATTACAAAAAGGCCAAAGGCTTAAAGGTGACACAGGTTGGTATTGGGGTCAGGTGAAGCATAATGGAGGCCTTCACTAATTCACTCTTCACATTCATTCAGCCTCTGGGGACCCAACCATGAACCAGTGGACTAAATCACCCCCATTGTCTAAAGGGGAAGACAAATGCCAAATCACAAACCAAGAAAAACAGATAGCAAGCCACATGGTGATAAGCCAGCTGGTGAATAAGAAAACAGGACCCAGAAATGAGAGCCAAGAGCAGCAACACTGTAAAGGGTGGCTGGTGTCGGTATCATTTGTTCCAGACTTGGAGGAGGCGAGGGGGTGAGCAGCACGGGTCTCTAGGGACAGGACTTCCCAGCAGAGGGGACAGCAGTGCAGAAACCCGTGCCAGGAGCAAGCCCAGAATGCTACACACTGGCCAGAGTGGTGGAGTGTGTGAAGCAGGGGGCATGCGAGGAGGTGGGGCCAGAGTGAGTCTTGGGCGTGGAGGACCAGCTGGGCAAACAGCCAGGGCAAGGACCGCCCTCCTACGCGTCTGCAGCAGCCTTCCTGGCAGGGTCATCAGGGCCCCAGTGCTCAGAGAAGGAGCTCAGAGTTTGGTAGCAGTGGGCACAACTGCTTCACCCAGGCCAACGTAGGGCTGACCACAGTGGCTGCTGGGACATCTCTCTGCTGGGCAGGAGGTGTCAGCCCTGGCTGGGACTTATCTGAAGATGCCTGGCTACTACCTCAAAAGGGATAGGGCACCCATGCTGGGCCCTCCTGACCTACCCCCCTTCCCTTGGAATCATGGGACCAGAGGCTTGTCTTTCTCTCAGAAGGTCCAGCTGAGAGCCAGCAAGGATCGTTTTGCCCAGTGCTGTGGGGCAAGGGATGTGTGGGGCGGAAACCACAGGGACCTCACAGTGGTGGCCAGCTGTCCTCAGGGCTGGTGGTCATGTTGGTCCTCAGACTCTGGCAGCTGACTAGCTAATGAGCAGTGCCTTCTCCAGCCCTTCCCAGCCACTGAGGGCCGGGCTGCCCAGAGCCTCCTCTGTCACCCCATTTATCTGGGTGTGGGCCAGGGGAGCTGCACTGAAGAAGGTAGGTACAAGAAAGACACCCCCCCTGAAACGGTCACGAAGATACCCAAAGCATCTTGCCCTGAACCCCCATGAGAAACCCTGGCCCTGTGGGTTTTGCCTGGCTCCCCCAGGCACCCCCAGGGGGACCACATGGCCTCTCCAGGGGAGAAGCAGAGGGCACCAGCTCAGGAGCAAGGTTAGCATGCCCCAATTTAGGGAAGGGCGGCAAAGCCAGGGCAGGATGCGCCACCTTGCAGGCTTGTCTGAGGGGACTGTGCTGTGGTGGGAACCCCTGAGGGACCTCTACCCATGGCTGGAGAGTCCCTGTCCTGTGGGGCGGCTCACTGGCTTTTGAGATGCAGATGGGATGAACGAACCAGGCCATTTGTGTTCAAGTTCTCTGTGTTTGGACAAGAGGCAGGCTAACTGTTCTCAGGGACGGTGCAAAGGATGATCTTTGGCACCTGCAGCCAATTACCACCCCTGCTGTTGGCTTTCTTCTTACAGTTCTGTAGAGGCTGGGTGTCCCCAGGATGTCAGGGAGTCAGGAGTGCCCATCATCCCTCCAGTTGTATTCAGCAGTTGATGGGGTTGGGTACCCACACTCCCATGGCAGGGGACAAGCAACTGTTCAGCCAATCCTTGGCGGTGCCTGCAAAGCTTTTAAGAGGAAAGGGAGGGAGGGGACGATGTGGCCATCCTCTCTGCTTGTGAGCTTAAAGACACTACCACATGGGGGAGGCAGCTCGTGTCTTTACTCAAGACGGCTGGGTTAAGAGGGGGAATGAGAATTGCGTGCCCTGGTCCCCTCTGAGCAGCACTGCCTTTCTGCTCTTTTAAATGTGCCACGGCAGTGTGAAGGATGTGACAGGCCTTTCTCCATCTTCGAAAGCGACTCTTCTCTGGAAATATTCACCAAATGTGTGTTCTGCCGGATGGATGAGAGGCACCTGACAGAAGAGGCCCTTTTACCACCATCCTCCTCCTCCTCCGAAAGGGAAAACTCCCAGGCCAACAAGATTGAGTGACGACCCCAGCCCGCTGTCATGTAGGCTGTAGGGCTTGGCAGAGACCTTTTTCTGGGGCCACCACCCAGCAGACTGGAGCCCGGGGTGGGGGTGGGGTGGGGGGGTCAGGATCTGGCTGGGCTCTTAGCACATTGCTGCCTCCTCAGCCCTCCAGCACCCTTGGGGAGCACACATTTTCTTTCTAGCTTTCACACCAAATAAATATAGATTTCTCTGGAAAACTGTGCATGTGAATTCCAGAAGTACTTTGCTGATTTCTCTGCATTATGGCCCGGTGTTTGTCCAGTCTCATTCTGGGAACACAGACTGGACCCACGCTGCTTTTGGAGTCTGGAGCTGCCCTTCAGGCAGCCTCCGTTGGGGCCCGGCAACTGCCCCTGTGGAGGCTTCTGTCGAACGGATATGAGAATGAATGTTTCCACTGCGGGTGAGGCCGGACAGTGGCGAGACATTGTGGGTGCCTTTCTGCATTGCACTCCCAGGCCAGCTGAAGGTTGGGGTAGACCCCGGTCAGGGAAAGACAGATGGTGGGTGTTTTTGTCACAGGATGCTTCATGCTCTTAACCCACACCCCTCAACTTCTAGAAAGCTCTGCAGCCTTCCACAGCGCATCACACAATGTGAACCAACTCCTTCAGCTTTGAAGAGTAAGGCTTTCAGAGAATGAACATGAAGGGCCTGCTTCACTAGTCGACCTGGCCCACTTGCTTTTCATTAAACGTCATTAGTAGTCCCCTTGGTCCATCTTTAGTTTAATCCTTCACTGTATGCTTCCTGGAGCGTGGCTGCCAGGTTGTAAGAGCCTGAGCCAAATGGAGGAAACATATGGAGGAGGATTGGGGCATTCTTCGTGATGGTGGCTCCCGCTGAGCTTCCCACCAGCCCTGACTGCTAACCCTGGATGCTAATTGTAAGCCTCCAGGTGCTTACTTTCTGAGTTAACACCATATAGAGCCAAAGAATCACCCAGCTGAACCCAGTCAACGCATAGGACCATTGTTGTTGCTGTTAGGTGCCCCCAGGCCCCTTCCGACTCATAGCAACCCTAGGTGCAACAGAGGAAACTGCCCGTCTGAGCCAGTCTCACGACAGCTCTTAGGTTTGAGTTCATTGTTGCGCTCCTGTGTTGTTCACCTTGTGGAAGGTCTTCCTCCTTTTGGCTGCCCCTCCTACTAAACATAATGCCCCCCCCCCACACACACACTGGTTTCTCCTGGCAACATAAGAGATAATGAAAGGGTGGTTGTGTTAAAAATGCTGTTGCCCTAATGGGTTGCACACTGGGCTCCTCACCGTAAAGGCAGCCATCAGGCACTCTGCAGAAGGATGGGGTTTCTGCTCCCGTAAAGACGTCCAGCTTTGGAAACCCCCAGGGGCAGCTTTACTCTGTTCTATAGCTGTAATCTATTTGATCGCACTGAGTTTTGTGTTTTTAAAGCAACAGAGTTTGGGGGTAAGTTGTTATGTATTGATAACTGAGAAACAGTATCAGAAAGTAGGGTGCTTCTGTAACAAAACCCTAAAATATGTGACTTTAGCTTTGAGACAAGATATCAAGCGGAGTCAAGCACCTGGAGGAGACTGAGTGGAGGCTGCAGGAGCCAGGTGTACATGGGGCTTAAGTCATGCACTGTCAGGATAATTAGCAAACTGTCCCTTGCCAGGGTGAAGATAGAAATGGTACATCATACATAAACTTATCAGTCTGGCTAAAGAGATCCAGGTAGAATGCTGACAGTGCCAACTTACTTATCTCAGAGATAATTATTTTTATTAATCAACATCCAATTAAATTCAAACTCCAACCTCCCAATAAGCCTTCCAATTGGCCCAGTGGTCACTCCATTGGACAATGTGAGGGTTCCTGGACCATTTCCCCCACTCTGCAGATGTCTATCGGACTGCAACGACTACTAATAGTACACTACTATTAAGTATTTATGAAGCTCCTGTCAGGAAGTGGACGGTACCTCCAAAGGGGGTGGCTAAAGCACAGCTTCTGAAAGTGTGGTCCCTGGAGCATAAGCATCACTTGTGAACTTATTAGAAATGAAAATTCTCAGACCTTACCCCAGACCGACTGAATCAAAGTCTCAGAGTGGGTGTGTTAGGCAGGGTTCTCTAGAGAAACAAAACCAGAACACTTAGGAATATATATATATATATCAATACATAACAACTTACCCCCAAACTCTGTTGCTTTTATATATATATTCCTAAGTGATATATATATATTCCTAAGTGTTCTGGTTTTGTTTCTCTAGATCTATCTATCTATCTATTGTTCTCTCTCTATATATAATATATATAATATACATATATATTATATACATATACAGCACGAAGGAATATAACAGCTAATTAGTCCACACAGCAGTACAGAGGGCTCAGTTCAACTCACTTCGTGAAAAATAAATTATAAATTTCGTAATAATAAATTATAAATATACTGGAAGTCCTTCAATTCAAGGACTGCCAGGTCCAAGGTCAAGGAAGCAGGCAATGCAGGCACAGTCTACCCACAGGCAGCGAACAGCGGGCGGGTCACCAGTCCCAGATGGGATATTGAACTCAAGCAACGCAAGGCGACAGGATCCACCAGCCTCAAGCTCAGCACACCAGCAACGTGGTAAACCAGGTCTGGAAGGAGCCTCACGAGCTAACAAGATCCACAGGCTGGCCTGGTAGTGTAGTTCACAAATTCAGGCAGAGAACTAACTAAGGGAGCCACATGCCAGTCCACTCACCAGAGAGCAAGAAAGAGAGGGGCAGTCCTTACCAAGCCATTTATCTCTTTCTCCTCCAATCAAACTATGACCTGATTAATCCCATATGTTCCTATTGGCCAGGTTGGTGCAATAAACCTACCTATCACAGTGGGATGTGACTGAAATCTGTGTTTTAACCAGCCCTTCAGGTGGTGTTTATGACCGTTTTTTGTTTTTTTAAATTTTAGTGGGGGCCTTTTTAAAAAAAACCATTTTATTAGGGGCTCATACAACTCATCACAATCTGTACATACGTCATCTGTGTCTAGCACTTTAGTTACATATGTTGACTTCATCATTCTTACGATACCCACTTTCCACTTGAGCCACTGGTGTCATCTCATTTTCTCCCTCCCTCCCCGCTCCCACCGAACCCCTGATAATTTATAATTTATTATTATTTTATCATATCTTACCCCATCCCACTTCTCCCTCACCCACTTCTCCGCTGTGCATCCCCCAGGGAGGAGGCCACATGTTCCCCCTTTCTCCCTCTCCTTCCCTCCACCCTCCCGCCATCGCCACTCTCTCCACTGGTCCAGGGGGCTTCAATGGCTACACAAGCAAGTGTGGTGAAGAAAGCTGATTGTGCTCAGCTACCAAAAGATATAGCACCTGAAGCCTTAAAGACCTGAAGATAAACAAGCACCATCTAGCTGAGAGACAACAAAACCCACAAGGAAGAAGCACACCAGCCTACCCCTACTCAATCGCTGAGGACATAGGGGGTGCATTAGCAAAAGTGGGGAAGAAAGAAGATGGTGCCCGGCTATCATATGATACAGCATCTGGGGTCTTACAGGCTTGAAGCAAACAGATGGCCATCTAGCTAAGAAACAACAAAACCCACAAGGAAGAAGCACACCAACACGAATGCTGAAGACAAAGCGGGTACATAAGCAAATGCGGTGAAGAAAGCTGATGGTGCCAAGCTGTCAAATTACACAGAATCTGGGTCCCACATGCTGGAAGATAAACAA
>NW_022106189.1:1095852-1105080 GCF_000313985.2 Echinops telfairi | reverse complement strand
CTCCCCCTCCCTCATGAGCCCTTGATTTATAAATTATTATTTTGTCATATCTTGCCCTGTCTGACGTCTCCCTTTCCCCACTTTTATGTTGTCCGTCCCCCAGGGAAGAGGTCACATGACGACCCTTGACCTAACTACAAGCTTTCCTTTCTTGTTGTGTTTTGTTTTTTTGTCATTGGTTTGTTGTTGTTATTTTGTTGTATGTTTTTGCTCGGTTTTGCTCTGTATTTATACCTATCATACACGGCACATTGTATCCCTTCACCGACTATCCTGATGTTCATGCCCCTAGAGGTGGGACATTAAAGTTAAAGCAGCACCTGCCTCAGGAGATTGCAATGAAGGGACTATTAGTTGAGGGAAGCAGCCAAACTAATCCACGTTGCCACTGAGCTGACTCATGGTGGTCCATGTGTGCCCCGGGAAGACTGGGCTCCACAGGGTTTTCAGTGGTGTTGTTTTTGGAAACAGATCACCAGACCTTTAGACCAAACCCTAGATTGTTAACCTTTTTGCTAGCAGACAAGCATTAACTTGTTTGTGTCCCACAAGGGTGCTCAAAGAGAAGCAGCACAGGGCAGTAAAACTCCAGGTACTACCAGGTGGGAAACCCACACTATAACTAGAACTTAACAAAAGTAGGGGTCATGGAAGGCAGGCCGCCGAGTGCAATTGAAGAATCCAGCCGTACTAGGATGAGGTCGAGGCAGAAAAGGCTGCGGATGATATATACTCTGTCTTCTTCTACCCCTGATTCTTTAAAACTGGTGTTTCCATCGGGAGGAAGGCGAGGTTTTGTACTCCTGTAAAGGGTTACAGTCTGGGAAACCCACAGGAGCAGTTCTACCCTGTCCAGTCAGGTTGCTGTGAGTCCGAATCCACTCCATGGCAGTGAGTTTGGCTTTTTTGGCTTTGGTGTTTCCATTGGCTAAAAGCAATCAAGAACCAGAGGGCCAAGAAGCCCACAGCAGAGATCCCCCCCCCCCCCAGCCATCGCAAATTATGTAACAAGATTATAGCGAAGAAAGTATCGAATCTTGCCTTTTTCATTAAAAAAAAAGGTTAATTACAGGAATGCTTTCATTACCGTCATTCTGTGTGTGAGCCCCCTAACCTGGTAGTCATTTGGGCAAGTCCTCGACGACTCCAGATGACTCCAGATTTCTGCCGGCTGTATGTAGACACGAAGGAGTTGTGACTGTGTTGCCCAAAGTCCACTCCACGACGTGCGAGCAGTTGAGTCCTGTCGCTCGTGGTGCTTTGGTATTTTCTCCTCCCTCCCCGCTGGGCACTTGGGTCGTTCCTCGTTTGTTTGGGGCTTTTGGCTGCCGAGACCGTCTGTGTGCATGTGCTTTGCACTGACTGGCTTTTCTGTGCACGAGCATCCCACCTGAGGAAACGCTCGGGGAGTGGGAGGAGCGCTGCTGGGTTTTATTTTGCCCAAATGATCTTTAAACGCGGTGGGAACGAAGCGAGTGACGACGCAGAAGGGACAAGCAGTCAGGACAGGAGTTTCGTCTTGCTCAGGCGGCAGAACGTCCGCGCGTCGGGTGCTGATGCTCCAAGGACTGGGGCTGCGGCCCAGCGACGCCCACGGCCCGTCAGTGTCCCCCAGGGACCCCTCAGCACTGCGGGATGCCGCTCGGCCTCACGGGCCGAGGGCAAAGCGGCCACGTGGAGGCCAGGGATCTAGCTGAGGTGGCGAGTCTCCTCTGGCAAGGGCTGGCAGGCCAGAGGCCGCTCAGCTTAGCCGTCCTGGCTTCACACGACTCTCCTCGCGAGACCGAGAAGCCCGAAAGAGTCGCGCGAGCTTCTGACTTCTAGGCGCGAACCCGCGTGACGGAATCACGTAGCTGGTTTCAAGTTTCACGGTGCGCCTGCGCTAGCGCCAGGCAAACCATATGCGCATGCGCGCGGCGCATAGCAGCAAGCGTGATGAGAGTCGAATTCTCGCGGTATTCGTGCCGGCGGCGCCGTGGCTTAGTTGGTTAAAGCGCCTGTCTAGTAAACAGGAGATCCTGGGTTCGAATCCCAGCGGTGCCTGGACCGGAGAGGTTTTTGGCTTTTTTGAAAAAGGCTCCTTGCATTTTGTACCTAGCCCTCCAACAGGTCTTCCCCTGGGTTGGGGCTGAGAGGCCAAGGTGTCCGGCCGGACAGTTGCGGAGGGGCCAGTGTCGTCGGGTCCGGTCTTGGGGCGCTGGCGCTTTTCTAAGTGCGCACATCGCACGTCGAGTCCAGCGCGGGTGTGAAAAGAAGAGGAACGGGAGGAGGAGGAGGAGGGAGCAGGAGATGAAACTTCCATCCTGGCTGAAGTGACCCTGGGTAGGACTGGGTGCAGAACTGCCCCGTGGGCGTCCGAGGCTGTAAATCCTTAGGCGGGCAAAAAGCCTCAAGTGTCTCCTGTAAAACGCACAGGGCTCCAAACTGCTGACTTTATAGTTAGTCCTCTAACTAGAACTAAGAGGACTTATGTGCCTATAACTAGAGAGACAGACTAGTTGTTGTGTTTGGCACTGGGTTGTTGAGTTTGGGATCCGGGATGACCCAGTGTTGATGTGCTGGTTGTAAACTGGGCTTCTGTCATGATGGGGCTGGTTTACTTCTGGTTCATCCTAACTCCTGGTCTAAGGTAGCGAGGGTCAGTTTTGAGCCTGCGCCTGGCTGATGCCTCAGAGACTGTTGCTTGCCAGTGTGAGTAGGATTCAGAGGGGGTCGCTGGAGAAGAAAAGCATCTGGTCTTAGAATGCAGCCGGCGACTTGGAAGCCACAGGCTTAGGATAAGCACCCCTGAGCAGCGAGGACATCCAGAAAAGAGAAACAGCCTTGGAATCAAGTCCACATCTGCTGTTCCTTAAAAATACGATCTGACTCCTGTCTCAGGGCCTTTGCACATCCTGTGCCTTCTGCCTGGGTGTTTCTGTGGCATGATTGGGGCCTTCTAATCTCTTGACAGCGGTTCTCAACCTTCCTAAAGCCACAACCCTTTCATACAGTTCCTCCTGTTGCGGTGACCCGCCACCATAACGTTATTTTCGTTGCTACTTCATCACGGTCATTTTGCTACTGTTATGACTCGTAATGTAAAATATCTGATATACAGGATGTATTTTTATTGTTACAAATTGAACATAATTAAAGCATAGTGATGAATCACAAAAACAATATGTAATTCTATATTGTGAAATATTTATTTCTAATGACAAATAAATGAAAATTTGTCTTGCATCATGGTGTAGCGTGGGTAACAGTCTTCACTCCAGGTAGGTGGGCGTACCTGCATATGGGTGGACCCGCCTGGAGACAGATAGAGGAGCAGCATCTCCATGCCTAAGACCACCAGAAATAGGTGTTTTCCAATGGTCTTAGGGTGGCAACCCCTGTGAAAGGGTTGTTCGACCCCCAAAGGGTTTGTGACCCCCAGGTCAACAACCGCTGATTTAGAGTCTTGCCATTTTCTGTACAAGAGTCGGCCTTCCCCAGCACATCATCATGTGCTTCCTTCCTTCAAAGCCTTTTCACCACCTGAAATGATCTTGTTTGTTTTGTTTTTTACTTGCTGTATCTTCAAATAAAATTAGACCCCAAGAGGAGGGACTATACCTGTTTGTTTATCCCTGTGTCTCCAGTACTTACTGGTGCTTGCAAAATAATAGTCATTTGTGCACACATTTGGCCTTGTTGAAAACCATAGTATCTTGGTTTAGTTATGGAATTTGAGACGTCTGGATAGCTAAGCTATCTTGAAGGAGCCCTGGTGATGTAATGTTAACTACAAGGTCAGAGTTCAATACCAAAGGCCACCCCAAGGGAGAAAGATGAACGTTCTTCTCCCATAAAAAAATGTACTGTCTTGGGAACCCACAGGGGCCGTTGTACTCTGTCTTAGAGAGTCACTATGAGTCAGAACCGGCTTGATGGCCATGCGTTTGGATTTTCTCTGGGAGTCCATCTTTTCAAATATGTTAGGCAGCCGTTCTGAAATGTCTCATTGACTCCAGGTCTTCCAGACCTCTCAGGTCCACCAGGTCAAAGCTGTTTAAGATGCTAAATCTCCTTTTTACTCTGGCAACATTTGCTCCAAAGTGCAAAAGCTGGTGTTAAAACTACTGGCTGGATCAGGAATCAAGGCTAGGGCACCAAAAGGCACTTGCCATTGTATTTACTGGGCACTTGCCATGTATTTATTCTTCACCGCTAACTACATTTAGGCAGGGGGAAAAAAAGAGACCAATTTCATTTAATACTCTTAATGAAGCAGAACAATTATACTAAGTGTTATTGAATCTCTCCCCATGAGGATCAAAAACTCACCACCATCCAGTCAATTCTGACCCACAGTACCCATGTGGACAGACTTGAACTGCCCTTATGGGCTTCCAAGAATGTAAATTTTTTAAACAGTTGTATTGGCACTTTATCCACATGCCATACAATTCAATAATTCAGTCATATCCAGAAGTGTTGTGCAATCATCACCACAACCAATTCCACGACATTTTCTTCCTTGTACTCACTGAGACTAAATCTTCACGGGAGCAGAAAGCCTCCTCTTTCTCCCCTGGAGCAGCTGGTGGTTTCAAAGCAGCGACCTTGCAGTTAGCAGCGCAGCGCCTAACCTACCATGTCAGCAGGACCCGTGCCCTTGAGGGCACGCCTTGATAATATTTTTGTTTGATGTAATGAGAAGTGTGTATAAAACACTTGAGCCACATCCTGAGGTATGAGGGCTGTTTTGAGGAAAAGTGCTGACACGATTGCTAATTTCCAGCTGACTTGAGCACATTTTTCTTGGATAAACATCATTTTCACTTGAGAAAATAACTGATGGGAAAACTATGCTTCATTTAGATGTGGACACTTAGTAGACATTTTATTGAGAAAGGAATAAAAATGAACCTGTCTCTTTAAGGAAAACACAGTGCGTATCTCTTGTCCATGATACAATTTGAGTTTTCAAGCAAAAGCTAGAGTTATGGAAAAATTGTGTCTGCCATTGTGAGCTTGACAGTGATCCAATATTAAAAAGCTATTCTGATGAGATTGGTGGTGATAGTAATTAAGGAGATATATTGGAAAATAAAATAGTTTCAGAATTTGGAAGACTTTACATAACTCAGTGATCTAATATTTCCCAAATGACCAATGAATGACCTATCTCCAAAGCAAAGTGTGCCAGTGCATTTAATGTAAGAGAATTGAAAATTAATAATGTGGTTTCAGATTCCATTTTGCAACTATTAGAAGGCACTGTTTATTCAGTTTTGGTGCAGTATCAACAAAGATTATTTAAAATTGTCTTAAGGCTGTTATAATATGCTGAATGCAAAAGAAGACATGGTCATTCAGTGGGCTTCTATGAAAAGGACATGAATGAGAATTGCAAAATTGTAAACAAAGCAATACCATTTCAAAACATTAAATTTTATTTTACTTTGGGAAATGTAATTTCATAAAATATATGATTCATGTTAACATGGAGTGAGCATTTATTAAAATTATTAACTAATTTGGATACTTTCAGCTGGAATGTCTACTATGATAAGTTTTAATAGTATAATCTGCATAAACAAAAGCATCCTTAAAGTCCTCAGTAAATTTGTTTACTCTTAGAGAGTTTGGTAAAATGTGTTTAGTTTTAAAATTGGGATACATTTTTTAGATGTTACAGTTTTTTTCTAAGTACAGAGTACTTAGAAAAGTACATAGAAGCACACGGAAGAGTACAGGAATAAAGTACAGATGATAGTATGTGGAATTCATGCTAATAAAATTGTTCACATGACCTGAAATGGGGTTTTCTCAGAAATATAATGTGTTGTCTCTCGACAATGGGACCACATAAAATAAAGAAGCACAAAGAAAACTAAACTCGCATTTCTTGAAAAAATAATTTAACAAAAAAAAAAAAGTTGTGCTGCCAAATGCAAAAGTCTCTAAATGGAGCATAGCACAATACAGGACTTGTTTTAACCCCATTTTAATTTGGTTTTAGGAAGCCTCACTTTCAATCTTCCAAAATTGCATGGAAAGTTCGGTTTGTGGGCCACATGACATAGCCTTGTTGTTAGGCGTTATCAACTCAGTTCTGGTTCATAGGCACCCTGTGTGCAACATAACAAAGCACTGCCTAGATCCAGTACCATCTGTCACAATCACTTCTATGTGTGTGCCCACTCTTGAAATGATGGGGCCAATCCATCTCATTGAGGGCCTTCCTTCTTGTGGTAGTTACTAATCTGGTATCAATTTGGGAATTCAGAGGATTAAGAATGATGGGATGGAGTCTAGTCTGTCAATCGGGTCATAGTCAATGAGGCTTCTGTGTGGGCATGGCCTTCTCCTGAGGATTCTGGGAACTCCTGTATTTTCCTCCTTGGAGGCTGGAGACATTCTCTCTCTCGGTTCACTCCCTGACAGACTCTCTATTGACAAGACACGTGGGACTACGCTAGTGCTCTGAGCTGAAGAAGCCATGTGGAGACCCCTGCCAGTCCCGAGATGCTTACAATGCCACTGGATCCACAAGACTATCTACCCACTGGCCTGTGATCTTCCTGCACTCAGCATCATAGCATGTGTTTCATGAGTCTGAAGAGCACTTTATAGATTGGTATCAGACATATTGGCTAATATCAGACTTATAGACTTGATCTGGACTGGGCTGGGATGTTTTCTCAATATTCTCAATATTCAATTGCTCTTGATTTAAAGCCCTTTCCTATACACATATGAGTGTCTATGAATTTGATTCTCTAGTTTACGCAGACTAATACACTCTTTTTTACTGACTCTCTACCAAGTATAATGTCCTTCTCCAGGGAATGGCCAGAGTATGTGAAATTATCTCATTATCTTTGCTTGTAAAGAGCATTCTGGCTGTATTTTTCCCAAGACATATGTTTGCTCTTCTGCCAGTCCATGGTATATTCAATATTCTTTGCCAACACCATAATTCAAAGGCTTCAATTCTTTTCAACAAATGAATGCAATGCTGGAAGCACTCATGCACCTGTGCCAAAAAATATTTGGAAGACAACCGACTGGAAGAGAACTTTATTTGCATCCATTCCAGAGAAAGATGACATAATAAAATGTAGAGATTATCAAACATTAATACCACATACAAGTAAAAAATGTCTTAAGATAATTTAAAAATGTTGCAGCAATATGTAGGATGCCTGGTAGGGCTTGCTCAAGGACAGTGTAACCGAGAAAAATTACTGAAACCCAAATGAAGGCTAAACATGATAGTGGGACAAGAGGAAAGTAAAAGGAAACAGAGGAAAGAACTAGGAGGCAAAGGGCATTTATAGAGGTCTAAATACAGGCATGTACATGTGTAAATATATATATAAAATGATAGGGAAATAGATCTATGTACACATATTTATATGTTAAGTATTAAGGTAGCAGATGGACATTGGGCCTCTGCTCAAGTACTCCCTCAATGCAAGAACAATTTGTTCTACTATCATGGCAGTCTGTGATGCTCACTTTCTGGACAAGATCACTGAAGACAAATGGGTGTTTAAGCAAATGTGGTAAAGAAAGCTGATAGCTCCTGGCTATCAAAAGATATAGCGTCTGGGGCCTTAAAGGCTAGAAGATAAACAAGCAGCCATCTAACTGAAAAGCAACAAAGTCCACATGGAAGAAGCACATCAGCCTGTGTGATCATGAGGTATTGATGGGATCAGGTATCAGGTATCAAAGACCCAAACCAAAAATTATATCAATGTGAATGAGGGGAGTGTGGAGTTGCAACCCAAAGCCCATCTGTAGACAATTGGACATCCCCTCACAGAAGGGTCACAAGGAAGAGATGAGCAGGTCAGGGTGCAGTATAGCACCGCTGGAACATGTCATGTTACTTGGCCTACAGTCAAAGCCTATGCAAGCAGTAGTCAAAAAACAAAAGGACACGTTGGACTGAACAAACTATCTCTTTAAAGTGTTGCAAAACAAAGATGTCACACTGAAGGTGTTCCTGACCCAACCCTGGTATTTTTAATGACCTCATATGCAAGCAAAAGCTGGACAATGAATAAGGAAGACCAAAGAATTGATGTATTTGAATAGGGGATTGGTGAAGAGTAATGAGCATAAAGGGCTACCAGGAGAGCAAACAAAGCGATGCTGGCAAAGGTACAACCAGAATGCTTTTTAGAAGTGACTATGGCAAGACTTGATTTCACATACTTTGGACATGTTATAAAGGTGGGACCAGTCCCTGGAGAAGGACACCATGGTTGATCAATGACATGGATTGACACAATGATTGCAATAGTGGGGGCTCACACATATGAATAATTGTGAGGATGGCACAGGACCGAGCAATGTTTTGTTCAAAGGGTCGAGATAAGTGAAAATCAAGTCAATGGCCCCTAACAACGACGATGACGACAGTGGTGAGACTGCCTCAGTTTGCTCCCGTGTAAAATGTGGATAGCAATAGGATATACAGTGAGGCATTGTTCTGAGGCCGAAACAAGTTATACACATTTACGTGGAATTCTGGGAAATCCTTGGAAGCGGAAGACACTTCTCTCTCTCTGTTACTCCCAGGGAGACATTGCAGAAGAAAAGCCACATGGATGCAACCAGACCTTGGAAGCTGGAAAAGTCACAGAGAGACCCCTACCAGTGCTGAGATGTTCCCAATGGATCCAAAGACTTTCTACTGACTGGCCTGTGATCTTCCGCATTCGGCGTCATTGCATGTGTTTCCTAAGTCTGAAAAGAACTTTATAGATTGATATTAGAAATATGGGCTAATATCAGACTTATGGACTTGATCTGGACTGGGCTGGGATGTTTTCTCAATGTTGAATTGCTCTTGTATATAAATCTCTTTCTTACACACATATGTGTGTCCATGGATATATTTTTCTAGTCTACCCAGACTCACAATTTGCATATGTTCTTTTGAGAAATGTCTCTTCGCTCCTTAGCCCATTATTAAATGGAGTCTTTCTATTACGGCATTGCAATAGTTTCGTGTATATCGTCTAGCTACAAGTCCCTTATTGGATATAGAATTTATTAATAGCTTATTCTATAGTGTGTCTTTTCACTTTCTTGATAAAGTCCCCGAAAGCACAAAAGGTTTTTAAAAAAAAATCATTTTATTGGGTGGGGGCTCATACAACTCTTATCACAGTCCATACATACATCCATTGTGTCAAGCACATTTGTACATTTGTTGCCATCATCATTCTCAAAACATTT
>NW_022106189.1:1078908-1093425 GCF_000313985.2 Echinops telfairi | reverse complement strand
GTGATGCATAGTACTCCATTGTATGTATGTACCACAGTTTTTAAATCCACTTATCAGTCGATGGAAATTTAGTTTGTTTCCAACTCCTTGCAATTGTGAACTGTGCTGCGATGAACATTGGAGCACAGATATCTGGCCATGGTTTGTTTCTTGCCTCTTCTGGGTATATCCCAAGTAGGGAGATTGCTGGGTCGAATGGTAGCTCAATTTTTATCTGTTTTAGATATTGCCAGATCGATTTCCATAGTGGCTATATATACCTACAAGTCCACCAGCAGTGGATGAGAGTTCCTGTATCCCCATAACCCCTCCAACACTTGTTGCTTTCTGATTTTTTGAATTGAGCTATCTTTGAGGGTGTTAGATGGTATCTCATTGTTGTTTTAATTTGCATTTCTCTGATGGCTAAAGATTGGGAACATTTTCTCATATGTTTATTGGCCAGTTGGATTTCTGCCCCTGTGAAACATCTGCTCAGGTCCTTTGTCCACCTCCTCAGTGGGCAATTCATTTTTTTCTTTTTGGAAGCTAGCAAAATTTTGTAATAAGGCCTTTGTCTGATGTGTCATTGCTAAAGATATTTTTCTGGTCTGTGGACTCTGTTATTACTTTTGGTGATTTCTTTCAATGTACACAGGTTTTTTATCTTCAGTATTTCCCACTTGTCAATTTGTGCCTCCTCTGTGTTTGTGTCCTTCCCTATTTCTGATAGCCTATGTACCTGTGCCAAAGTTCTCAAGTTGGTCCCATATCCCTCATTGATGGCCCTAATAGTTTGGGGTTTAACTTCAAGGTCTGTGATCCACCTTGAGTTTATTCTTGTGCATGGAGTGAGATAAGGGTCTTGCTTCATTTTTCTACGGGTAGATATCCATTTTTTCCAGCATCACTTGTTGAAGAGGGCATCTGCTTCCCACTGGATATTTTTTGGCCCTTATCAACGATCAGTTGTATGTATGCTGATGAATTTATTTCTGAGTTTTCAGTTCTTTTCCATTGATCTGAGTATCTGTCATTATATCAATACCATGGTTTTGACAACCATGGCTGTATAATATGTGCCAAAATCAGGTAAAACAAGCCCTCCAACTGTGTCCTTCTTCTTGAGGAGTTCTCTGCTAATTCTGGGCTTCTTTCCTCTCCATATGAAGTTGGTAACCACTTTTTCCATTTCTTTGAAGTAGGATGAGGGTAATTTATTGGGATTGGATTAAATTTATATATTAAATTCTGTCTTGGGCAGAATTAACATCTTGACTATATTGAGTCTTCCAATCTGCAAGCATGGGATATTCTTCCATTTGTTGAGGTCACTCTGGCTTTCTGGTAAGAGTGTTCTGTAGTTTTACTCATATAGATCTTTTGTTCCTTTAGTCAGGTACATTCCTAGATATTTCAATTTGTGCTTGGCTAAGGTGACCAGATGTTCTGCTATTGGTGGGACAGTCCCAATTTTTAACAATTTTTCCCGCGTCCCTAGATGTTTTTTAAAAGTCCCGATTTTTTGAAAGAATGCACGACGAGCTAGGGTATACAGTTTTCGGCTGCCATGTGGCTATGAGTTTTATCAGGATATGAGTTTTATCAATGGTGTCCCGCTTTTGCCCCTCTTTACCAATGTTAAAATCTGGTCACCTTATGCTTGGCTATTGTGAAGGGTACCACCTTTTTGATCTCCTCTTCTATGGTCTTATCCGACATGTATAGCAGTCCGATGGACTTCTGTTTGTTCATGTCTTTACTTTGCCTTATACTGTTAGCTAAAACCTCTAGTACGATGTTAAATAAGAGTGGAGACAAGGGGCATCCTTGTCTGGTCTCCTTTTTCAGTGAGATTGTGTTTTTCTATTCTCCATTGACTACGACATTGGCTGTTGATTTTTCATACATAGCTTGTATTGTCTTGAGGAATTTTCCTTCCATTCCTATCTTATCAAGTGTCTTAAACAGGAATTGGTGTTGGATGGTGTTGAATGCTTTTTCTGCATATATCGATATTATCATGTGGTTCTTACAGTTTTTCATGTTAATGTGGTGAATGATCCTAATCGCCTTTCGTATGCATCCCTGGTATGAATCCCACTTGGTATTGGTGAATTATTTGTTTCATATACATTTGTATTTCATTGGCCAGTATTTTGTTAAGGATTTTTGCATCGATGTTTATTAGGGATATTGGTCTGTAGTTCTCGATTCTTGTGGGATCCTTGCCCGGTTTTGGTATCAGAGTTACACTAGCTTCATAGAAGGAGTTCAAGAGTTTGCCATCTATTTCTATGTTCTGGAAGAGTTTGTGTAGGATTGGTGTTAGTTCTTCCCTAAATGCTTGGTAGAATTCTCCAGTGAAGCCATCTGGTCCAGGGGATTTTTTGTTGGTAATCCCTTGATAACCTTGTCTATTTCTTCTATTGCTATGAGTCTGTTGAGATTCTTGGCGTCCTTTGGGGATAATCTTTGGAGGGATTGTTTTTCCAATAATTTATCCATGTCTTCCAAGTTGTTGAATTCATTGGAGTACAATCCTTCGTAGTACTCTGTAATTATCCCTTTGATTTCATTAGGGTCTGTTGCAATGCCCCCTCTTTCACCTCTCATTCTTGCTATTGAAATTTGTTCCCTCCTTTCTTTGGTTAGGTTTGCCAGCGGTCTGTCGATTCTGTTTATCCTTTCAAAGAACCAACTTTTAGCAGCATTAATTTTTCCATAGTTTTCTTATTTTCCATCTCCAGAATCTCAGCCCTGATTTTTATTTTTTATTTTCTTTTGCTATTAGGATTGTCCCGCTGACTCTGCTCTAGTTGTTGTAAATTTTGTGCCAACGTATCAATCATGAGTCTCTCTTCCTTTTTCAGGTGTGCATGTACTGCTATGAAACTTCCTCTGATAACTGCCTTTTCTGTGTCCTATACGTTTTGGTACACTGTGTTCTCATTCTCGTTGGTTTCTAGAAATTTCCTAATTTCATCTCTGATCTGTGCCAGTACGCACTCCTTTTGCAATAGAGAATTATTCATCCTCCAATTGTTTGCTCTTGTTTTCTTCATCTTCCTTTTGTTGATTTCCAGCCTTATGGCACAGTGGTCAGAGAGGTCGGTCTGTATGATATCAATGTGCTTAAATTTATGTAGATTAGCCTTATGCCCCAGCATGTGGTCTATCTTCAAATATGTACCATGCGGGCTTGAAAAGAATTATTTTTTTTGTATGTGGATGAAAAGCTCTGTAAATATCTGTCATGTCAAATTGTCTAATTATAGTGTTTAAATTTCTAGCCTCCTTGTTGAGTTTCTTTCCTTGTGATCTATCTTTCTCAGAGAGCGGTTTATTGAAGTCACCCACAATAATTGTTGAGGCTTTTATTTCTTTTTTCCTTTTTAGAAGTGTTTGGTTGACGTATTCAGCAGGTCTCTCATATGTTTAAAATGCTTAATGTTTCTTTGTCTGCCATTCCCTTGAGCATTATGCAGTGTCCCTCCTTATCTCTTTTTATGGCTTGCACTTTGAGGCTATCTTTTTCAGAGATTAGGAGTGCAACCCCTGCTTTTTTTGAATTGCTGTATGCCTTTCTCCAGCCTTTGATTCTCAGCCTATTTTTGTTTGTAGCCTGGAGATGTGTCTCCTCCAGACAGCAGAATGATGGGTTGTGTTTTCTAAGCCAGTCTTCTAGCTTCAGTCTTTTAATTCATGAGTTCAGTCTGTTGATATTCAGGGTTATTATCTACATCTATGGACTCTGTGATGTCATCTTATATCTTTTGTCTTGGGTGTTTTCTTACCTTCCTTTCTTATTAGCATGTTTTTCGTGCATGTGTATGTGGATCAATCTTGACTTCTTTCCATCCCTAAGCCAATGCTATCTTGCCATCTGTTTTCTCTTTGTTGCCCTCTGGGTGAGGTTGTTCTATGTGGTGGTCTCTTATTTATGCTTGGTGAGTGTTGTTCTTCTGCCCATACTGGGTTGGCAAGGATCTTTTGTAGGGCTGGGTTTCTTTTAGCGTATTCTTTGAGTTTTTCCTTGTTTGGGAAGACTCTTACTTCTCCATCTATCTTGATAGATACTTTGGCTGCGTAGAGTATTCTTGGGTTTGCGATGTTTTCCTTCAAATTTTGGAATATGTTACTCCACTCTCTCCTCCTCTTCATAGTTTCTGCTGGTAGGTCTGAGCATATTCTTATCTGGGAACCTTAAATGTGATTGTTTGTTTTTCCCTAGCTGCTCTCATGATTTTCTCCTTTTCCTCAAAGTTGAATAGTTTATTATGTGCCTTGGTGACTTCTTCTTGGGATTTAGTCTAGCTGGTGTTCTTTCAGCCTCCTGAATGGTTGCCTGGTTTTCATTCATTAAGCTGGAGAAGTTTTCCTCCAAGGATTTTTTCACAATTGTTGCATATGACTTCTTTGTTGGGACTTCCTACGGTAATCCAATTATTCTGATGTTATTCCTCTTCATAGCATCAGACATAGTTCTTAGGGTTTCTTCTGCTTCTCTGATGATCTTATTCGATTTTTGTCATGTTTGTTAAAGTCTCCTTGGCTGTCCTCCAAGTCTGTGGTTCGGTTCTCTGCTTCCTCCAGTCAATTCTCGAGGTCTATGAGTCTGCTACTGGTTTGTGTTATCTCCTTCCAAAGCTCTTGTATTTTCCTTTGGTGTATGGACTTTATCTCTTCTAACATTTCATCCTTTTTCTGCATTGTTTCCCTCATATCCTGTATGACTCCAAGCAGCATTCTGAAAATGTCTTTCTCTGGCAGATCAATGCCTGCTTCTTCTATGCACGTCGTTAGGTTCAGGACATCTTCTGTCATTGCCTTTTGTTTCTCCTGTTTTTTTCATTGCGGTTGTTGGGGCTGATTGCTCTTTGCGTCGCATTGTTTTAGAGGAGCCAGGTGCCATTATCCAGGGAATCGAAGAGCACTGGCTCTCCCTGGGAGACTCATAGGAATGCTTCTTCAAACTGCCTACAGCTAATTTCACTATGGAATTAGTCTATCCCTTTAGCCTCCTGTGGCTTCACTCTCAAGGGGAGTGCCCCAGAAGGCTGTTGGGTTGCCTGCTTTATGTAGAGCACCAAGAATGGTGGCGGAATTACCCTAGCCAGGTCGATCACTGTGGAGCTTGGGCAGAGGTTCCTGCAACAGCTTGGAAGATTGGCGAGTGTTGGCCAAGCTTCTGTAGGCCATGTGAGGCACTAAAGTAGGCGGCAGGAAGTTCCCTCAGTCACGTGGGCCCACAGAGGTAAAATAGGAGCTCCCACAATCACACAGGCAGGAATTCCCCTGTAAGAAGTTGGACAGAGTATCCTCTGATGGAGGTCAGCTGGGCTTTCTCCAGTCTCTGGCTATGCTGCACAGGGTCGAGCTCACCTAACTGTGTAGGTGACAGGCGTAAATGCTCTAGGCTAAGGGGAATGGTCTGGAGGTCGACAGTGGTGTGTCAGGGAACAGGGAAGTGACAAAGAGGAGGGAAAAAAATTAAAAACTAAGCCCGCTGAGACTGTGTGGTGATAGAGAGAAGAGAGGGAGACAAAAGTTACAATGTAGCTGATCCCTGATCCCTGCCTGTAGGGTTGCAAGGGTTTAGTCCCTGCCCCGAGTCAGCGGCACACTGTGGCTGCGTTGAGATTATGTCCCTGCACTGGCTCCAAATGGTCCAGGCTCAGGCCGAAACAGTGGCAGGGCTAAGGTCAAGCCCTAGTCGGCCTCCACTGTGGTAAGCCAAAATCCCCAGCCCCTCAAAACCTTGTGGATCTGTGCCTGCTCATCTTTATGATGCTCCTCCGGTGATCCAGCAGTGTTGAATTTCCCTCTTACTAACTCCCCTGAGCTGATTTCAGCGGAGTCCCTCTGGCATGTGTTACTTAGTCACAATCTTTCCGGAAGTCTCTAGTATTGCTATCTTAACAAGATGAAATCCTAACCATTAAGTCATGTGACATAGGTTCTCATCCCATTTATTACAATTAAAAAAGTGGCTGTTCAGGGATACCAACTCAAGATGGTCTTACAGGACTCTATGGAACTGTGCTACATAGAATTTTTAATGGTGATATTTTTGAAAGTAGACCATCAAGGGTTTCTTCCAAAGTGCCTGTAGGTGGATTTGAACACTTTCCATTGGCTGTCAATTATGCTATCCACCCCGGGGCTCCTTTACTTATTTATAGCGATGTGTATCTATATTTCAACACTGTTTTTTCAAGGTGAGAGTTTTGTTAATGTATTCCTAAGTACAGTTGAATTTGACTGGGGTTGGGGGCAATGATCTCCACACAGTTGAAAATCCTTATGTAATTTCTAACCGAATTTCTAACTGTTCTATCTTGGAACAACACAGGCTTGAACTTCTTGGGCCCAATACTCCTACTGAGTAGTTTATCTCTCCAGGTAAGCCAATACTCGCAACCCACAATAGCAGAAGGCAGAAATATATAAGTCCACATGTAAGTGCCTGTGCAGCTCAAATGTGTATTGTTTATCCTTCCTGATGTATCCTTCATATTAATTGAATTTTTGAGTTGTTCATTACAAGTGTCTAGAAATACAATTGCTTTTTGTATGCTGCTCACCTGATTCTGCAACCTTGCTGAGCTCATATATTACTTACTGCTAATAATTTTATAAGTGTATTCCTTGGGATTTTCTAAGATCATGTCATCCGTGAAGAGATGGTTTTCCTTCTTCGCTTGCAATTGGGATGTCTTTTATTTCATTTTCTTGCCCAATTGCTCTGGCAGTACAATGTTGAATGGAAGTGTCAGGAGTACATGGCTTTGTCTTGTTCCTGATCTTAGGGAGAAAGCATCCAATCACTCACCAGTAAATCTAGTGTTCTCAAATTCTCACAGTTATAGTGATCCTATTGGACAGAATGGAATTGCCCCTTTGAGTTTCAGGGACTGTAACTCTTTACAGGAGTAGAACGTCGCACCTCCCACCTTTCTTCCACAATGCAACTAATGGTTTCAAACTGCTGACCTTGTGGATCACAGCCAACTTATAACAACCACACTACTAGGGCTCCTTAGATAAAGTGTTAGCAGTAGGGTTTTTTGTTTTGGTTTGGTTTTGGGGGGTTTTAATAGATGCCTTTTATGAAGCTGAAGATGTTACTTTGTGTTCCCAGTTTGTTGACACATTTTAAATGGTAATTTTTTAAGTAAAAAAAGAATTGATTTTGCCCAATATTCTTGTGTCTATTGAGATGATCATGTAGATTTTGTTTTTTATTTTACTAATAGAGGAAGTAAAAATTATTTTACTAATGGAGTACCTATATATTCGAGTATAAGCCGACATGAATATAAGCCGAAGCACCTAATTTTACCACAAAAAACTAGGAAAACTTATTGACTCGAGTATAAGCCTAGGGTGGGAAATGCAGCAGCTACCAGTAAATTTCAAAATAAAAATAGATACCAATAAAATTACATTAATTGAGGCATCAGTAGGTTAAATGTTTTTGAATATTTATTTCAAAGAAAAACAGCAAACTAGCTCTGTAAGTGGAAAAGAGGGTCAACAAAAACAATATGGTATCAACAATAACTTTAAAAGTACAAAAACCTGAGCCCAATCAGCAACCAAGCTAAAACACAAGAGTTAAAATCCTTCAAAACTGGATTCCTCCTCCTCATCTGTGTTTCCAAACAGAGCTTCAGCTTCAGCTGGTGTGAGGTTATCAGCATAGACGTTGTCATCATCACTGAGTTCGCAGTCATCACCATCACTGCTGTCGTTCTCGTACAAAGCGCTATCTTTACTGCCATCCACAGCATTACTGATGCCACATTTTTTGAAGGCACGTTGTATCATGTCCTCTTGAATCTTTTCCCATGCATCATGAGCCCCCTTTGCTATCAATTCTATGTCAGGCTTCATCAGATTTCCAACTTTTGTCAGTCGGGCTTGACCAGATGACATCCATTCAAGTCACATCTTTCACACATGGTCTTTGAAAGGCTTATTTAAGCACACATCTAGGGGCTGCAATATAGATGTAAGCCCACCTAGAATAATGGCCAACGTCATAAGTATAGTCAACACTGGGTCCAGGTAGGGGTTAATAAGAAACTTAAAAATAAAATATAGCAGACTAAGTACTGTAAATAAACGTACTGTATATCCAAGATCAGAGATATACCGGTAGTAGTATTCAGCAGTGCTTGGGGGAGTAATGGAGCATGGCCAAACAAAGGTAAGATGTAAAGGTTAAGTCATTGGTCACAGCCTGGAGAAGAACAGGAGAAGAAGAGTGGCCGCATCTGACATTCATCTGACAAGGATGCATTGTGCCCAAGGTACTAGCACACAGAAGCGGGTAGGTTCTTGCCCAGTATGTCAGGGACAATACAGAAATTTCCAGCATGCAGGAGAAAAGAAGAGGGGTTATATCAGCAGTCATCAGACCTCCCACAGAGGCTGCAGGTACCCGCAGATGAGCGGGAGAGAAAGGCAAACACCCACACTACACTGGAGAACAGGTTAATGGGTCCCCCACTCGAGGATCAGCTGAGGTGGGCTTTTTCAGCATAAAAAAGTGCTGAAAAACTCGGCTTGTACACGAGTATATAAGGTATATTGTTTTCGTTAGGTGCCATCAAGTTGGTTTGGATCCATAGCAAACTCATGCACAACAGAACTTCATACTGCCCGGTCCTGGTCCAGTCTCACAATTGTTCTTAAGCTTGAGCCCATTGTTACAGCCACTGTGTCTGTCCATCTCCTTGAGGGCCTCCTTCTCCTTCATTGCCCCTCTTCCATGAATTTGGTTTTCTTTTGTTTTTTCAACAGTTTTATTGGCATGTAATTTACATATCATATAATTCGGTCATTGTACAATCACCCCCACATCTAATTTTTTTAGAACATTCCCCCCTCCCATGGTTAAATCACCTCCAAAATGAGTTATGCAACCATGATCCATTCTCATGCTCCCTCCCCACCCCGTACACTCCCCATCATCCACTCCTAACCCTGCATTCCCCATCTCCCCTGTGTCAGCTATTCTCATGATGCAGCCACTCCTGTGCTTCACGGCTGGGAGACCCAACAGAAAACAATGAAAAACAAAGTCGCTCTAATGTGGTAAGGATAAAAACAGAATAGTATCCAGACAAAGATACAAATAATGCTTAAGAAGGAAAAGACCCCCAACAATAATTAAAAAATCCAGGGACAACATTTCTTCCATGGAACCTGTGGTAGCTATATAAACACTTGTTAATTTGAGAGGATTAAGAGTGAATAAGTGGAGTCTAGCCTGTCAATAAGGCCTCTGTGTGGGCATGGCCTTCTCCTGAGGGTTCTGGGAACTCCTGTTTCCTCCTTAGAGGCAGGAGACACACTCTCTCTGCTGACTCCCTGCAAGACATTTCTGATGAGAAGCCACATCTACCCTTATGAAGCCAGAGCCCTGGAAGCTGGAGGATCCATGTGCTGAGATGCTTACAACACCACTGGCTCCACAAGACTTCCCACTCATTGGTCTGTGATCTTCCTGCATTAGGCATCATTGCATGTGTTTCATGAGTCTGAAGAGCACTTTATAGATTGGTATTGTACATATTGGCTAATACCGGACTTATGGACTTGATCTGAACTGGGCTGGGATGTTTTCTCAATATTCAATTGCTCTTGTATATAAGGCTCTTTCTTATACACATGAGGTTTCATGAATTTTTTTCTCTAGTCTACCTCGACTAACACAGAACCAGTAAGAGATACTTGTGCACAGAACAGATTCATGTCACATCTATAGGTTGGTCAGTTGGCCAAGTATCCAGTTCGATCCAGCAGAATCAAGATTACAATGCTGTCTGCCTGTTAGTAAGGCTGTTCAAGACTCTTGGCTGTGGCCAGAGCAGATCTGCCAGTGGCTCAGACTGACTACTCTACAGATGGGTTTTGGGCTCCCACCATCCCCCCTAGCTCTCTACAAATTATGTGTTCATAATTTTTGCTCTGATGCTTTTCTTCTCACCATAGTAAAATTTTAAAATTGTCATATCTGGATCACATAAGCTGGTGTGCTTCACACAAGTCTGAGTGGACTTAGTTGGCTCCTTGCTTAGATGGCTGCTTGTTTGAATATAAGTCTTTAAGACCCTAGACACTATTCTGATTGATAGCCAGGGCCCATCTGGCTTTTTCACCACACTTTGCTGGAGCATCCTTATCTCCAATGATCATTTCATGAAAGTGGGTATTGAGCAGGACCATGATGTAAGAACTGATTGTTCTTAACTTGGAGCTAGGATTTAGTTCGAGCCCCAAACCCATTCCGATCCATGCTTTTTTTTTTTAATTGGCTGTGACTTGGCATGAATTGACTTTTGGATGTTAAACTAACTTTGCAATGCTAGGATAAATCCCATGCACATCATGTTTTAAACATCAATGTAGCCAGCATGCATATTTGTTAAGTCCCTCCTGGTCAGTGCTCCTAGAGGCCATATGTTTCCATTTACTGCCATGCAACATTCTTTGTCTGGCTCTGTCATGAATCAGAGAAACCCCCATTCCATCCCCCTGTTGGTGGATGGCTTAGTTCTCTAGGGCTGCTATCACAGAAATACCACAAGTGGATGGTTATAACACATAAAAATTTATTCTCTCATAGTTTAGAAGCCTATTGTGGGGCCGAAGGGGCGGTAGTGTAATTGAGGGGTAAAATTAAAGACATCAGACAAGATAAGGTATGCAATTGCTCACCTCTCAGGCAGTTATGATCTCAACAGCCAGGTCTGCACAGAGAGAGTGAATATATTTCTAACCAAGGCTTATATACACTTAGGGGGTGTGCAATCCCCCGTAATTACAGGTAACTACATGTGTAACAGGAAGGTGTTGTACAATAGGCATATGTGTGACAGGACAGGGATGAGCTAGAGGTATACACACAATAGGAAGGGGAGGCACTAGGGGCATACATGTGACATACACACAATAGGAAGGGGAGGCACTAGGAGCATACATGTGACAAGACGGGCAGACCCTAGATTCAAGATGGGAGCCTAACTTGTTGCTCCCTGAGTTGGCTTGACCTTGTCTTTAGGAGCTCCTTCAGGGAAACAATCCACTATCCTTATCAGAAGGGAGGGGGCCCCACCTAGGGTAGGACAGACTATAGGATCTGATTGCTCTAGATGGCTGATAACCCTCAGCGAGGTAACCTTTAAGCAGCTGACCGCCACGTGCATAGCCATTGACCATGTGTTAGCAAGCAGCATCTTAGGTTTGGCATACAATATGGGGGGACACCCTGGGGAATAACCTTTCTGTTTCCCACAGCCTATAAGTCTAAATTCAGGGTGCCAACTCAAGGTGTGTGGGGAAGGTCCCTGTCTCCTTTTTCAACATCTGTGGGCTTGGCATCCCTTGGAGATCTTTATGTGTCTTGATATCAACCTTCCCCTGGGTCTATGAGGCCCTCAGCATAGGAACCCCAGGTATAAAGACACATTCTGCTAGCTCTTCTTTCTTGCTGGTAGTAGGTTCCTTTATCTCTGATCACTTCTTAAATCTATTTTCTATCTCCAAAGAGATTGACTCAAATACAGCCTAATCCAGTGGATTGCATCTTGCCTCATTACGATAACTGCCTCTAATCCTGTATTATTAACATCATGGAGGGGAGGATTAACTCTCATAGAATAACTACACCAGACTACAAAATGGAGGATAGTTTCATAAGACTGAGAACCACAGCTTAGCAAAGTTGACACATATTTTGTGGTTATGCAATTTAATCCATACCAGTGGGCATTGGGATGGTGGGAGGCTCTCTCAATCTCTCCACAAAAGACTATCTACTACACTTCCTTCCCATGTGTGTTTCTAGGACAGACATAATAGAAGGTTGTGGAATGCAGGGTACCCACACTATATTTTTAACAGGTGCTGCCCAACAACCAAAAGCCATGCTGATTTTCTCCTCCTCCAGCTGTTTGGCTAGCAACACAGACAGTTTTGCAAATGTCATCTGGTGGTTTCACTGCATGAGAAACTAGGCATCATTCCAAACGCTTATTGGCTATTTGTAGTCTTTGTGAGACACCTTTAAATATTGTCATTAGGTGCCATTAAGTTGATATTAATAGGATCCCACATGAAAAGTAGAACTATTCGATAGATTTTCTAGGCGGTAATGCTTATGGGAGCAGATCACCAGGTCTTGTTTGGCATGGGTTCCAATAGCCAACCTTTTGGTTGGCAGTGAGTGCACTGCTGTGCCCCAGGCTCCTGGCCTGTGAGTAGCCTTTGCTTATTATTTCAGCTGTGCTGTTTGTTTTTCTTACTGGTCTGTGAGGGGGATGAGTATCCCACCATGCATTTTTTCCAGGAGCAGCTGGTGGGGTACAAACTGAAGACCTTTCCGTTAGTCATCGACTGCTTAGCCACTGCTCCACCAGGGCTCCTGTTGAAGCCTGCGGGGAGGCGGGGGGCAAGCTCATGCTGCCAGGGCATTGAGATGGCGAGTGAGGGGAGAGTGCAGGACTGTTTGTGGAATTGCACGGTTGTGGAAATCCTTCAGCTTTCACCTGTTGGTTCCACATTGATCTGTCACTGGCTCTTTAGAAGGCTGTTGTGATCAGTTACTTAAAAAAATAAAATGCTACCAACTTGCTGGAGCTTGGGAACCTAGCTTCAATGAGGGTTCTAGGGCTGCTTGAGGAGCCCTGGTGGCATAGTGGTTACACATTGGGCTGCTAACCATGAGGTCAGCCGCTCCACAGAGAAAGATGAGGCTTTCTACTCCTGTAAAGAATGACAGTCTCAGAAACCCACAGGGGCAGTTCTACCCTGTCTTACTGAGTCTCTAAGAGCCAACATGGACTAAATGACAGTGAGTTGGGTTTTTTGTTTTGGTTGGGGCCAGTTGATGCTTCAGGGACAGAACCTGCTTCTATGAGTCTGGGCAGAGCATCAGTGGCTTACTTTATAGATCACAGCGCCAACTGTGGCCTCCCTGGCATGACTGTCAAGCAGGTGACAGTCACTGAAATGCAGATCTGGGGGACTCCAGCTCTGGTGATGGTCCAGCTGGTATGTGTGGTTCAACTGTTACTGGAATGCACATTGCAACTCTTCCCTGTTCCTTGACTCCCTAACCTCTTTTGTCATTTGGGCCATTAAAGGGATTTTGTTTTAATCCCCATAACTCAAGGTGCAGAAAGAATGATGGAAACTCCCCTCTTCAAACAAATTTTTCTTTTTTCTTTTATGTTATTTTAAAATCATTTTATTGGGGGCTCATACAGCTCTTATCACAATCCATCCATCCATTGTGTCAAGCACATTTGTACCTTTCTTGCCATCATCATTTTCAAAACATTTTCTTTCTACTTGAGCCCTTGGTATCAGCCCCTCATTTCTCCCCTCCTTTCCCCACCCTCCCTCCCTTGATAATTTATACTTTTTTTTTTTCATGTCTTACACTGACCATTGTGTCTTCTCACCCACTTTTCTGTTGTCCGTCCTTCTGGGAGGGGATTATTGTAATCCTCCTGTTATTGCTACTCTCATTATTGGTCCTGAGGGATTTATTTGTCCTGGATTCCCTGTGTTTCTAGCTCTTATTTGTACCCATGTACATGCTCTAGTTTAGCCGGATTTGTAAGGTAGAATTAGGGTCATGACAGTGTTGGGGAGGAAGCATTACAGAACAAGAGGAAAGAGGTCTGAAGGGCCGGCCCCAATCCCAACTATGTGGACAGCACCCTCTCCCCACAGAAGAATTCACTTCAGAGGGCAGCACTAAAGCTACAGGGAGAGGAACATGTCTGATCAGAGCACACGAGCAAATGAAGGGAGAGGAAGAGAGAGTGAAACGCACCTTGGCCCACCAAGCCTCAGAGCAGCCAAAGCACAGAGAGGATCATAGGGCCGGCCCCACTATGAGACACAACATCCCTCACTAACCCATAGCACTATGGGGGACAACACTGGAAGTGCTGGAATTGTGTCCAATCTGACCCCACCACACTGAGATGAAACACTAAGGGTGTGCAACAGAACAGCAAGGGGAACAGAAAGTCCCCAGGGAATACCAAAAATAGACTTTGGGGCCAGGGTGTGGCACCCCATCAGACTTGACTGGAAAACACTTCTAAATGTTGACAAACAGAACTTGAACTATTTATAGATTTTTTTTTGTCTTTGGTTTTATTGTTGTTTTGTTTTCTTTTCTTGCTCTGTTTTGCTCTGTCTTGTTTTTGTGTGCATATTATTATCTCTGCAGCTCTATCTAGATAAGATAGGCAGGATAAACAGTCTGGAGGAGAAAACAATGGGACTGAAGGTTCTGGGGGGACGTGGGAGAGGGGGACCTGGGGGAAAGGAAGTGGGTGTTAACAAACCCAGGGAAAAGGGAACAACAAGTGATCCAAAATTGATGGCGAGGAGGAAATAGGAGACCTGATAGGGCTTGATCAAGGGCAATGTAACCGAGAGAAATTACAGAAACCCAAATGAAGGCTGAACATGATAGTGGGACAAGAGGAAAGTAAAAGGAAATAG
>NW_022106189.1:1063972-1077973 GCF_000313985.2 Echinops telfairi | reverse complement strand
TAACAGTAGCAAAATTAGTTATGAAGTAGCAATGAAAATAATTTTATGGTTGGGGGTTACCCCAACATGAGGAACTGTATTAAAGGGTGGTGGCATTAGGAAGGTTGAGAACCACTGCTCTAATTCTTTAATGCTTCTCCCCCCACCCCTCACTATCATGATCCCAGTTCTACCTTACAAATCTGGCTAGACCAGAGGATGTACACTGGTACAGATAAGAACTGAAAACACAGGGAATCTAGGACAGATAAACCCCTCAGGACCAATAATAAGAGTAGTGATACCAGGAGGGGAAAGGGAAGGTGGGGTAGAAAGGGGGAACTGATCACAATGATCTACATATAATCCCCTCCCAGGGGGATGGACAACAGAAAAGCGGGTGAAGGGAGACATTGGGCAGTGTAATACATGACAAAATAATAATAATTTATAAATTATTAAGGGTTCGGGAGGGAGGGAGGGTGGAGGAGAAAGGGGAAAATGAGGAGCTGATACCAAGGGTTCAAGTAGAAAGAAAATGTTTTGAAAATGATGATGGCAACAAAGGTACAAATGTGCTTGACACAATGGATGTATGTATGGATTGTGTTAAGAGTTGTGGGGGGAGCAGGGAGGGAGGGAAAAAATGAGGACCTAATGCTGGGGGCTTAAGTGGAGAGGAAAAGTTTTGAGAATGATGAGGGCAATGAATGTACAAATGTGCTTTACACAATTGATGTATGTATGGATTGTGATAAAAGTTGTATGAACCCCTAATAAAATGATTTAAAAAAAAGAGTTGTATGAGTCCCTAATAAAATGATTTTTTAAAAAAAAGAAGAACTAGAGGAAAGTTGTTTCATTGGTGCTATATTGCACCCTGACTGGCTTGTATCTTCCTTGTGACCCTTCTGAAAGGGGATGTCCAATCAAATATTTCTTGAGACCAAAGTTTTAGGCTTGCATTGCTATTGTTAGCTGCCAACTCAGAGTCATGGTGACCTCATGTGTAATGGGATTGGACAGGTGTAAACCATTGGGCATCCACTGGCTGCTTCTCAGAAGCAGAGAAGATCTGGAATCCCACATGGAAGGCCAGAATGATATCACTGACCCAACATGCCCCTCTTCTAACCGATCATATGATCTTATTGAGCTAGGAGTGTATTCTTGATAACAGCATTTCAAATGAAGATTCGACAGAAACTCAACATGTGTATCATTATTGGTATCGTCTTTCTTCTTTACATTGGAAAATGAACATTATAAGTAGCATGTTGTCATCTGTGGATGTTTAACTATTTCAGGAGTTAAGATAGGCATGTAAGCAAAAATTGAAGGAAGAAGTTCAAGCTACACTGAAGGCATTAACTGCACCTACCCCCTTCTCTATGTTTCCCCCAAGAAAACGCCTCCAGGAATTGATTAGACTCTTGGGCCGAAAGGTGCTCTAGAGAGACAAAGACAAGGGCGTTAATGATTTGGGATCATTGCCTTTTCAGAAGCAGAAAACAGACCCAGCTTCCTTGAAGGTGTTATCGTTTCCTTGTGCACTGTTATTGGTGGTGTTATTGCCATTATCATTGTAATTAAACTTTTAAACTTTACCGAACTCCCTGAGTTGCAATGAGCCAATTTTTCTCAATCTCTAAAACTTAACTACTTCATGTCCACCTGTAACCACACTTTAAGCAGAGGTGGAAAACCTTTTTTGGTCCAGGGTCCATTTGGCTCTTTATAACATCATTCTCAGGCCATACTGATTGAACATGTAATGAACTCACCCCTAATGTGATGGATGGAACAGCTTCTCTTTGGTGAGGCATATTATGTTAGCTGGTATAGATGGTTTTGTCAGGCAGAGGCGGCAGTTGGCGGGGTGGGCAAGTAGAGGGATGCCCAGACTGGTGAAAACACTTCAAGGCAAGACCTCCCTCTCCCTTTCAGTGGCCTTCCAGCCCAGGTGCAGAAGGCTAACCATTACAGATAACTTTGAACATTGTTGCTTAGCCCGGATCTGCAGACAACAAAGTTGCAGTAGAAAATTCCCCAGCTACTCCCCACCCCCCATCCCCCAGACCTGGGATATAAAACTCCACCTCTCTTCCCCAGACAGCGAGACTTCTTGGGTGCCCAGCTGGGGACCTGTGAACCTCACCCGGAAGCTCAGGATGCTCCCGTCTCTTTCTCTGTACTCCCCTACCTCCCCCGTGGGGAGACTTCTCTGGCCCCAGTTATGGACCTGTGAACCTTGCCCGGGAGCTCTGAAATAAAACTTTTGATTTTAATATTTTGACTGATCTCAGTAACTTTTGCCTGCATACTGGAAAATGGCCTGAGATCCTCTGCTTCCAAACTTTCTTCCTTCTACACTCTGTCCCTCTCTCTGTACTACCTGTCACCCCTCAAGTTCTTTTAGCCCAATACTCTCCTAACCAGAAAAACTCACCAGCTCAGACAGACCCACTGCACCCCAATCAGGTCCCTGGCAGTATTCTCCTCTTGTCTTTCTGTGAACCTCCTAACTCCTTGTCCGCGCCTCCAGTAAGGCCTCCTCCATATTCTGGATGCCCCTCACTATCACCTCCCTCTGCCACCCCCTCAACTCCCAACCACCCCTCCACCGATCCCCCCACTCAGGCACTAAGCTCGCTCCTTTGTCTTCCCCTGTCAGTTGTCTTACCCGCTTGCACAAACCCCTCCTCTGCCCTCTACAGGAAGTTGCAGGCACCAAAGGTCTTGTCCGCGTCCATGTTCCCTTCTCTCTCATTGACTTGTCCAAAATTGAAAAGTGCTTAGGTTCCTTTTCCAATGATCCCATGAAGTAGTTAGTTCATTGTGCCAACCTGGCCGATAAACACATGTGGGGTTAATTGAAGGGTGGAGAGATAAATGGCTCAGTGAGCCTCACCTTTTTAGTTCTCGGGTTTCTTGCTTTCTGATGGTCGGACCAGGGTGCAGCTGCCTTAGCCAGTTTCCTGCTTTAGCTGGCAAGGCTCACTTCCTGCAAGACATCCCCAAGGAGAAGCCGCCTGGACCTACCCGGATGCAGCCCTGGGTGCTGGAGCACCCGTGTGGAGACCCCTGCCAGCACTGAGATGATTACACATTCACTGACTCGGCTTTCCTCCTGCAGTCGGCATCATTGTGTCTGTTTTGTGAGATAGAGGGGGACTTTGTGGGTTGGTGTCGGACATATGGGTTAATGGGTTAATGTTGGACTTGTGGGCTTGGGCAGCAGTGGGTTGGGATGTTTTCTTGATAGGAACTTAACCTTTATATAAAACTCTCTCTTATACATGAGTTTCTGTGGATTTGTTTCTCTAATGTATCCAGACTAACACATCCCACCACCTACATCAAAGAGTTTCTCTATTTGTCTCAAGCCTATGATTTATCATGGCATGATATTTTTGTAGTCCTTTCATCCACTCTCACCTCAAATGCAAAAAAAGTGTGTTTTTACCACTGTCCAGCAGCATGCAGACCAGGTTCATCTCACTGACCCCAACATGCCTGTGGGTACCAAGGTAGTCCCAAGTCAGGAACCAGGCCCGCCAGGC
Organism: Echinops telfairi; assembly: GCF_000313985.2. Lineage (NCBI taxonomy): Eukaryota > Metazoa > Chordata > Mammalia > Afrosoricida > Tenrecidae > Echinops > Echinops telfairi. The sequence goes on along the minus strand of NW_022106189.1, from coordinate 1,074,431 downwards.
CCGCTGAGATAAAATGCTCCAGTGTGTCTTGGCCAGCCTCCAGGCAATCTCTCACAAAGCAGTCAACTTTGACAAACTCAGGGAAATTACTCAAAAGCCAGATGAAAATCTGGCAGCATTTTAAAATCGCCTCATTCAATACACCCGCCTAGACCCAACCTCACCAGCAGGGGTCACTCTCCTTGCCATGCATTTCATTACTCAAAGGGCTCCAGACATCAGAAAAAAGGTTTAACAACGCCGAGGATGGCCCTCAGATTCCTGTCCGGGATGTGGTACATATGGCTTTTAAAGTCTTTAATACCAGAAAGGAGCAGGCAGAGGCAGACAGGGAGTCCCGAAATGGCCAGAAGGCAAACTTACAAGCCCAGGCCTTGATTGCAGCCCTGAGGCCCTCAGCACCCAGGAGGACGTTGGCACCTTCCCAGGCCCTGGGAACAGCACTTTCAGACCACCTCCGTCAAGTGTGGCCAATGGGGTCACTGGGCCTGTCACTGCCCACAACCTCATCCGCCCAACAAGTCTTGTCCAGCGTGCAGTCAACAGGGCCACTGGAGAAGTGACTGTCTTTTGGTGCACAACCGAGGAAGGCCAGTCCCGCCAAGCTCTGACCTGCCGTTGATGCTACTGGGCCTAGCTGCTGAGGACTGATGGAGCCAGGACTCATGACCGGATCAACCTAGACGAGCCCAGGGTAACAATCAAGGTAGCAGGAAAGGTTTTGCCCTTTCTGGTTGACACAGGGGCTGCCTTCTCTGTGTTGCCTTCCTTCTCTGGTCCTCTAGACTCTTCCCAGGTCTGTGTCAGGGGAATTGATGCCCGTTCCTCTCGCCCATTGTCCATATCAGGTGGATATCAGGCCAGTTACGCAAAGAATTTATATGGAGACAGTAAGTTGAAGAACGTCAGAATAAGTTGCAAATTGTCAGAAAAAGAGGGACAGAAAGCTGTTTAGCGAGAAGTTGATGAGAAATGAGAAGTGAATATGTTCATTAGAAGAGAAGGATTGTAGTATAACAAATATGAAGGGCATTAAACTGATGATTCTCCGTAAGACAGGAAACAACAGAGCAGACACAGTCACCCGAGCCTAACTAATTCAAACCAGCCTCACCCCTCTCCCATCCTCTTCTTGTCACTGCCCAACCTCCAGCCACAGTATACAGACACAGAATTACACTCATTGCTTTCCAAGGGAGGAACCTTAACCCCAGAAGGTTGGGTGATGCTGTAAGAAAAGCTAGCCTTACCCCAAGCCCAGGCAGCCACCATCATACAACAGATCCATCACTCTTTACACATCGCCCCCCCGCCAAACCTTAACCAATTCCTTAAGCCTCTGTTTCATCACCCATCATTGCAAACCCTTATAAATACTGTTTGTTCTGCCTGCTGCACTTATGCCTCTGTCAGGAGGACTTAAACCAAGCTTCCCCACCCATTAGATAAAAGGGCATCTCCCAGGACAAGATTAGCAAGTAGACTTCACTCACATGCCATCACACAGAAAGCTAAAATACCTCCTCACCATGGTTGATACCCTTGCAGGTACGAAACTGCAGAAGTAGTGACAGACACCCTGCTGACTCACATCTTCCCAGATTTGGTCTCCCCACCTCCATTCAACCTGATAATGGACCTTCTTTCATTTCCAAGATTACTCAGGTATGTTCAGCCCTAGACAGAGATAGGAAGCTACACATCCCATATAGACCTCAATCATCAGAAAAAATAGAAAGGGCTAATGGACTCCTTAAAGATCACCTCCCAAAACTTTCTGTAAAACCCTGCCAGTCCTGGGTCACACTTTTACCTCTAACCCTTGCTCGGATTAGAGCCTCCCCTCGTGGCCCCACCTAATTTAGTCCTTTCAAACTCATGTATGCAAAACCATTCCTACTTAACCACCACTTACCAGTCCAAGAACACTCCTTGGCCTCCTGCCTCCCTTATCTTTCTCTTTTAAGACAGCTGCTCCGGGAACACTCGAACATATACCTGCCCTGCCCTGCCCTGAAGACTCAGACCAAACCTCTCAGGTGGCCACGCTGCAACCAGGAGACTAGGTGCTTCTCAAGACTTAAGAGGGAACCGATTACAAGGAACTATATGTGACCTCCTCCCTGGGGGATGGACAACCAAAAAGTGGGTGAAGGGAGACGTCGGACAGGACAAGATATGAGAAAATAACAATTTATAAATTATCAAGGAATCATGAGGGAGGGGGGAGCGAGGAGGGAGGGGAAAAATGAGGACCTAATGCCGGGGGCTTAAGTGGAGAGGAAATGTTTTGAGAATGATGAGGGCAATGAATATACAAATGTGCTTTATACAATTGATGTATGTATGGATTGTGATGAGTTGTGTGAGCCCCTAATAAAATGATTAAAATAAATAAATACTGGGGAAAAAAAGGTTCTTCATCCAAAACCTCTACAACCACAGTCATCAGGTCCACACACTGTAATCCTTACCACTCCTACAACAGCAAAACTCTTAGGGGACCCTCGGTGGCACCATATTTCCCAAGTCAAGAGCCCCCCTCTTAACCCTCATGAGGCCCCTACGTTTGTCAGGTTGGAATCCACTCAAATAGGCCTTTGCCACAGCCATAACCTTGCTAACGATGGCTGAAGCCCGTAACTCTTGTGTGGCACTTTAAAGTCAAAGAAACCTACACCTCGCAGTCAACTGAGATAGTTCATCCAATTGGCCAGAAAAACTGCTCTCTCCAAGGGTAACAAAGTCAACTTGTCATTCCCTTCACTCTTAAGACAGTTGCAACTCATTTTAGACCATTTGCTTACTCCTATTACTACCCAAAACAGGCCTGCTCTCAGTTGTGGCCTAAGCAGTATGATGGGTGTCCATACAGGTTAAGCAAAAAACACGACACAACAGATGAGTACTTACTGATTCAACCTTTTTTATTCAGGATGGGACATTCTACCTCCGTATTACCAACCCTAGAATGAGAGGTGGGTTGAGGGAGTCAAAGGTGAGCTATACAACTTTAAATACAGCTCAGTGCCCTCAGGCAGTATTATCATTTACAGGGAATACATTTTAGCCTTTCAAGCCCAGGTACAAATCTGTGCCAACATTCTCCAGGTGGAGCAAGCACTTCAAAATCAGATACCTCACAAACTTCAGACTACCACCATGTCCTTATGGGTCCTGATAATCCAACACATTCTACTTTTCCTTAATCAAACCCATGCGCTAAAAAAATGTCACTCATTGCTTCCTGTGTGCCTCCCTTCAAATACCTGTTGACCAAAGTCCTCGTCCACTATGGTAGGCTCGTTCCCAAAAAAGCACCCCCAACAAGATGTACCACCACTCCACTGAGTCAGGTCCCACTATGGGAGCCAGAGGAAGTAAATCAGACTCAGCCACCGCGAATCTTCTACTTCACAGATCAGAATGTAAATGGCTTTTCTCTTCATGGAGTTTGCAGACATAATATAACCATTAATGCTAATATATTCTCCAACCCCAGACAATTCTTTTGGTTCAATGGAATTTTAACTAAATGTGTGAATTCTTCCATAGCAGACCTTGTTTTCCAGTTACTGTAGTTCCTCTGCCCACTCTGTGTGGTCAGTCTGAGTTAGCATGGTTACTCTCTGTCCAAAGATCAAAGAGAGCAGCATTCCTTCCAATAATTGTAGGTATAAGCCTAGCGTCTTCAATCGCAGCATCTGGAGTGGTTGGAGGCACACTCAGCCACTCCATCATCTCAGCACAGAATTTCGAGGACTCATTGCAGACCACTTTGGAGTCCACCACAGCCTCCTTAGCCTCACGGAAGGACAGATCATCTCTCTGGCCCAAGTTGCCCTACAAAACAGACGGGCCTTAGATCTTCTCACTGCTGGAAAAGGGGGTACCTGCCTCTTCCTCGGGGAAGAGTGATGTTATTACATCAATGAATCAGGGCTGGTAGAGCAAGACTAACTTGCCAGAGTGAAGACCTCTGCAGTCACGGAAGGACAGATTACTCCCCGTTTGGCTGGCTGCAATACCCCTCAGCCACCTGGTTGTTGCCCCTACTAGGGACACTAATCCTTATCTCTTCATTTTTTCTCTTAGCTCTGCATTTTCTCAGATTTATCCAGCAGCGCATACAAGAACTGTCCAGGGGCACAGTAAACCAGCTTCTTTTCCACCCATACACCCACTTGACAACAAGCCCACCCCCAGAACTCCCATTCTTCCTGCTCTGGTGTCTGTAAGCCCACAGCATCCCCTACCAGCAGGAAGCAGACAGACAGACTGCAACACCCCTTATCACCAAAATGCTGAAATGTCAGGCAGAGGCAGGAGTTGGCCGGGCAGGCGACTGGAGGGATAGCAGGAGCTGGTGAAACACTTCAAGGAGTCCAGACCTCTCCCTCCCCTTCTGTGGCCTTCCAGCCCAGGTGAGAAGGCTAATCATTACAGATAACTTTGAACATTGTTGCTTAGCCCCTGATCTACAGAGGACAAAGTTGCAGTGGAAAATTCCCCAGCTACTTCCTCCCCCAGACCTGGGCTATAAAAGTTCCCAGAACTCTGAAATAAACCTTTAAAACCGTTTTCTACCTTCTCTCTCTCTCTCTCTCTTTGTTTCTTTCCATCACCAAATCTGCCTTACAGGTTTCACCAACCTTATAAGGTTATGAGGAGCCCTGGTGGGATAGTGGTTATGCGTTAGGCTGCTAATGTCAATGTCAGTAGTTTGAAACCACCAGTTGCACTGCAGGAGGAAGACAAGGCTTTCTAGTCCTATAAGGTGTTATACTCTCAGACACTCACGGGGGCAGTTTCACCCTGTCCCATATAGTCACTATGAGTCAGAACTGCTGGGTACAATGAGTTATACAGCCAGAGGGCCAGACTTTCTCCACCCCTGCGTTAGAGAAATGTTTCTCAAAGTGGGGGACACTTCCGCCTGGGAACAATCCAAAACAAACAAACAAAACACCAAACTCGCTGCCATCAAGTAGATGCTGATTCATAGCGACCCTATGGGACAGGGTAGACTGCCCCTGTGGGTTTCTGAGACTGTAACTCTTTACAGGAGTAGAAAGTCCATGTTTTCTTTGTGGTAGTTTTGAACTGCTGACCTTTCTGTTAGCAGTGAGCTTAACCACTATGCCACCAGGGCTCCAGGAGGGCTGTAAAACAACACCTACACTTTATCCTGGATGGTGGGCTACAGCACAAAAGGTTTTAATTGTCAGAGACTGCCATTGAGTAATTTATTTCTGAAGAAAAGGTAGTAGGCTAAGTAAGTTTGGGAACTCAAGCTTTTGTTCTTGGTAACAAAATTAATGCAACTATAGTTATGTTCTTTTTACTTTTAGAACAGAAAATAAAATAAGAGTATTGCCTATTGGTTTCCTAAATGATGTGGGATGTTATGTAAAAGCACGGTGAACGATCTCTTGGGAGGGCCACGTCAGATGTTCATTTCTCGGACTCAAATGCATCAGCCCCATCTTTTGCCCAGCTTCTTTGTTGACAGTCTAGGAATTCAGGTGTGAAGGAAGAATGCCCACCCCAAGGGTCTCCATGACCTCTTGTCTGTACACAGTTCCCTCGGGGCCAGGGAGCATGCTAAACTGGACGATGTACATTTGGGACTTACATGTGCAGGAGTGAACATGTGTTTCCAGGGCTAGGGAGCTTGCTTCTCTCTGTTGCTGCAGACGTGGGAGCTGGAAGGAGACCGGGAAGCGTCTTGGCATGGATTATTTCAGCTGCTGTGGTGCTAGCAGTTCACATATTGAAAAATTAGAATATCCTGGAAAGCCTTGGTGCGGGGAAGAATTTCCAAGCACATTCAATCTGCTAACAGACCTGCCTTTCTGAGAAGCTGATGGAAGCCCAGTTTCATTCCATCTTGTTCCTGAAGGTGGTACTAGTATCATGACATTTTATTAACCTCCTTGTGTGGCGGAGGGGGGGGGGGCACAGGATAGAAATAGGTCATTCACAAAGGAGGAAAGGCAAATGGCCAATAAACATATGAACCGAGGCTTAATCAAAGAAATGCAAATGAACCTGAGAGTCCTTACCCCTTTCCCTCCAACCTCCACGACATAGGAAAAAAGGCACCAAGGTTGATCATGCCCATAGTTGTTGAGAAAACGATCGCCTTTGATATGTCACTGGAGTCTTGGGGTTCAGAAACTCTACCTGGAGCCCCTCATCCCAGGGAACTAGTTGGGTCCCTTTATCCTTCCTCAGGAGAGAGTCTAGAAGCAACCGAAGGCCTCCCAACTGGGGTTAGCGGGGTCAGCACTGAGACAGATAGGGCAAGGCTGTTCAGTAACAAAGGTTACCAAACTGTGTGTTGCCGCCCCATTCCTGCAAGAAAGCAGTCCGTGTGCATTTAGAAAGGAAGCCTGCAGGGACTGGCTACAAAAACAGTGGGTTCTCTGTGGTCCACCCACCCTTACCCCCTTTTGAATGTTCCGTTTTCACCGAACTGCCTTTTTTGTTTTATTTTGTTTTACGATGAGCCCTCCTATCTAGTCAGCTCAGACTCAGGGAGCCCCATGTGTTTCTAAGTAGGATTGTGCCCCTGAAAGTCTTCAATGGCTGAGTTTTCAGATGGAGATTGCCAGGCCTTTCTTCTTAGGCACCTCAGGGTAGACTGCAACATTTGACCTTTCAGTGAGCATATTAACCATCTGCACCACTTTTTATACTTGGGCATCTCCACCAGCTGGGGATTTATGGACTCATTGGACACCTGAATTTCAGGCTCAAATTCAAACAGCCTTATGTGGATTTGGGGTTCACCCATCCCCTACTTCCTTCAGTGTTTCTGCAGTTTTCCTTTCGAAACAAATGTCTAACCTTTTTTTTTTTTAAGCATTGAAGTCACTTTCAATTGATCTTACTTTTATTCAGACCATTGTTTAGATCTGATAGGAAAGGAAACTGGAAGGCTTTCCCTCTCCTTTGTTCCCCCTTCTCTTTCTCCTTTTATACCTGGAGCATAACACACCAAGGGAGACTTACAAAACACGGTCAGAATGCTGACACTATCCCAGCAATCCCCTCTCCCCATGGAAGTAGACTTTTCTTGTTTTTCATCCTCTTACTCCGTCCCTTCACCTGTTTTACTCCCTTACCACGCCCCTGGCTCACCATGGCCCTCAGAGACTGCTTCTTTGGTGTGAAGACCATTTTTCCTATTCTCCCCGCCCCCCAATTATAATAAGGATACCGTGAACTATTATCTTTCTGAGACTGACTAACTTTGCTGAGCATGTCTTCCAAATTCTCCCATTTCATGAGGACTAAATGTCTAATTCTTGTGTTCATCTCTGGCTTTCATACAAGAGTAGCTTAGGGGGCAAACTCTGAACACGTGGTCTGAGAAAGCTTTAATCCCAGTGCCCACAGATCATTTGCACCCACCAGCAGTTGGCACTACCCTATTCTGGTCATAAGGGGAATTTTGTGTGCAGAATGGGGGTGAGGGCAGGTATCTGAGGGACACCCTTGGAACCAATGACAGCACCACTGGGCCCTAGAGTCACACTGGGAAAGCAAGTTATTGCTGCTGGCTGCCATCCAGTGGAGTCAGCTGCAGCGCACGACCATCCCTTTGCACACTAGGATCAGACTGCTGCGCCCCACAGGGTTTTTTTTTCATTGGCTGATATTTTGGAAGTCGATCACCAGGCCTTTCATCTTAGTCTGCCCTAGTCTGAAAGCTCTCTGAAATCTGCTCAGCACCACAGTAACATGTAAGCCTCTGATGACAGACAGGTGGCAGGTGCACATGAGGTGCATTGGCTGGGCATCAAACCTGGGTTTTCGGCATAGAAGGTGAAATTTCTACCACTGAGCTTCCCCTGCCCAAACAAGCCGCAACCCCTAAACCAGAGCCAGACTTTCTGTCTTTGCCCGCCCTGCACCCTGGAGCCAAAGCTGGAGTGATGTGCTCATTGGTTGATCTCAGTCACGTGCATGCAGGGAGCAGAGTCAGGAGTGCTGATTGCAGGAGCCTGATGGAGGGATCACTAAAGGAAACGGAGTCATGGGAACAGGAAGGGAGCCTGGCCTCATCCCTGTACCTGGCTCTCCTAGACCTTTTCACAGCCTGTCCCCCTGTCAGTAATGTTCAGTCTCCTAGCATTTGCCCAGCTGGCTCCTTGTCATTCACTCCTCAGTTCAAAGGTCACCTCTAATAGATTTGCCTCTTCTGCCATGTCCCCCAGGCAGGCCACTAGCCCTCCTGCATCCTGTCCCTGTTCTCCATTTCCTCCAGTGCACTGCCATTGGCTTCAACTGGAGTCGGTCAACTCCTGCTGACCACCTCTATAGGTGCAGGCAGAGCTTCTATAGGTGATGGGAGCATGAAAGTCCCACACCACTCGGGAGGAAGTAGGCCAGTGGTTCACACAGCTACACAGCATAATAATGTGGTGGTTTATAGCCCCAGAAGCTTAGTTAAGGTATAGAAGCAGCAGCGATGATAGAAGGAGTCATTGTCTTCCCCTGGGGTTGAGGGTGTGTGTGGGGGGGAGGTGCAGGTAGAGGAAGCTAACTGAATGGGGTTCTGCAGACTGAATAGAAGTTTCCTTTGAGGCAGTCTAATAAAGGCTAGTATTTACTGAGTGCTTGCTCTGTGCCAAGCGCTGTTGTAGATGCTTTATGGGTGTTTAGTGTACAAAAGAGACGCCAATCTCAAATGTAATTTAAGGAGAAAATTATTAAGTCTTAAAAGGGACAACAACACAGACACATCATCTGGATGGCGGGGGTGAGGGGGGTGGGGGGGTGGGGGTGTCACTAGCACAAGGTGATAATGGCACCCAAGGAGCCACAGTCAGGACTCTAGTTAAATAAGGTATGGAACGAAGAAAACAGTCACAAATTCATGATTGGTGGCAGGCCAAGACATCACAGATACCGATGGACTACAGAAGGGGGAATGGGACTGGGACTGGGACAGGTAGTGTTAAAGAGGAGAGCTTGAAAGATTGGTCTAGGCAGTGGTTCTCAACCTTCCTAATCCTGCCACCCTTTAATACAGTTCCTCATGTTGTGGTGACCTCCAACCATAAAATTATCTTCATTGCTACTTCATAACTGTAATTTTGCTAGTGTTATGGGCAACCCCTGTAAAAGGGGGTTCAACCCCCAAAGGGGTCACGACCCATAGGTTGAGAACTTCTGGTCTAGGGCCTTCTGACCAAGGCTGTCAAGACAAGACATGACTCATGACTATGTGAATCCCAAGTACTGTCCATCAAGGACATAAGGGAGACTGTCCCTACCTGGGCTGGCTAGAGAGGGGTGAAGGTAATCAATCCACTTTCTAACACACTCTGCCTGAGGCAAGATTATCTGCATCAGAAGGAATTCAATGGAGGCTTAATCTTTGTGGGAGTTCTGCAGGTGGAATTTGGGCTGACTGCTATCCACAGCCTTCTGCAAGCCTAAGTGCTCAGAATTTAAGCTCTGCTACATGGGTATTAACTCTTACAGCTCTTACCACAACTTGGTGACGTAGAAAACTAGATGTTGCCCTCCTCCTATTTACAGATGAAAAAACTGAGCTCAAAAATTAAGCAAGCTTGCAGTAGGATGTGGAATTAAATAGAAGAGAAGGAACAAGCATACCCAGATAAATGAAAAAAATGTTTCTCTAACTTTTCTATGGAAACCCTGTTGGCTTGCACAATGGACGGAACCAGGGTTACTCTGGTTCTATCTGCAATTTGTTAATCTCGTAGGCACCATGGGGCAGGCTACCCCACAGCCCCATGTTAGGGACCTTTTGGAGACTTCTGCTGTCACAGGAAGGCGCCCTGGTGGCACTGTAGGCGAGACATTGGGCTGCTAACAGGAAGGTTGGCAGTTCACACCCACCAGCTGCTCTGCTGGAGAAAGATGAGGCCGACTGCTCCCGTGAAGACGACCTTGTATAGAGATGGCTATGGGTCGGCGTTCCCACAAGTGGTTTCCAAACTGTGTTCCCCTGTCTCTTCTAGACCCAGCCCCTCGGTTGCCCCAGGCCTGAACAGCAGGCTCCTTCTTGTTGCCCCAGGCCCCTGAGAGTGCCTGGGTGGGCTCAGAAGTTCCCTCAGTGTGATTGCCAGCAGCGCCTCACAGGCCTTGCTCTGTCCAGTGTGGGTCATCTTTGTGATGGAACGCTTGGGCTGTGGGGAATGGGGGTGGAGGGGTGGCGTACCAAGGGGCAGGGACCCGACAGGTGTTAGCCCTTAGTTAACCTGCGCTGTCCCGCTCCCAGGGTCCCTAAGCAGTCCGGAGTAGACTGCCACGCTCTGCAGCCTGGCGTGGGAGGGCCGGCTTCCAGGGTCGGAGGCGGCCTGGGGAGCTCTGAGCTCGGAGCCCAAGGGCCTGGGAGAGCGGGTCTGGGCCAGGGGTGCCCGCGCCGCGCCCTCCAGCCCCGCGAGGCGGGGCGCGCGCCCCCGGCCCGCCCCCA
>NW_022106189.1:1054616-1063320 GCF_000313985.2 Echinops telfairi | reverse complement strand
CCCGGCTGGGCCCGGGCCCGCCCCTCGGGTTCCTTCCCCGGAGCGGGCAGCGCCACGACTCCCGCCCGGGGACTCCTCGGAGCTAGGCCTTGCGCTTCCCGGTCGCCCCAGCCTTCCTGGGAGCCTCGCCCTGCAGGCCCAGCCCTGGCCCCGGAGCCCGGCCCCGCCCGCAACCCAACCGCGCCTGGGCGCGCGAGCGCCGGGGAGCCGCAGCCGCCGGGCTGCCAGTCGGAGCCCACGGCCCAGGGGCGGGGGCGGCGGCCGCTTTCCGCGAGCAGGCTGCGCTCCGCTCGGCAACGGTCCGGCTCTCGGGAGCTGCGGACAAAGGCGAGGCCGGAGGGTCTGAGGTCCGAGGATCCTTAGCCAAACTGCTTCCGGTCCAGGTGGAGTGAGGGGAGGGGGCAGTGGCCAGCCTGGAGAAGGGGACTCGAAGTGCCGGGCCAGAGGAGCAGCAGCAGACACCCCCACTCCCGACCCCAACCCGCGGAGAATGGCACCTGCTTTTCTTTTGTGTCTTCTCAAACCCTGCCAGCCAGGCCTGGTCGGCCCAGGGTGGGCGTTTGGGGCCGGCTGGAGGACCAGGCACCTGGCCATGGGGCTCCTGCTGGGCCTGCCTAGGGCTTGGGGGGGCAGGGAGGGGTTAAACCCTCATCCCACATGACTCCTTTATTTACTAGAAGGAGGCCTTTCCCTGCGCTGAGGGTAATTAGGGGAGAGTGGCCCTATGGTGACACTGATGAGGGAGCTACTGGCCTGCCAAACTAGTGAACACACCTGTCCTTCCCCCAAGAAACCCTGGATTGAGGGAAGGTCCCTGCCCCGTCCCAGCAGGGTGAACCCTATGTAAGGTGGTGGGAGTCCCAATCTGGTCCTGGCTCTTTGTTCTGGACTCAGAATGTCTATGTGCTGGCCTCCCTGGGGAGACAGGCAGGGAGACAGGCTCACAGCTTCTACAGGCCCTCAGGGTACATAGGTGTCATGAGAAAGGGCAGTGCCGAGGTGCTGATCCCTCCAAGAGGCTCCATGCTTCCATTGACATCTGGGGTGTCTCGAACCCCAGGAAGCTGGGTTTGTGTCTCTCCACCTACCCCTCTCCTCATTCTGAGGAGCTTGGTCCTGGATACCCACAGGAGAGCAATCAGTGAGGGCAGAGGTCATATCCTGTGGAGGTGGGCCTTGAGGTCAGCATGACACACTGAGGAGGACCCTAAGCGGGGGCCCAGGGCACTGTCCCTATGTGCCACAGCCTCTCAGGGCATCCAGTTCCCTCTCTGTAGAACGAGGTGGTAACTGCTGCCCCTCTGCCCTGGCTGCTGAGTGGACAAGAACCTCTCAGCAAGAAACCCTTCAAAGTGGAAGGAACCCTTCTGTCAGGCAGGGCCTGGGCCCCTTCCTGATCAATGGGTGGCTCAGACCTGAGGTTCCCAAGCCTGACAGGGGACAGTCACACATACCCCTTTCACCCCACCAAATCTGTATTCCTGGCCTTGGGAGCAGATGTAGCTGACCATGCAGCCAGGCATATGCGCTGGACCGCAGGGGCCCCCACCACGGCTACGCTGGCAGGACTAGGTGGAATGAGGACTTGCTATCTCAGTGGCTTGGGATTGGTCTCGTGTGAAACCAGCCTTGGGTTCAAGATTGGCATCCCCTGCCCTCACTAGGGCTGCTGGCTGGCCCAGGCTGGATGTCCCCAATGCCTGCCTGACCCTCTTTGTATCCCCCACAGTGAACTTCTTCCTCAGTGGGAGGCTTGGCAGCGCAGTGCCCGCCATAGGTAAGTAAGTAGGAGGCTTTTCTTCTTCTCCCCTCCTGCCTGCCCTCTGGTTTAGTGACCTGACTTCAGCCTGACCATCTAAACGTTTTCAATCTCAGTTTGGTCACTACCAGCAGTCCCAGGTGCATCTTTTCAGCATTACAAAGGAGCTGTTTACTTTCTGACAAGCTTAAATGAGTGTGAGCCTCAGTTTCCTCTTCTGTAAAACAGGTTAAATAAGAGCACCAGCCTCCCAGCCCGAGGAACCCTGGTGGCATAGTGTAGTCACATGTTGGGCTACCAACCACAAGGTTAGCAGTGTGAATCCACCAGCCATTCTGTGGGTGAAAGATGAGGTTTTCTGCTCCCATAAAGAGTTCCAGCCTCAGAAACCCTGGGTAACAATTCTGCCCTGCCCTACAGGGGTTGACTCCATGGTGGTGGGTTTAGGCTTGCTTTACTCGGTGAAATGAACAAACCAGGAGAGTTGTTTACATCAGGCCCAGGTGGCCCAGTACCACTGGCAAACTACAGGGCCTGCACACGTGGCAGACTGTTCCTCCAGAAGGCGTGGGCTCCCGGGCTTTGCCCTGTCAGTCTATCTGTCCATTCAATGTGGTTCTTTGGACATAGGCAAGAGGTTGGAGCAGGGAGGTGGTGACCAATGTCATCTCTCTGCAGAGGGGGCTGCCAGGGGCACAAACGCATCCATCTAGGGAGTGGTTATCAACCTGTGGGTCACGACCCCTTTGCGGGTCAAACGCGGCCCTTTCACAGGGGTTGCCCGATTCATAACTGTAGCAAAATTACAGTTATGAAGTAGCAACGAAAATAAGTTTCTGGTTGGGGGTCACCGCAACATGAGGAACTGTATGAAAGGGTGGAGGCATTAGGAAGGTTGAGAACCACTTGGGGATTGAGCAGTCTGCAGGTTGGGGGCAAACGGGAAGCCCCCAGTCTGGATGGAATGTGACATGTTTGCTGTGTGGTTGGGGTTTCTAGTTCTACTCTGTAGGTCCCCACTGAGCTGACTCCAGAGTTAGGACCCGGAGCTCTCAGTGGGGACCTCTGCTGGCCACAGAAGCTGTCCTCACCAGTTGTCACCAGACGGTGCTGTATGAGCAGTCTCTCTGTTCCTACTCACCAACTTTGTTCACTGATGGCCCAGCACTGACCCACCCTGCCGGGCATCCTGCCCTCTCGGCCAGCTGCTTCATCTGTTCATTTCACTTTCTGGGAGAGGCCTGCCCCAAGCCAGGGGTTTGTGCTCAGGAAGAGGTCGGGGAGGGTGTATGGGTGTTGCCACTTACAGACATGAGCCCAGGGCTGGCTCTACAGCAGCTGCTGAGAGTGGAAATGTCCCCTCATAAACCTAGGGAAAGATGCGGATCGAAGGGTGCCAGGGGCTTCATGATTCCCAACCCTGGGAGGTGCTATTCCCATCATCGTGTCAGTGGTTGGGGTTGTGGGTTGAACACAGGCGGTGTGGTTTGGGGGGCGGGAGGCTAGGGCCTTGGTACTCCTGGGGTGACCTCTGACCTCACTAGGGTTGCCAAGAGACTGGAGAGCTGCTCTGGGAGGCCCGAGGCTCCATGACCCTGTTCTGGGGGTTGTCTAGGAGTCTGGCTGCCCCTCCCTGGGCACAGCTGGACTCTGTCTCAGTGATGTCAGATATTGACTGGGTCAGGGGCCCTACCCCTGTACCCAGCTCTGGGCTCAGTGACTGCAGGCTGCCCTCCACTCACCTGCCCAGTTCCCGGAAGAGTGCCTGTGCTCAGCTTACACAGCTGCCAAGTTGGCCAGAGTATTGATCTCCCAGGAAATTGGATCTGAAAATTTTGCTTCCTTAAGCCTTGCTCATGTCCTCCCAGACTCATTAACGCCTCTTTGGGCTACACACCAAGGACACTGGCCTGCTGGCACCCCAAGTCACTCTCAGCTACTCCAACAGAACCGTGGCCCAGCTAAGACGAGTCAGACACCCCAAGCCTTCTCTCTTGCCTCAGTCTCCCCAGTTTGACCATCCCCACCAACACAGCCCTCTGGCTGTCTTCACTGCTACTGCCACTCCCTCATTCTTCTTCCTCTGACCCAGGCCTGGGGGGGACTCAAGTCCTACCCATATACTCTGCTTCCTCATAACTCCAAGTTTGCCTACAACTGGCCAACTGTCTGAAAAGTTCCCAGCTACCCCTGGGGCCCATTTTACTGAAGCCAAGGATGGGACCATCTTTGGCAGCACGGGCTCCAGACCTGAAGTTATGGGCTGCATAGTAGTTATGCGTTGGGATGCTAACTGCAAGGTCAGTAGTTCAAAACCACTAGGCTGTCTGAAGGAACAAGACCGTGCTTTTTACTCTCATAGAGTTACAGTTATCCTGTCCTACAGGGGCGCTATGAGTCAGAATCGACTCCAGGGCAGTGAGTTTGGTTTTGTGATTGAGTAGTGCCGTGGATTGTCCCCTGCCTGTGCCAGGGCCCCGGGTGGTGGTTGGGGAGAGGATGAACTGTCATCCTGGAGTGCTGAGGGCAGGCTGCCTGAGCCAGGGACGCCTCCAGGCCCCCAGCTAAGGTTCCTGTGAGTCACAGTGGTTGGTGAGTTTGGTTTTGGTGTAGTGGTTATGTGTTGGGCTACCTCCAGGTCAGCAATTCGAAACCTCCAGCCTGTCTATGGGAACACAAACAAACAAACTAGGCTTTCTGTTCCCGTAAAGAGTTACAGACTTGGAAACCCATGGGGTAGCTCTACCCTATCCTGTAGGTTTGCCATGACTTGGAATTGACTCGATGATAGTTTCTTCCCAGTGATACCTCCAGGCCCACAGCCGAGCAATGTCACTCAAGAGCCCCTGACCAAATATCCCAGCTCTGGGCAGGCTGGTGGCTGCAGAACCTGTGATCTTGGTGACCCCTTGCAGAGAAGAGCAAACAGCCAAGTGGCATCGCTGGAGCCACTGTGGGGGGTGTTTAGCGGGAGTCATCTAGTCACCCGTTCCTGGCTTGCTTGGAGATTTCTGAGGCAGAAACCTGTAGTCTGGTGAGAAGAGGCCAGAGGAGTGACCGGCAGCAATGATGCCTTGTGGAGGTGAGAGAGCCTGCTCTCCCCCAACCTCCAACAAGGGCAACGGTCTATGCCTGTACCCCATCAGCTGTGGTGGGCACTGTCCCAGGTGCAAGCAAATCACGGCCAGCCACCCACTTGAAGGCTGCCAGCGTGGAAGACAGACCTGAGCGAATCTACTGGAAAGGTTGCCTTCCAGAAAGCCCCCTGCAGCAGCTCTGCTCCAGAACCCGTGGGCATGCTCTGACCCAGGCCGGGGCTGAGGAGCAACTCTCACGCAGCTTGTGTACTCAGTTTACCACATGCTGAGGAGACTCAACGAGGCGGTTGTGCCCCTGCCTTGGTTTGGGTGTTGTGATCATGTGTTGGGCTCCCTCCAGGTCAGCAATTTGAGTGAGTGAGCTCCTCCCTCCCGTGACCCTCCTGCCAAGCACCTGTGGGAGAGGAGGGAGCCAGCCTTCTGGGCTAATAAGCTCATGCCTTCAGGATGTTCCGCCAGCACTCAGTGTTGGAGGCCCACAGGGCTGGGGGCTGACCCCTCCCGGGGTGGGAGAAAGCTGAGGGGAGAGGCACAGTCTGGCGAGCCTGCAGGCAGTTCTGCTCTGTGCTGTGGGCTCGCTCTGAGTTAGAATGGACCCCATGGCAGTGGGTTGGGTTGGGTTGGGTTTGGGTGTTCCTGGGACTCAACGGGAGCTGCTTAGTCTTTGCCCCCTGAGTGGCAAGCACTGACTCTTGCTTCTTGTATGAAAAACTTGTAGCTGGAGTGGGGGTGGCGGGTGGCGGGGCAGCAGGTTGGCCGCCTCGTCCTGGGCATGTGGGCCAGGCAGGTGGGGGTAGCCTGATGTTGGGACTGCGATGGCGTCACATAGTGCAGTGTTCCTGCTGCCTTCACAGAAGCCCTGGTGCAGCTGTTGGTAGGCTAGTTTTAGACTCTCCGGCACCCGACAACATTACAGCAGGCCCTGTCAGCAAGGGCTTTAGCCCCCAGATCAGCCAGTCCCCTTACTTACCCATATGCATTGAACACCTACCACATGTCAGGCCCGGTGTGGGGGCCTGTGGGAAGGAGGAGGGTGGCTGTGGCAGGGGCTGGGGAGGAGGGGGAAAGGTAGAACACCAAGCTCTGGTGGGGGCAGCATGGGGTGGGCTTCATGGTCCAGTGGGGCGGTGGGCATCTTCCTTGGCCTGCCCCCACAACCCCCATTCCTGGGTAGGCTGGAGTTCTTGGCCTATGTCATGGCCATCCTGAGCAGATCTTGGGGTGGGGGTGGCTGTGCTGAAGCTGGGCACTCAAGCGGCCCCGCCCTGGCTTACTGTCAGCCTATGGGGCCGGCATTTCTCAGCCTCACCTCCCGACAGCTGCCTGCAGTGGGAAGCTGGAGCAGCACACAGAACGGCGCGGAGTCATCTATAGCCCGGCTTGGCCCCTCAACTACCCGCCGGGCACCAACTGCAGCTGGTACATCCAGGGTGACCGCGGGGACATGATCACCATCAGGTCAGGGGCCCTGGATCATCTGAGGGGATCGGTGCGGGCCTGTGTGAGAGCATGCTCAAGCAGTGGGAAGAGGCATGTGTGAACATGTGCAGGTGTGGTTCTTTCTGCGTGTGATCCCATGGTTCTGCAACTTTAGAGAGCCAGTGGTAAGCAGAGGCGTGATGTATGTTGTATGACAGCATGTGTGAGCTGGGCCTGGCTGCCTGAGTCTCTCTCATGGTGTGTGGGGCCTGTCAGTCTCCTGAGCTTTTCTAAGGCAGGGAGTCTTGGAGACTGGTGGGCATGGTCCAGTTGCCTCTCAGGTGGCCAGGCTGGCAACAAGACCAGAACACGCTCCTGGAGGGGCCCAGTGTGGTCTCCGGAGGGAAGGAGCCAGGCAGAAGGCTGGGTGCTCAGGCAGAAGGGAGCCCAAGGGCAGGCAGAGGGCAGTGGACTGAGGTCAGCAGAGTAGGTCTGAGGGTAAGGTTAGACCATCTGATTCGGGGCACTACTGTGGATTCTGTCTGCCTTAGATCTTCTCAAAGCCCAAACCCAGAAGGCCTCCCAGTTACTCCATAGCCCAAAGCACAGGGGTGTGATGGCACAAGCAGTCTCTATCCTAGCTCTATGCCCTCATTTCCCATCTCTCAAAGGGAGCAAGTGAGGCAACTGGGTGGAGCCTTTGAAAATTTTCTGTGGCCAGTCCACCCCACAGCAGCTGGCCAGTGGGGGTCCAGGGCTAGTGTTCCCTAGTGACAAAAGGTCCCCCTCCTGCAGCTTAGGTCAGCCACGCGGGCACAGCCCTGTCCTGTGGGTGCATGCATGAGTGTGTGGATCCTTGGGCCTGCCCCCTTCAGGGAATGGGGCCCATGACACCCTTCCATGTTGGCTTTGGGGTGGGGTGCTATGTGTGCTGAGAGGTTCTTCAGAGAGCTGCAGTGGCGTGAGATGTGACAGACATTACACTGTCCAGCTGCCATGATTCTAAACGCCTTTGGACCCCTGGTGATGGCAAGAGGTCCCTCAGAATGGCTGGCAGAAGGAGAGCCAGGCACATTGGGATACCAAGGTCAGGGGTGGGGGTGGGGGGGCGTGGGGCAGGCTTCCTCTGCCTGAGCCCCAGCTGCAGTCACCTCCTGCTCTTCCTTGTCCCTGTGGGCCCTGCCCACCTACTCCTTCCTTCTCTGCCCCGCAGCTTCCGCAACTTTGATGTGGAGGAGTCCCACCAATGCTCCCTGGACTGGCTCATGCTGGGCCCTGCAGCCCCACCCCGCCAGGAGGCTTTCCGGCTCTGCGGCTCCGCCATCCCGCCCGCCTTCATCTCAGCCCGCGACCACGTCTGGATCTTCTTCCATTCGGACGCCTCCAGCTCTGGCCAGGCACAAGGCTTCCGGCTCTCCTACATCCGAGGTGACGCTCACAGCAGGGAACGGGGCAGGGTAGCGCCTCCCCTCACTCACCCAGCCCATCTGAGGATAGAGTGGTGGGTCACTGACCCACTTAAACTTGTCTAGAGCAGGGGCGGGGATTACCCCAGGCCCACCCTCTTTGGGGGGAGGGGTCACCGCCTCTCCCTGACCACGCCTTTCACCTATAGTTGTGAGTGGCAGAGGCCTGGTGAGGAGGGGCCCAGCCGCCCCCACACAGGAGGGAGGCCCTGTTTTCCCCTGGCCAGCTGCCCTCCCTTTCCCCTGACCGTCCACATCCATCTGTCTTGCAGGGAAGCTGGGTCAGGCGGCCTGCCGGGCTGACGAGTTCCGCTGTGACAATGGCAAGTGCTTGCCGGGCCCGTGGCAGTGTAACACTGTGGATGAATGTGGGGATGGCTCCGACGAGGGCAACTGCTCAGCCCCGGCCTCAGAGCCGCCAGGCAGCCTGTGCCCCGGTGGCACCTTCCCCTGCAGCGGGGCGCGCTCCACGCGCTGCCTGCCGGTGGAGCGGCGCTGCGACGGCTCGCAGGACTGCGGGGACGGCTCAGACGAGGCTGGCTGCCCGGATCTGGCGTGCGGCCGGCGGCTGGGCAGCTTCTACGGCTCCTTTGCTTCCCCAGACCTGTTCAGTGCCGCCCGGGGGCCCTCAGACCTGCACTGCACGTGGCTGGTGGACACACAGGACCCGCGGCGCGTGCTGTTGCAGCTAGAGCTGCGGCTGGGCTATGACGACTATGTGCAGGTGTACGAAGGGCTGGGCGAGCGCGGGGACCGCCTGCTGCAGACACTGTCCTACCGCAGTAACCACCGGCCGGTCAGCCTTGAGGCTGCGCAGGGCCGCCTCACTGTGGCCTACCATGCGCGCGCCCGCAGCGCAGGCCACGGCTTCAACGCCACCTACCAGGTAAAGGGCTACTGCCTCCCCTGGGAGCAGCCATGTGGCAGCAGCAGCAGCAGCAGCAGCAGCAGCAGCAGCAGCA
>NW_022106189.1:1045866-1054516 GCF_000313985.2 Echinops telfairi | reverse complement strand
AGCAGCAGCAGCAGTGAGGGGGACGCAGGAGAGGCGGGGGACCAGGGCTGCTTCTCGGAGGCCCAGCGCTGTGACGGCTGGTGGCACTGTGCCAGTGGCCGCGATGAACAGGGCTGCCCAGCCTGCCCGCCGGACCAGTATCCCTGCGAGGGCGGCAGCGGCCTGTGCTACACGCCCGCCGACCGTTGTAACAACCAGAAAACCTGCCCTGATGGCGCCGACGAGAAGAACTGCTTCTCCTGCCAGCCTGGCACCTTCCACTGCGGCACCAACCTATGCATCTTTGAGACATGGCGCTGTGACGGCCAGGAGGACTGCCAGGATGGTAGCGACGAGCACGGCTGCCTAGCTGCCGTGCCCCGCAAGGTCATCACCGCAGCCCTCATCGGCAGCCTGGTCTGCGGCCTGCTGCTTGTCATCGCGCTGGGCTGCGCCTTCAAGCTCTACTCCCTGCGCACGCAGGAGTACAGGTGGGTGGCTGCACGCCTCGGGCCCCGCTCCCGTATCAAGAAAGCTCACGAATTCTGTGACACCCCCCCCCCCCCACACACAGCTTTGGGTTTGTAAACTGTGGGGTTCAGGCCAAGCACAGGTGGACTTCTGCCCACAGGGGGGTCTGGGTGTCTCCAGACATCCCTGTGGAGGAGTAGGGAACCCCAGTGGCGTCATGGGTTACCCGTTGGGCTGCGAAGCCAGCAGCCTCTACTCCGGAGAAAGCCAAGGCTTCTGCTGCGTACAGATGGACAGCATCTGAAACCCACAGGGGCGGCTCTACTCTGCTCTGTAGGGCGGCCATGAGTTGGAATCTTCCACGGTGGCGGGTTTTTTTTGGAATGCAAGCTCAAAGGAACCCTGGAGATACTGGGGATTAGGCGTCAGGTTGCTAATCACCGCCCCCCAGCCGTAGGTGATTTCGTCAGAGAAAGAAGAGGCTGCTCCGGAAAGATGGACAGTCTCTGAAACCTTCTACTGGGTCCCTGTGTGTCAGTATTCGCTCCGTGTCAAAGGGTTGACGCTGCAGTGGGCCCAACAGCCCAGCCACTAGCTTCCTGTTGATCATTTTTAGGGCCTTTGAGACGCAGATGACGCGCCTGGAGGCGGAGTTTGTGCGGCGGGAGGCACCCCCCTCCTACGGCCAGCTCATTGCGCAGGGCCTTATTCCCCCGGTGGAGGACTTCCCTGTCTACAGCGCATCACAGGTGACCAGGGGTCCGCTGGGCCAGGTGCTGATGGGAGGGGAGGCTGGACGCAGGCCGGACGACTGGTGAGGTGGGCGTGTGACTAGGTGGGATGCCAATACTGTCTTGTGCCTATGGGGGCGATGTTGATGCCCAGGCCCTGCCCCAGCAGTCGTTCCAGGTCAGACCGCCCCCTTAACTACCGTGCCCTCCCCGCAGGCTTCAGTGCTGCAGAACCTCCGCACGGCCATGCGCAGACAGATGCGCCGGCACGCCTCCCGCCGCGGCCCCTCCCGCCGCCACCTCGGCCGCCTCTGGAACAGGCTCTTTCACCGCCCTCGGGCGCCTCGCGGCCAGATCCCGCTACTCAGCGCCGCCCGCACCTCACAGACAGTGCTGGGCAATGGGCTCCTCCAGCCCGCTCCGGGTGCTGCCCCGGACCCCTCGGCAACCCGAGTGGGCACAGGCAGTCCTGTGGCGACAGGCGACGGGCTCCCTAGTGCCACCGGCCAGGCATCTGAGGTGGGGCCTTCCATGCCACCGTCACCCCCAGGCTATCAGGACGCCGAGTGCAGGCCCACGGATAAGGACAGAGAGGCCTGCAGGGACCCTCCGGTGGACAGTCCAGCCTCTGTGGACACGCCTTGGCAACCCTGCCCCACCCAGGACCCGCACCCCTCGGCCCCCATTGCCAGCAGCACCCTTGGCCCTCAGCTACCAGAGTCGCTTGGCACCTGCAGGAGCCCCCCGCCACCCTGCTCCCCCATATTGGAGGCCAGTGACGATGAGGCCCTGCTGGTCTGCTGACACGCTGGACACGCTGATGACCGCCACCGCCCCGCTTTGTAACCAGGGAATACACAGTGATTTCTACCATGTTTGTGCAGCCTTCTTTCTTATGGGGACCCGAACCCAAGCCCAGCTTTCCTGCCCACGCTCTCCCCACCCTGGGGCTATGGGTGCCAGGCAAGGAGAGAGGCCTGCAGGGGTGGGAGGGTTGGCCCACACAAGCATCTAGGGTCTCACTCCTGCCCTCCCCCTTTACTTTATCCTTCCTGAGAAGGGAGAGGGCCAGGGCACTAGGGCAGGGTTCTCCACTGTGGCAGCCCCCGCGTCCCACCTAGAGGGGGTAGCTCCCCTCGTCACTGCTGACCCTGCAGTGGGGCAGCGTCGGCACTCTGCACCTAGCCAGGTGAGCACTTCCTGTCCTCCCTCAAAGACCTGGCCTGGGTGTTGGGGAGCTCTGCCCCCAGCCTTGTGATGTGGTGGGCACATGCACCTGGCCAGACTGGTGGCCCTATGCCCTCTGCAGGGTAAGCCTCCTGGCACCAAGGCTGAGAATGTGGGCTAGGGGTAGGAGAAGCCCTGGGGTCACTTGCAGGCCCAGAGGCCCCAGGAGGTCCTACTATCTGCTGTTTTAGGGGATAGAGGTGGAGACACCGAGAACTAATCCTCCCAACCCTGTCCCAGGGGCTCAGTTTCCCCATCTGTAACCCAGCAGGTCTGATGCCTGTGATGATGTATGGGAAGAACAACAATTTCAAATGGCCTGCACTGGGCTCTCTTGGTGTTGAGCTGCAGGCTGGCATTGAGGGGTCAGGGTAGGGGCAGGTCAAGTCCCTCCCCAGACTTCCTTACCCCTTGGGCTCCTCAGTGACCCTAGGAGCCAGCTCTGGGTCAAGCTCAAGGCCCTCCACTTCAAAGGGGTGCCCCAAGAGCCTATCTGGGCATCTGCACCGTGTGGGCCCTGAGCTCGGCCTCCTCAGCCCTGTTGGCACCCTCCAGGGATTCCGAGGGGCACAAGTGACCAAATAGTCCTGTTTTATTTACGGACCGTTTCAGGAGAGGCTAGCAGGGTGGTGTTAAGATGAGACCCAGTCCATAGCTTCAGGCTTCCCTAGAATGAATGTCTAAAATCGGATCTTTTGTTTTTCCAGAAAGAAAAAAAAAAGTTTTTGCAAAACAGACCCCAATAAAGGATATGTAAACAGAAACGGCTGCTGCTTCAGTCTCCACAGGCATCTCAGTGTGTCTTCCGGGGCCTGTCCGAGGTGGGCAGTGAGGATGGCAGACATGGTCCGTTTTCCTCCTCCTCCGGGGGGCCCTGGGGGTAGACCACAAAACACAGCTCCTGGCCCCAGCGTGTCATGGACTCTGAGGAGAGATGGACAGGTGGACGGTGAGGCCTGCCTGCACAGGACAGTGGCACCACGGGACACTGGCTCCAAGCTGAGCTGCTTTCTGTGCAGGCCACGCCCCAGCAGGGCCATGTCTCAGGGAGACACCTGAGGGGTGGGGCCCCCTGTTGGACAGCCCGCTCACCTGTGAGTCTGTGCACACACTTTGGTTTGCTCCTCCAAAATGCCCCCAGGAAGAAAACGGGCACCCCCGTGAGGATGATGATGACCCCGACACCGCACACCATGGGCTCCGAGATGAAGCTGAACACCAACAGGAATGCCCAGAAGACCAAATACGCCACTGGGACCAGGAGGTTCACCTGGGGGAGAGCTTGCGTGAGCAGTGAGCACCAAAGGAGCCCTCCCACTGCAGCCCCACCCTGCAGGGGCTCTGAAGGGTGATCGCCCCCCAGCCTCTGGGAGCCAGTTCGGGGAATGGTCAGTCTGTTAGACTCTCAGGATTTGCTCAGAGCTCCAGCTGCTCTGAGCCACACAGCGCTGGTGTAAGTGTGGGGAGGGGGGACTGTTGAGCTGTTTCACATTTCCAGCACTTAGCAGCTCTTGGATGCAAGACTTTAAGGCAAGCTTTTAGCTCATTGCCCTCCGTTTATCTTTCTTGCTTTGTGGAATCCTGGCTTGGCCTCATTTCACTCAACAGCAAATCCCAAACTAGATCCCTGGCCATTGAGCCAATTTTGACTCATAGTCACCCTAGACCATTAATCTTTGTGGGAGCGGATGGTCTCATCTTCCTCCTGAGTGCGGCTGCTGGGTTTTAAACAGAGGCTTGTGCTTAGTGGCTTAATTCCTAGCTCCTGCGCCACCTAGGAAGTGTTACAATCACCGCCTTGTGCGGATGAACTCTGTTGGTAGTGGTGAAGCCCTAGCAAGGTGGGAAAGGTGGGCAGTCCTCCGACCGGGCCTCACCTTGATGGGTCTGTGGAGGGCCGGCCGCCTCCAGCGCAGTACAAGCAGACCCAGGATGGTGACGCCGTAGCAGAGGTAGTTGATGAAGGATACATAATTGATGAGGGTGTATGTGTCTCCCACAAGCATGATGACCGCCGTGGCCCCACACTGGGGGAGAGATGACAGGTCTGAGGACTGGCCTTCTACCGCCTCTGGCTGCCTCACCCCACCCTCCCATCATCCCCTAAACCACAAGCCCTGCTCAGGCTGCTTCCCTGACTTACACAGACCAGGAGGGCGGGGATGGGGGTGCAGCGTTGGACATGGATCATGGCCAGCAGGCTGGGCAGGTGTCCCTCCCGGGCTCCAGAGAAGCACAGTCTGCGGGAGGGGTCAGAGATGGTGGAGGCTGTCAGCCCAGCCCCAGACACCAGCTCCGGACCTGACGTCACCTTGAGCCTTCAGTCGCCTCTCCTTTCCAGTTACAGGAACAAGTGGTCCCACTGGCTGCCGCCCCCATCATGCTGTCTTTACTTCTGATCTGGGACCAGACGTTCGGTGGCGGGCAGTTTACTGTCCCAGCCTCATCTGGTCCCCAGTTGGCACCACTTCCCCTGCTCTGTCCTCCCGTCCTGCTGGAGCATGCCAGCCTGCCCGCCCTCCTTGCCTCACAGCCCCCCTCTCCCAGCTCAGGCACCTGGAGGAGGTGAACAGGTAACCGTTGATCCCTCCGAAAGTGGAAAGAGCCACGGAGGCTGGCATGACCCAGGAGAAGTAGCCCAGCAGCTTCTCCCCGAAGGTCTGATGGGCACAGAAGAGAGGCCATGAGGTGTGCGGCCCAGGCCCGAGTGGGGGCCCAGGAGCCCGAGGCTCCCCACTCACCACAGCCACGGCATTGGAGGACAGCAGCTCCTGGGGGGACATGGCCGTGAAGTAGGCCACGTTGGTGAATGTGTACACAAAGGTGACCAAGGGGATGGAGATGAAGATGGCTCGAGGTAGGTTCCTGTGGGCAGTCGTTGAAGGGCCTCGTGTCAGCTCCGAGGGGCGGGCAAAGCTAAGTGGCTATGTGTTTCTGCCTCCTTTGTCTTCTGGAAGCCTGGGCGGGGTGGGGGGGGGGGCAGGAAGGCAGGGGACACTGGCCACCGCTGGCTGCCTCACCCACCCTGGTCTGGGCACAGGGGAAGCTACTATCTGCTTAGGACAAAGCAAAGTGCACCTAGACCCCATCTCCAGTGAAGCCTTCCCTGTACTTTCCAACAGGGCCCCTGTTCCCGTCCCATGGTGGTCTTGTAGCTGCACTTGTCTACTGTCCAGACCTCTGGCTGAGCAGCCTGTGGTGTCACCGGCTATATTGTAGGGACCACACTGTGTACCCAAGGGTGGCTTTTAGTCAAGTGAAAACTATTAGTAGGCTCTATTTACAGCAAGGGCACCCAGTTCCTAATGCCCACTTGTGAGGCCCGGTGAGGGGATTCACCTGGACACTGGCAGGTGGGGCCACTGAGGGAGCGATCGCTGGCTGAGGATGCTGCCTCCAGCCCACCCAGCACTTGTAGCCTGTGGCCCTCACTGGACAGCCTGCTCCTGGGACAGAAGAGGGGCTGCCTACCTCCCTGGCCATCAGGTCCCACCCCACGCTACTCACTTCCGAGGGTCCACCAGCTCCTCGGTGACGTAGTTGAGGAAGTTCCAACCACTGAAGGCAAAGGAGCCCTGGAGGAATGCCAGGGCCAGGTGACCCACAGATGGTGTCATCCAGAAGGAGAAGGCATTGCTGGGCCTCAGCTCCTCAAAGTGCCCTGGAAAGGGGGCAGAGGCCAAAGGTTAGCACCCCACCCTCCCACCCCCTGAGTCCTATGGGTACACCCATCCCATCGTAGTCACTACCTTGGAAGATCTGGACGAAGCCCACGCCAATGATGAGCGAGAGGGCCAGCAGCTTCCCGCCTGTGAAGATGTCCTGGATGCGCGTGGCCCAGCGCACGCTGGAGCTGTTCACCCATGTTAGCAGCACTGGGGAGGGAGTGGATGCTGGTGCAGAGGGTGGGGGGGGCAGGGGCGCCCGAGTCCAAGACCCCTCAGTGTGTGCCACAGTCAAAGCCAGCCCAGGCTGCTGAAGGGGCAAACCCAGCTCAACAGTGTTTGTCAAGGTGATTCCAACTCACTTCGACCCTATGAGACAGAGTAGAACCATCCCTTTGGGTTTCTGAAGCTGTCAATCTTTATGGAAGCAGAAAACCTCATCTTATGCCTGCAGAACAGCTGGTGGGTTTGAACTGCTGACTTTGTGGTTAGCAGCCCAACTCACTACCCGGGCCCCTGAGAGAAGGGTAGAATACCCCAAACCCAGAGGCTGGGTGTGGGGCAGCCCCCTGCTTGGGAGGTGGGGGCACTCACTCAGGCAGGCCATGGAGAGCATGCGAGAGGCGGTCAAGGATGGGATGCAGTTGGGGAACACGGGCTGCAGCACGTAGTTGGAGAAGGTCATGGAGATGACGGCCAGGCTGGTGGGGTACATGATGAGGACGGCGCTCCAGAGCAGCAGGAAGCTGGGCAAAGGAGTGAGCGAGGCCCCAGTGGGACGGCCATCCCGGCTCTCTCCTGGGCAGGGCGGGCATGCTGCTCAGAACAGGCTGCTGGGAGGAAGTCCAGGAAGGTGGGCGCACCTTCTCACAGTCTCAGCTAGGAAGGCTAACACACCCACATAACTGAGGGCTACCCTTGGGCCAGAGAGCTCAGAACCAAGGGCTTTGCTGATGCTGGCCTAGCCTGCTTGGCTGCAGGCTGCTTTCTGGGCCAGACAGGCTACTTCCTTCAGTCCCTCTGTGGCCTCATCTGCAGGTGGCCAGTATAGGCTACTCGGAGCTCCTAATAGAGACTTTTACCTCTGGGTACAGGGGCCAGAGACGAGCCACCTCCTTGATCATGCTGGGAGTGAGCCTGCTTCTCACCTCGAGCCTCTGCCTGGTGCCCAGATTTAGGGCTCCCTGTGTTCCAGGCCAGCAGCCAGAGCTGCTCCCCGGGAATCTGCCTCCATCTGTCCTTGGGGTGGTCGTATAAGGTCTGGCTACCATTGGAGAGGGTAGGGACTGTCTCTACACAGGTGGCCTCTGCTGGGTTTCCCCCACCCCTCCACTGGTCTGCCCTCCTTTGTAGGTGGTTGAGTGAAGCCCCCTCAAAAAGACATGTTTGATATCTTCACCCCTGGGCCTGGGACCTGGTTTGGAAACATGGTTTCCTTCTTGGCCTCACTCAAAAAAACTCCCTTCCATTGATTCACAGCAACCCTCTAGGGCAGTCGAACTGTCCCCTGTGCGTTTCCAAGACTAAAACTTGATGGGAGCAGAAAGCCTCATCTCTCTCCCAAGGAGCAGCTGGTGGTTTGGAACTGCTGACCTTGTGTTTAGCAGTCCAATATGTACCCACTAAGCTACCAAGATTCCTTTTGTGGTCAGTTAAATGCTGGCACGGATGTCCTTAAGGAGAAGATATGGACACAGAGTCACAGGGGACGAAAAACAGCACATGCACTCATAGTTGAGGCCAGGGAGAGCTGAGAAATGCCCAGGACTTCTGTGGCTGAAAGAAACAAGGAAGGAGGTCCCACCAGAGCCCAGGGAGGGAGCAAGGTCCTGCGAGGCCCTGAATCCAGATGAACATCTTCCAGAAGTGCAAGGAAAGACACTTCTGTCCTGTAAAGCTACCCACTTGCCTGAGGAATCTAAGCCCCTTGTTCCACTGGGTCCTGGCCTGGACTTCATCCCCTGCTGAGCACACTCCTCCACCCCCTCTCCGTACTGGGGTATCTCATGGGCCCGCTTTTCCCACCCACCTCTCAGGTCCTGCTGAGAGAAGCCTTCTCAGGGGAGAGCCCCTTGGTCTGGGCAGCCTTGGGATGAATTAGGCATCACCCTCTGGTGCCCTCTCACCCTCATGCCTTCTAATACTGGCTCCCAGGCCCTCAGCATCGCTCCACTGGGCAACTGGAACCCCTTCCAGGCTCCCAGGACCCTTTGGAAGCCCCAACATCTGCCGACAGGTCTGAGCGACTCTAGTTGCAAGATACACCCTGCTCACCCAGGCCACCAGGCCTCTGCCTCGCCAGTCGAGAGTGAGTCTGCCCTTCCTCCGTAGCTTGGGGCCCGAGTGGCTTCCCCCGGGCTGCACTCTGTTCTCTGGGCTGCAGGGCTGCTGCCTCTTGCACACACTCAGCCAAGACCAGGTCTCTCTAGGTCTTAGCCATGCCGGTGTGGCCACCATGTCTGAATGACTGTGTCTCCATTCTGGACAGAGGGATGTTTATCATGGGGTCCTAGCCCTCAGCATGCAGGAGGTGCTGAATCAGTGTAAAGGAGTAAAGGAGTGTTGGTGCGGGGGGGG
>NW_022106189.1:1029587-1045766 GCF_000313985.2 Echinops telfairi | reverse complement strand
GGGGGGGGGGCTACTTAAAGGACAATTTGTACAGGGGTCTTACAGGAATATCATGTCCCCCTGCGTATATGACACAACTCATTGCCACCAAGTCATTATTAGCTCCCCGTTTCCCTCCAACCTCCCCTGCCATATACCCCCAACAAACGATTAATTCAGTTACAGTCTGTCAAAAAACTCCAAGCCACTGCCATCGAGTTGATGCTGATGTAATGACCCTATAGGGCAGGGTCGAACTGCCTCTGTGAATTTCTGAGACTAACTCTTTGCAGCGGTAGAAATCTCCATCTTTTTCCAGAGTAGCGGCTGATGGTTTCAAACTGCTCACCTTTCGGACTGCAGCCCAATATGTGACCACTACACCACCGGAGCTCCTTCTCTGCACACAGGCTTCACTAAAAACAAGGTCCCATCCTTCCTAGACTGGCAGCAGTGAGCAATTTCCAGAAGTAAGGGCCTTCTGGCCCAGAAGCACAGGGTGGGGAGTGGGGCTTAGCGGGGCAGAACATGTGGGGGAGTGGGCGTTGGTGCCATCACCTGGTCCTGGAAGCCTGCCAAGCCCTTCTCTTCACCGGTCCTCTCTGATGGGGAGACAGCAGCAGAAACCAAGGCCCAGAGCCCAACTGGTCATCCCATCCTTGAGAAGCTGCCCCCTGCTCAGCTGGTGCCCCACACTCACCCAGCCAGGCCCCCGAAGATCTCTGTGACATAAGCGTAGTCCCCACCGGACTTGGGGATGGCGACTCCCAGTTCAGCGTAGCACAGCGAGCCCAGGGCTGTGATGCCCCCACCTAGGACCCAGACGAAGAGGGCCAGGCCCACGGAGCCTGAGTGCTCCAAGACCCCCTTGGGGGAGATGAAGATGCCCGAGCCGATGATGTTCCCTGCGGGTGGAGAAAGGGACCCGTCAGGCTTGGGTCCCCTGGGCAGCCCAGACTTCTCTGTCAGGGCTCTGGATGCTCAGGAGCTTGGGCCACTCCTGAAGAGGTGGGCCTTGAGGTGTGTGGATGCCACTCCCACCCTCCCCCGCCCCACCACCCACCCACCAAATTGCCCATGCAAACCCACTAAGTCCCACAGTGAGTTTACCATCTTCCAGACACCCCCACGTACCTGATCCATCCAGCCGGGCTTCCCTGCCAGAGACGGGTCCCATCTGAGTCACTCTACCCCCACATACCCACAGGGTAGTGCAAGCACAATGAGCCTGCTCTGTCCCCTGAATAGTGGCTGGGTCACTCCTGAGCATCCCAGCCTGACCAGACTCCGCCCCTTGCCCCAGCCTCCTGTTAGGCACCCAGCATCTGTGCAACCTAAGTGGCCACGCCATTCTCCTGTCTCTCCTATCTTAGTGGCCGGAGTCCAGCCCTCTTGGACTGCTTTGGGTTTGGCCCTCTCCTCCTTGCCCACCCCCCCCATGGTATTCCCTGAGCCTGCTCTGCATTTACCCTCCTTCTAGGGCCCCCAGGGGTCCTCTCTGACTGAGAGCCCAGGTTTCGGACCCCGGCTTCGAAGCCACTTTGTTTCCTAGTACAATGAAGATGTCCCAAGTCCTGGGCAAGGGGCAGAAGGATGAGGGAGAAAGACGGGTAAGTTTTCAGGGCTGGGGCTGGTAGTCAGCAGAAAAGGCTTGACTGGGTGTAGATGGCTGCAAGCAGGGCTTACCCAGCCCTGGAAGACTCCTGGAAACATGGCGCTGGGCCCCTTCTCACCGACTCCTGCCTGCTCACCCTCCCACCTCATTATGGCCTAACCATGGGGGGAGATGAAAGGAATACATGAAGCTCTCTGCTCAGCCGCCAGAGGTGTTGCTGTGTGCAGTGTCTGCTCAGTACTCCACTCCCTCGTCCCACCCTGATGGCCGCCAAGTCGATTCCCACTCAGAGAGACCCTAGAGGGTAGGGTTGAGCTGTTCCTTGGGGCTTCAGAGACTGAAACTCTTTATGGGAGCACAGAGCCTCATCAGTCTCCCCAGAAGTGGCTGGTGGATTTGAACTGCTGCCCTTGCAGTTAGCAGTCCAATGCATAACCCATTGTACCACTAGGGCTCCCTCAGTGACATAGCAGTTGCTCTGTAAGTATCTGTTGATTAAACTACCAAACCAATGGATTTGGTTCTGGCTCATGGTGACCCTGTGTTTGTCAGTGTGAACTGTGCTCCTTGGGGGCGCCAAGGGCATGCTTGTTCTTCAGATGTTGATTGCCAGGTCTTTCTTCTGAGGCACCTCAGGGTAGTCTTGAACCACCAATCTTTGGGCTAGTGGTTGATCGAGGTGCCGTTGTCACCTCCCAGGGACATGACTAAAGGATGAGTAAGTGGCATACAACGTGGCATCAGTGAGGTGACTTGCAGGGCTCACTTCCTCATCTGTGAAGTATGGGACAACAGTCCCTCCCTGGCCTTCCTCTACAGGGGCCTGCCAGGGACAGAGGGATGGCAGGCACCCCAGACTCAGGTACAAGTGGAATTGAAGGGTGGCAGGCTGGCCCAGGTGTCTGGGAGGGGGTAGGGCTGATGTCCTTTGTTCTCTGACATACTGAGAAATGCTCTGTTGTGCCTTGACTCCAGAGCCGGTTCCTGGGAGGAGCTCCTAGCAGTCAGGGTGAAAGGGTAGGGAGTGCTCTGGGCCCTTTGGAAGTGTTCCTGGGGTTTGTACTAGGCCCTAACAGGAAATCACCCCTAAGCCCATAGACTACACAGAGGAGTCAAGTCTGCTGAGGCCTTGAAGCAGGATTGCCCCCCGCTGCTGGGGTCTGGGCAGGGTGATGGCAGCTTCACGGGCAGGGCTGGATGAGGAAGCTGCAGTGGCTACCAGTCTGCATGCACCCCTGCCCCCACCCCGGGCAACACAGCGTTCCTGTCTGGACGGCCTTGGCACTGCACTTGGTTTTCTGGTCACATCCCAGGAGACCTAAATACAAGCCAGATAAGAAGCAAGGCGCTCCCGCCCCACCCTGAGGTCAGTTGTGAGGAGAGGGGCTACGTCTTCATGAACTCAGGTGGGGTGGGGGTGGGGGCCAGGGCCTGGGTGGGCCCTTGGGTTTCTAAAGGGCCTTTGAGGCTGCTCTAACCAGCGGGCAGAGCCTCTGTTCTCAGGACCTGGCGGAGCAGAATTTGCCAAACGCCAGTGAGGTTGGATGCCAGCGGGGGCTGGGTGGCCTTGAAAGGATCTGGGCACCTTGAGGAAGGGAGCACGCAGGGTCCTGCGCCACCTGCCCTGTGGGGACCCCAGGCCTTGGCACAGTTCAGCCCTGCAGGGATCCTTTGGGCATGGTCCCTGGGCAGCCACAGCTGGCACGTGGTCCTCCACACTGGGGTCATTACTGACCTGTGTCCAGAGGCTGTAGACTCTGCTCTAGGGGTAGGGGCCGGTATTGAGGGGACATGTGGCCTCTGGCTACAGGAGTCAGGACCTCTCCTTAAATAGCTCCCAGGACTGGGGTTTGAGAACAGTGCTTGCACTTCAGAGACCCTTAGGCACCTCTTGCTCTGGACTGAAACAGCCACGGGGACAGCTGTGGGCAAACTTAGCCTTCAGGGCTCCTGTTCTGAAGGAAGAGAAATGGTAGGGACTCTAGCCAGACAGGGTGTGTGTGGGGGTTGGGGGGGGTGGCGGCGGGGAGACTTGGAGACACTGCTGGGTGTCCAGGTAGGTGTCTGAAAGCACAGAAACCATCTCTGAGCCCCATCCCCAGCTCCACAGCCCTCCACCCAGAGGCCTGGGCTGCCGTGGTCTCTGCAGAAGCTCTGGTTGGGGGCTATAGGTGCCTGCCACCAGAAGCCCTCCTTGCCATCTCCTGTGGCCTGCCCTCCCCTCAGCCTAAGGGCAGTTTTGATCACTTTAAGATGTTTGGCCTGATGGGGCTTACAGGACTCTGCAGGCAGGAAGAAAGGACCATTGTTCCCAGGCTGTGGCTGCTGAGCACGCTGACCTACTTCTGGGAGGCAGCGCAGAACAGGGAGGTCGCAGGGTGCACCACTGAGGTCATGTCTGTGAACACACCACCTGCCTGCCTGGCGTGTGTGTGTGTGTGTGTGTGTGTGTGTGTGTGTGTGTGTGTGTGTGTAGTGAAGGGGCTGACTTGGGGAGGGAGCAGTAGGGTCCTGCGAGGTCACACTGCTGGGCAATGCCCCCTTCCCCATCTAGGAGCTGGCTGTGTGAACCCAGGCTGGTGCTGCCTCTCTGGGCCGGTTTCCCTATCTGCCAGGTGGGGTCACTGGCCTGGGGGAAGCATCTGTGAAGGAGATGGACAGCACGGGGTCTGCTTGCCTTCCTCTGAGGACAGTGTCTCCCAAGTCCACTGCCTCCCTGAGGTCTTGTCCTGGCTGCTAAAATGGCCCCTGGCCCATTTCCAGGGGACAGACAGGAGGCAATTCCTTTTTGTGCCCCAGTGGATCCTGCATCCCAGAGAGGAGAGTGTGTGCCTGGGCTGTTGGGATGTGGCCCAAGCCCTGTTGTGGGTGTGTTCCAGTAGACCTGGCCATAGTGGGGCTTCCTGCTGCCAAGGGGACACACTACCCTCAGGGCAAGAGACCCTGGGACTCTGGGCCTGGCTAGAGCTTGGCCTTGGGCTGGGTCTCCTTCCCTTGCACTGTGCCCCCAGCTTAGTTTATGACCATGAGGCCTCTGGAAAGTGGGCCCAAGGTTTTGAGGGTCCTGGGCAGAGGTGCTGACAAGTTGAGAACTGCCAGACCTAAAGTGAAGCCCAGACCCTCAGGCCAGGAGCCTCACCCTTGGGTGAGCCCCTCAGGCTTTCTGAGCCTTATTTGTAAAGCTGGTGCACAGTGCATAGGGATGGGAGGTAACTGTGTTACACAGTCTGGGAGGCCGCGGAGGGCCCCTCTTACCCTCACCTTCTTGGGAGAAGACACTGGGGACGTTCATCTGGTCTCTGAAGACCTGCACTTGTCACCTCTTTCTGAGACCTGGGTGAAGCCTGTCCCCCGGTTCCCTTGAACACAGGAGCATCCTGGGGGAGGGGGGCATGTCAGCTACCCCTCTGGCATCAGCCCAGGACATTGCTGGGGCATTGCCAGGTCCAGGGTGGGGGGCTTTGGGTGAGAGGGGAGCAGGCTTGGAGAGTCCCCTCTGCCTGGTTGTTCAGCCTGCCTGGCTTTCTGGGACTTGGGTGAGACTTGGGCAGCCCCAGCAGAGTGCAGTCTCCCAGAGGCATCTTATCTAAGTCATGGTGAGCTCCCTGATGCTGAATCCCCGGTCAGCCCCAGACCTCCTGCTAAGTGACTCACCGGAAGCAGTTGGCACCTCATTACCAGTATCCCCCCTCTTTTGGGTTTCCTCCCTCCTACCCCCATGGCAACATCTTCTATGGTCCCTTTGCTGGCTATGGTCACCCCGACTTCTCAGCACTGGGCACCCAGGGCTCAGCCCTGGGACTCACTGCTTAATATACTTACTTGCACCCTGGCTGCTTTTGCCCAATATCCTGGTTTAAATTCTATGCAGACATTGGCAACCCCAAATGTATACCCCTACCTGGTTACAGACCTTTCCACTAAACTCAACCTGCATACTCAGCACCCACCACAACCAAGCCCATTGTCGTCAGGCCCATCCCCCTCAGTGGTCCATGAGGACAGAGGGAAACTGCCCCACAAGGTTTGTCAGGCTATTGATCTTCAAGGACGCAGACAGCCTCCTCTTTCTCTTATGGAGTAGTTGGTGGGTTCAAACTACCAACCTTCTGTTTCACAGCTGAGCGCTTAACCACTGTACCGCCAAGGTACCTTATCTCCAACAAACTACAGAGCTACTCACTGCTACCCAGTCAATTCTTTCTCATCACGACCCCATTCCCTTGTGGAGTGGTGGGTAGGTTTGAACTGCTGACCCAATGGTTTGCCGTCAATGCCAAACCCACAGTGCCACCATTTCACACTTGACATGTTCAGAATTGAGTTCTTGGCTTCCACAGGCTTCCCCCTAACCTGCCCCTCTCAAAGTCATCCCCCAATCAATCAATACATAGCAAACCATCCTCCCAGCTGCTCAGGCTAAAACCTTGACTCTTCTTTCTCCAGACCACATCCAGTCCATCCCCCCACCATCCTGGTCTCTAGCTTCCAAACTTATGGGGGACATCGGGCTGATCGTCTTTTGCCCAGGTGACTGTAGAAGCCTCCTGGCTGGGCTGCCCTGGTCCCCACAACCTCTTCACCAGATGAGCCCATGCAGATGTAAGTCTCATCAATCCTATCCTGTCCCTCTTCAGCGAAAAATGCTCCAGGTTCCCATTTTAATCCCTGTTGTATCTCCATCAGCAGCCCTGGTGCCATAGTGGTTATGTATTGGACTATGATCCACAAGATCAGGATACCACCAGTTGTTCTGAAGGGAGAACTACAGGGCTTTATGGAACATGGCAGTTCTATTCTGTTCTATAAGGTCTTGATGAATTGGCATCGAGTCAATGGCAGTGAGTTTGGTTTTATGTCTTCAGCACCTAGGACAGTGCACATAGTAAACTCAAAAACCCAAACTCCTTGCCATCAAGTCAATTCTACTCATAGTGACCTTGGAATACAGGGTAGAACTGCCCTGTGGGTTTCCCAGACTGTAACTGTTTATGGGAATAGAAAGGCACATCTTTTCCCCATGGAGCGGCTGGTGGATTTGAACTGCTGACCTTATGATTAGCATCCCAATGAATTATCACTACGCCATCAGGGCACACAGTATAAGCTCAAATATTGGTTAAGTAGAATGATCCTGTCCAGTGCTTTTGGCTGATGTGGCCCTGGTCCCTAGAATACAGCTTCGGATCCTCTGTTTCCTTATCTGTGAACTGGGGCCACAGTGAGACTTGGAGGCACTCTAATACAGGATTATGTCTCCTGGGACTCACAGCACAGAGGGACAGGGGCTCTAGGGGTTTCATCCTTTGAGCAGTCCTGCTGCCTCCAGTCCTAGAGACCACAGCAAAGGCCCTGGTCAGGGGGACCAGAGCAGGATTGGCTCATGAGAAGATGGGCTCATGACCCAGACCCCTTGATCCCTGACCTATACGCCCTGGATGAACTGGGCACTAGAGTCAAGTGCAGAGAGGTGTGAGACAGGGCCAACTGGTGAGCAGAGTCAGGTGGAAACCCCCACTGCTGGGGCCTGAGTATGTCCCTTCCCTGGGTGTCAAATGAGGGAGTGAGTTGGCCAAGATGCCCATGTCAGAAACAGACCCTGCATGCACAGCCTCCGGGGACTCCTCTGTCCACCTGTTTGCCCACAGTGGGGTGTGGGGCTCAGGAAACCTAGCTCAATCCTAACCTCCCTGAAAGCTTAGAATCTGGTCCCCGTTGGCCCAACACCAGGATGAAGAGCAACGTGGCTCAGATCCAAGTCCAAACCATGCTCTAAACCCAAGGCCCACCATTGTCACAATGTCACTCAATTGTAGACCTCAGTTTCTATGTCAGTAAAATGGGTACAGAGAGCCTCATCTTGCAAGGTGGGAACATAGGTTGCCAATGCAGTGTTCTAAAAGGTGTAGTACAGTGCAAAGAATGTAACACTATTTGCCCACCCTGGTCCCCATCTTGACTGGCTCTATTCTCTCTTGTTTGTCCCCTCTAGTGGCTCCTTGCAGCAGCCAGAGGGAACTGTCTTACACTCATTGTAGGTGAAGTCACCCTCCTGTGCCTAGTCATGCCACACCTCCCCCTCCTTGAGCCCGAGGTGGCTATGGGGTAGCGGGTGAGGGAAGGACAGGATCTCCTAGGGTCTCGGTTTGGACGCTGCTGCACTCCCACTGGCTGGGGAAGGGGAAGCCTGGTCCGGTGAAAGCCTGTCATCCATCTCCTAGGGCACAGGGAACAGAACAGTCCCTTCCAGGAAGGGCACAGAGGCACTTGATGGGGTCACAACACAGATGTAGCTTAGCCTAGTTCCCAAGGAGTCAATGTTTGTGACCTGGGACCCCACCCCCCAACCACCACAACCAAAAAAACTTCAAACTCACTGTCAATTCTGACTCAAAGTGACCCTGTAGGATGGGGAATTGTAGAATTGCACCTTGAGTTTCCGAGATTTTAAATCTTTCCTTGAGTAGGAAGCCTCATCTCTCTCCAATAGAGCTGGTGGTTTGGAACTGCTGATCTTGCGGTTAGCAGCCCAATGCAAAACCCACTAAACCACAGAGCTCCTATCACCTGGGAAAGGGAGAAAAATTCAACCTCCCTTCTTTCTGTCCCCTAGCCCTCTGGCCACTAGAGCTTCATGCAGGACAAACAGATCCATTCACAGGTGGAGAAGCTGGGTCAGAGTGAAAGGTCAGAGGGCCGGGATCCCTGCCCAGGAGCACTGACCTTCTGGCAGGCCTGGTCTGCCCACCCCAGCTCTGGTGTCCCCCAGCCACTGGCTGCTTGGTCCCTCTCCCTCTCATGCTGCTGCCACACTGCAGTAGTGACAGACTGAACCTGCTTCTGCAGTTCCGGGTTTTAAAGAACATGACACCTAGCATGCAGAGAGGCTCCGTGGGTGCCACAGTCCAGAACATGGGGACCCTGCACAGGGTGCCTGCCTGCACAGCCCCACCACACAAGGCTCGGGCTTTCAAGGGCCAGACCATATTTCCGTTACACAGAAGAAAAAGCTGAGGGTTTTTGACTTGCCAAAGCCCCAAACTCAAAAGCACAACCGCCACCCAGTTGTTTCTGAATTGTGGATTTCCAGGACTCTACAGGAGTAGAAAGCCTCATCTCAATCGTGTGACCTTGTAGGACAGGGTAGAACAAGCCCTGTGGGTTTCTGAAAGTCACGTGGTTATCCCACAGACTTGAACTGCTGACCTCGTGGTTAAGCAGCCCAACTCAGAACCGCTATGCCACCAAGGCTTGCCAAAGACCCGCAACCAAGTTAAGTCTGGAGAGGGTGATCCGATGAGCGATACCTGCTCCTTACTCTCCAGGTTAGAAAAAGTTCAGGGCGCCTGGGAAGCGGGGGTGGGTGGGTGGGGGCACAGAGAGTCCTGTGAGCTCTCGGTGGGCCCTGCCTTGACCGTCAGAGCG
The DNA here is from genome assembly GCF_000313985.2 of Echinops telfairi. Taxonomy (NCBI): domain Eukaryota; kingdom Metazoa; phylum Chordata; class Mammalia; order Afrosoricida; family Tenrecidae; genus Echinops; species Echinops telfairi. The sequence goes on along the minus strand of NW_022106189.1, from coordinate 1,036,747 downwards.
CGATCAGAGGAGGGTCGCCTTAGGGACGCCCGTGTCCCTTGCTCGTGGTCTCAAGCGTCCAGCCCCCGACCTGGCCCCGCGGTCCGGGCCGCCGCCACGTCGGTCCCCGCTCACCGATGATGATGGTGCAGGCGCTCACCAGCCCGATCTCCTTCTTGAGCGCCACCCGCTCCGAGGCGCCGGGGCCTGGCCCCCGGCCGGGGGAGGGTGAGGGCGCACGGACCGAGTTTCCGCGCGCGCTCGGCTGCTGCGTGTGGCCGGCCATGTCGCTGTCCTGCCACGTCCCCGCTCCCAGTGCTGCCCTGTCGTCCGGCCGGCCTCCAGTCCGTCGGTCCGTCAGTCAGTTAGTCTGTCTGGGTGTGAGCAGACCTCGCTGCTCCGACAGCGCCTACAGGCGGGCGCATGCGCTGGCGCGGGGCCCGGGCCCCCAGCCCTGGGCGGCTTGGGGCCCCCTGGAGGGACGGAAGGAGGGTTGGCGGGCAGCCCCCTTCCCCACCCCCTCCTTCAAAGGGAACACCCCCCCACCTCTGTCCCTCCCTCCTCCCCCACTACCCAGTCCAGGCCAGGGCAGGAGAAAGAGGACTTGGGGCAGATTTAGGAAGAACTTCCCAATGGAGTTAGCGGAGGAAGGGGCCCGCCTGGCTCGGTTCCATGAATTTGCTGGTGAGGAGTAGGGGTGGGGAGGGGAGAAGAGCTCAAAGACAGGCTGCCCCTGGCCCCGAGGAAGCTGGCAGAAGGAACAACAGCCGCCTGTACTGGGGACCCACCCTGTGCCAGCACCTCCGTAAATCCTGGCGCAGACCGAGGGCCGGGCTGGGGCGGGGCGGGTCGGGGCGCTGACCCATTCTGCAGGTACGGGGCTGAGGCCCAACGTGTCTCGGATCCTCCTTAGAGTCCTGAACCCCGGGAGGCTCAGCTGGGGGAGGCGTGGGACCCCTCTGGCCCAGGGATCAGGAGACGTTCTGCACCCCAGTCAAAGGTCTGGGTTGAAGACCTTCATTCAGAGGGGCCTGTGTGGGAATTCTGGAGCAGACTGCGCTCCCCCCCCCCCCCCCCCCCCCCCCCCCCCCCCCCGTCTGGCTTGGGGGGAGGGGGCAGGCCGGACTGCTGGCGGCTGCTCGCAGGTCAGAGGCTGGCTTCCGCGGGCCGGGTCCTGGGCGCAGGGCCCGCCTAGTCCAGCCCGGTACCTGCTCCGACTTTCGGGAGGACACCGAGAGGGGCGTTGCGGCCCTGGAGGTGGCGGGAGGGGGTGGAGAGTTTGGGCCCGAGGGAGACGGCCTCCGCCCGGAAGTCGCTGGCCCCGGTCGCCCTGCCCGCAGGCCAGACGCAAGGGGGCCGCATCGGGGCCACCGGGGCGGCCGGCCGGGCGAGCCTGGCACGGGGCGGCCGGCGGCGGAACAGCCTTTGTCCTTTCCTGGCGGCCGCCGCGCCGCGCCGTCCCCTGCATGTGGATGAGGCCGCGCCGGCGCGCTGCGCTCCCCGGCCACCAGGGCCGACGGCCGCCCACCGGCCAGGGTGGGGCGCGGGCGAGGGGCGGAGGGCGTCGAGGAGGGAGGTGGGCGTGGGGGGGGGCTTTGCGGGGCAGGAGGGGCGGGCGAGGGGCACGACTGTGGGTGGAGATGTTGGGGGTGCGTGGAGGGGGAGTCCCCCCGGCGGAGAGTCATCCCCCAGCTGCCGTCGGAGCCCGGCATTCTTGGCGTCCTCTGCCTCCCGCCCCAGAGACGCAGTCCGCAGTCCGAGCGGGCTCTCTTAAAGTCGCCTCGGGCAGAGTGGGAGGTGGCGACGCGGGCACAGGCCGGGGGGTTGCCAGGGTCTGGACTGTCTGCTTTGTTTCTGTCGATCCAGTTGTCACAGCGCTGCGGTCGGCTGGGTTTGGGTCCAGTTGTCGTTTCTAGGAGGAAGCGCAAGAAATGGCTGGTTGCTAACAGGCAAGAAGACTGTGATTGGCCTTACAGGCAACTAGCCTTTGGGTGAGGTGTGTGTGTTGGGGGGATGGAGTGGAGGGGCGGCCCTGAATATAGGTGGCGGGGAGTGAGTCTAGGAGTTTCCGTCCAGGACCGTTTTAGTGTTATTGAACTAGAAACTGCAAAGCACCTGAGGACTGTGGTGCTGGTTGGGGGTAAATTAAAGGTTGGTTTACCGTCCAAAGTCGATCAGTGTTTCCCCCACTTTAATAGAGAAAGACCTTTCCAGTAGGTGGAGAAAGCATGCAAATCCTTCTAGTAGCAAACTAGAAACAGAAAGGAACTTCCTAATCCGACATGCCTCTAAAAACAAGCAAGACAACAAAATCGTCTGAAGAAACATGCAAAAAGCTACAGGAAGCATCATGCTCTTTGGTGAAATGTTGAGCTTTCTCTCCACTAGGACTGCCAGAGAATGATAGGATAGGTGGTGCTCTTCACGTATGCACAGCACCCTACTGGAGGGCCTGCCTCGTGCGACAAGGCAAGAAAAAGAAATGGAAAGGTGAACATAGGACATGAAGAAATAAACTACTGTTCACCTATGTCCTGTTCAGTGTGTAGAGGATAAATAAATTTAAAAACCTGTAGGTAAGCTTCAAGATAATGAATGAAATTAGCAAAATCACTGGATACAAATTTAAATATAAAAGACAAATTGTATTTCTCTGTACCAGGGACAAATGGGAAAATTTAATTTAGAGTGGTACACAGATCAAATATTTAAGAAGAAGTTAGTAAATAATAAATATCACAATTCTTTCATTGATAACTACAAAATATTTCTGGAAAGATATTTTAAAAGATACGTCAGTGAAGGCATGTACTATCATAATGTCTTGGAATTTAAAAAAATATTTATTTGTTCTTGCTGAGACTTTAACAAAATATGCACCATTTCAACAATTACCACATGTGTGATTCTACATGTAAGAACATAATATAAAAAAATAATAATAAAATTTAAAAAGAACATAATATTGGTTACATTGTTCGAGTTTGCAGCCATTCCCACCCTCTTTTTCTGAGTTGTTCCTCCCTCATTTACATAAACTCACTGCCCCTCAGGTCCCTGTCTAATCTTTCGAGTTGTTGTCAATCTGACTATGTAGATAGTTTTTAAAAGAGCAAAGCACTGAAGGTAGATTTTCTTTTTTTTTTTGCTGGCTAAACTGTTGTTTACTTTTAAGAAGACTTCAGGGGACATTTTTGGTTTAAGGTTTAAAGATGTTCTTAGTTCATCCACCCTCCATGGTTCCAGAAGGTCTGGAGTCCAAGTGAATTTGACATTCTGTTCTGCGTTTTCACCCTTTTGATCAAGATTTTCCTGTGGAATTTTCCAACAAAATGTTCACCAAAATACCAAACTCATTGCCCTTGAGTCGATGCCAACTCCCAGGCCCCCTACAGGACAGGGGAGATTTCTGAGTCTGTGACTGTTTAAGGAGTAGAAAACCTCATGATAGCCACATATTGTTCATGACAAAGGAGGCTATTGTTCATGAAGGCCATTAGCCACACATCCCAGTTCCTCCTCCAATTCTTCTTTTTTTTTTTCTTCCTCCAGTTCTTGACTCTCCTTTTCCCTCTGTTGTTTCAGGGGATTAGAGACTCAGTGTGTGTCTTGGATGGTTGTTTTGGAAGTTTTCTAGATCGCGTCTTGACCCACACCTCACACCATGTACAAAAATGATCTCGAGATGGATCAAAGGCCTAGAAGAAATAGGGACAAACTTAAGGACCCCAATACAAGACAAGAACACAACACTGAAGATGGTGAAAAAATATCCACACTGTAGAAGACCATGTAAAAAACTGGAAGCTACTGAAAATATAACATTTATCACAACAAAAGACTCCATCAAATAAGTCAACAGAGAACCCAAAGGTTGGGGGAAAACATTCAGTAATAATACATCAGATAAAGGGCTAATCTGTAAAACGTATAGAAAACAACAACATCCTAACAAGAAAAGTACAAATAACCCAAGCAAAGAATGGCACAAGACATGAATAAACAATTTCCCAAAGATGCCATACAGGCAGCCAATGATCATATGAAGACATGTTTGCATTCATTAGTAATAAGAGAAATACAAAGGTAAACAGCAATGAGATATCACTTTTGGCAAAATGCAGTACAACAGAACATAACAAAGGCTGGAGAGGATGCGGAGAGCTAGGAATGCTTGCACATTGCTGGCGGGACCGTGGGACTGCACAACCACTAAGGAAACCCGAATGGCACTTCCTGAAACAAAGGCAAACAAAGTCCCTTATGATCCAGCGATCTCTGGACTGGGTATATGCCCTAAAGAAATTAAGAAGATAGCAAGAAAAGACATATGCACACCTCTGTTTATTGCAGCACAGTAGCAAAAAAATGGAAGCCATCCCAAACCCCAATTATAGAGCAATGGATAGCCAGCTTGAGCACATTCATTTTATGGAATGTAATGCATCAATAAAAACACTGACAACTCTCTTAAATACCACAAGACATAGATGAAACTAGAGAAGACTCTGCTTAGCAAACTCACCACAGACAAGACTTTGATGACTAAGGGGAGGCTGGGAATAGGGAGAGAGGCAGGATGGTGGGTTGATGCAGTGACACCCCCCCCCCAAAAATAAAAGGAAAATGAAAGGTTTGAAAGGAGATTGCTGATTTGATTTCTTGGGTTGTGTAATATGTGTAGTATGTTTCTTTAAAAATAAAATGAAACAAACAAACAAAAATCCCTCCTGATTACCTTCTTCCTCAAATCTAAATAGTGGTCTGAGTGGCTTAAAAAGAAAAGGAGGAAAAGTAAAATCGAAATGGACCTGGAGTCGTTAGTGACAAACAAGTTCATAACAAACAAACAAAAGCTTTCCAGACCTCCATCTCTACAGAGTGAACTAGAAGACAGGACAGAAACCTTAAATACAGAATTTGATCACTTAACCACATCTTGTGAGGAGTTTAGTTGGACATGAGCAGCCTCAGCAGCTACTCTGTTGTCATTGTCATTTGTAAATATATCCACCACACAGCTTTTGCCAGTTCAACTTTTGACAAGTCTACAATTTACCGGCAGGACCACAAGCCATTGCAAAACACTGCCCGTACCCACTGCGATCTTCTCTCCCAGGAGCTCGTCGACCCCACCTTCCTGGCATCCCTGGCAGCCACCTAGAAATGATGCTCTCTGCACACTTACATTTTCTTGTCTTTTAAATATTTGTCCTTTTATGATTTCTGTGTTCCTCTCAGCACAATGTCATCAGGTCCCGTTTGTCCTGCTGAAACCAACAAAATCTCACCAAGCTCATCCCCATCGGGTGCATTCAGACGAATAGGGACCCAATAACAGAACAGAACGACTCGGAATATATGTGTAGTAGTTACATAATCTGGTGTCAATTTGAGGATTCAGAGTGAAGGGGTGGAGTCTTGCCTGTCAATTAGATCATAGCCAATGAGGCCTCTGTGTGGGCATGGCCTTCTCCTGAGGGTTGTGGGAACTCCGGAGGAGACATACTTTCTCTCTCTCTTCACACCCCCTGTGAGACATCCCTCTGGAGAAGCCATCTGGAGAGAGGCTGACTGGAGACTTCTGACAGTGCTGAGATGCTTACGCCGCCCGATCCACAAGACCTCCCACCCATTGGCCTGTGATCTTCCTGCATATGGCGTCATTGCATGTGTTTCGTGAGTCTGAAGGGGACTTTATAGATTGGTATTGGACATATAGGGTGATATCGAATTTATGGACTTAATCTGAACTAGGTTGGGATGTTTTCTCAATACTCAACTGCTCTTGTACATAGAGCTCTTTCCTATACACATGTGAATGTCCCTGGGTTTGTTTCGCTGTCTGCCCAGATGACCAATATGAATGTGCCATATGTTGTGTATCCTTTTCTCTCTTGGTGGGCATTTAGCTTGTTCCCAGCTTTGGGTTGTAGCGACTAGTCCTGCAATGAATATTGGTGTCCAGGTCTCATTTCGACTCTGCTTTCAAGTGTTTTGGGTATATACCTGGGGTGGGATTGCTAGGTCATATGGTAGCTCTAGTTTTCCTTTTTTAGAGGAAGCGCCACACAATTTGTGTACCATTTTGCAGTCCCACCAGCGATGGATGAGGGTTCCAAATTCCTCACCAACATATTTTATTTTTGTGTGTTTTCATCTTAGCCATCCTAAATACACCGTCATGAAGTTGATGCTCATTCATAGTGACCCTAAAGGACAGGATCAAACTGCTTCCTAAGGCTTGAGGTACTGCAAACCTTTACGGAGGCAGATAGCTGGGGAGTGGCCGATGGGCTTTAATCACCAAAGTTGTGGTCAGGCCAATACTGATCCTACCAGGGCTCCTAGCCAACCTCACACAAACAACAAACAAACAAACGCACTGTCATCAAGTCCACTCCTATTTATAGTGACCCTGGAGGGTAGGGTGGAATTGCCCCTGTGAGCTTACAAGACTGTGACTCTTTATGGGAGTAGAAATTTCTTTCTCCCAAGGAGTGGCTGATGGTTTCAAACTGCTGACTTTATGGTTAGCAGCCAAATGCATAACCACCATGCCACCTTAGTTTAAAGTAAAGTGAGACAAAATATGTTCATTAATCTGTCCACCAGGGGGCGAGTTTATCTCTCTTTCCTTCTCTTTCTACCACCTGTTTATTCAGCACGAAAACCCACACCCAGGGAACTCCCTAGGGGCTGGGTGTTGCCTGCTAGTTTTGTCTGAGGCTTCCTTCCCCCCTCAGCTGGGGCGACTTTATCCCAGTTGGAATTCAGGAGAAGCACAGGCAGATATCCCTGTGTTTCAGGAGGAGGGGCTGCCAGCCCCCCAAAGAACCTCCCAGAGATCTCTCAGTCCTGGTTTCAGAGCCTCCGCACCCCTCTGGTGGTTTGTGTGGGGAGAGAGTCTCCTCGTAGGTGATCCTGGTCCTGGCTGCACTGTAGAGCCTTCGGTAGGAGTTTCTATGAGTCCAGCAGGCAGTCACAAGAAGGGGGAGGAGTTATCACACCCCAAATGGACCCCCAGGAAGTCTGCCTTGTTGCTGTCAAAGCCCACCTGAGAGCCTGTAACTGAGTGTATAATCTACTCAAGATGCCGCTTCCTAGCATACAGGACCTTCAGATCGCTGTCTTCAGCACCAACCAGGCATGGGGCAGACCACCCCAAACTGTGCCCCCCC
>NW_022106189.1:949997-1029487 GCF_000313985.2 Echinops telfairi | reverse complement strand
CCCCCCCCGCCGCGAGGCTGGTCTGTCCTCTTGTCCTCCTGAGGAGTGAGTTGTGGGTTGCCTAGGGAGGCAGGTGGAGTGTGCACTATGGAGACATACCACTCCAGGGACCTTCACTGCAGAGTTGCAGGTGACAGTCCCTGGGCCTGGGCTGGGAGAGGGGCTAGTCCTCCTCCCCCTTCCTACTCACTGCCATGGAGCTGATTCTGACTCACAGTGACCCTAAGAACAGGGCAGAGCTGTCCCTCTGGATTTCTGTAACTTTTTACAGGACTAGAAAAGCGCTTTTTCTTGAGAGTGGCTGGTGGTTTCAAACTCCTGACCTTGTGATTAGCAGCTCAACACGTAAACAAGGACGGCACTGGGCCTCTTTCCCCTCCTAGGTCACTTGGATTGACTGGCCATTATAATCCCCTTATGTCTTTGTTCAGGTTCTCTAGAGAAACCTATTTTGTGCTTATTATGTGCTGTCAAGTCACTTAACTCATAGTGTAGGCTAGTGCTAGAGAAGAAGAGTAGATCAGCCCCTTAGGCTGAAATCTTCAGGGGAGCAAATCCTTAGGTATTTGAGTTTGAGCCATCAAGCTACCTTTCAGTTAGCAGTGAGTACTTAATTATTATGCCACTTGAGTCAGTGATCCATATATATATGTAGATGCACCCGATTCAACTCATAGAGACCCTATAGGATAGAGTAGAGTGGCCCCTGTGGGTTTCCAAGACTCTAACTCTTTACGGGAAATAGAAAACTTCATCTTTCTCCCATGGAGCAGCTGGTGGTTTCAAACTGCCGACCTTGTGGTTAACAGCCCAACTCGTATGAGTCCGGATCAACTTGATGGCCACATTTGTTTTTTCAGATGCATCTGATATATAGGTAGTGAGAGGAATTTACTCATAAATGTGGGATTTGGCAAGTCTATAAACATCTTTGAGTAAGGTGATAGGCTAGAGACTCCTTTTGGCTCATGGGATTGGCTGTGTGTGTAGTAGTGATTGCTGGCAAATCCAAAATATGCAGGTCAGATTGTAGGCTCAAAATTCTTCATGTGGGTCAGACAGCAGCCTGGAGACTTGTGTCCTGTGATCCACAATCTGGCAATAGGAAGAGTGCAGAGTAAGAGTGAGTTTTCCCAGTCTCTCAACAGTTATAGTCTGGAGGCAGATCACCCCTAAAGAACTCTCTTTCAGCTGCTTTATTGTTCCATTGTGGAAAATGATTCGTTGCATCACATTGGGGTGAATTATAGAATAGCACCTAGTCTAGTGCTTGCCCAGACCACTGGGAAGCAATTCATAACCAAATTTACATATAAAAACTAACTATGAATGATGGTGGCAACAAATGTACAAATGTGCTGACAAAATGGATGTATGTATGGATTGTGATAAGAGTTGTATGAGGCCCCAATACATTGATTAAATTAAAAACAAACAAACAAACAACAAAAAACCCCTAACTATTACAGTCCACCCTTGTCAACTAGGCATCTTCTGAAATAACCTGCAATCTCTAAATAAAGACAACTGCAACATCATATTTCTGCCTGCCATGCCCCAACTAACATGTGCACAATGGAAAACGTGCTAAGCCTACATATTGTATTTTATGGTACAGGTGATACTGTCAGGTAAGCACTGAACTCCTAACTACAATATAAATATATATTTGGTATACAAGGGGGTACCAAAAAAAACTACCCAGAATCTTTTTTTCAAAGCTATGTATTTTTTTTTTTTTTTACAAAGCAACCTTATCACGTTCAAAGTACTCTCCATAACATGTCATACATTTGTCAAATCTGCGACTCCCTTCTTGGAAACATTTTTCAAACTCATGTTTGGATGGCAGACAGCACCTCCTTCATGTTTTCCATCACCTCTTCTCTGTTGCCAAATCGCTGTTCTTTCATGTCCCTCTGCATTCGAGGAAACCAAAAGAAGTCACATGGATAGAGGTCTGGCGAGTAAGGTGCGTGGGGCAAGAAAGGCATGCTGTTTTGTGTGAGCATATGTATTGTCCCAGTGGCAAAACCAGTCCCCATTTGCCACAAATCAGGCCATTTGTTTTTTACCAGATCATTTTATTGGGGGCTCTTACAACTCTTGTTACAATCCATACATCAATTGTATCAGACATATTAGTACATATATTGCCATCATTCTTTTCTAGATATTTACTTTCCATTGAGCCCTTGGGATCAGCTCCTCTTTTTCCCTCCTCACCCTCCACCCCCACCCTCATGGCCCCTTGACAGGTTATAGATTGTTAGTTATCTTCATATCTCACACCGACCACTGTCTCCCTTCCCCTCTGGTTTCTGTTGTTCTTCCCCCGGATGGTGGTGTGTGGTTATGTGCCATTCATTTTGATTAGTACCCCCTCCATCCCCACCTTTTCCCCCTTGCCCCTACCCTTTTGGTATCACTATTCTCATTCCTGTTCCTGGGTTCTGTGTGTTGAGAGTTTTATCTCTTGCCTATACCTATGTACATGCTCCCATCTAGTCCAGAGTGGGAAGCAGCACTGGGGTCATGATAGTGGAGGGTGAGGAGGCCTCAAGGGATCAGAGGTATATTGTGTGATCCATCAGTGCTCTAGTGCATCTTGATTGACTCACCCACTCCCTGTGACCCCTCTGTGAGGGGATGTTCCATTGTCCACAGATGGTCTTTGGGTCTCTGCTCCAACCACCCACTTCTCACCAATGCATTTTTGTTTGTTTGTTTGTTGTTTATTGTGAATCTTCTCACACCCGTTGCCCTGTGCCAATGACACCTCATGATCACACCGGCTGGTGTGCTTCTTCCCTGTGGGCTTGTTGCTTCACTGTTGGATGGCCCTTGTTTAACTTCAAGCCTTTAAGACCCCAGATCCTGTATCTTTTAATAGCCGGGCACCATCCTCTGCCTTCACCACATCGGCTTATGCACCCATTTGTCTTCAGTGATCATGTGTGTGGGGAGATGAGCATCACAAAATGTCAACTTGTTATAGCAAAGTGTTCTTGTATTGAGGGAGGGTATGTGCTGAGGCCCAAGGTCCATCTGCAGCCTCAATGTATTGCCTTATAAATATATGTACCTAGGCCAGTACCTCTATTTTTATGGATTAATGTATTTACATACCATATATACTCTAGTATAAGCCATATATATTCTAGTATAAGCCAACCTGAATATCAGCCGAGGCACCTAATTTTAAAACAAAAACTGCATAAAATTGTGAAAAACTGTTTACACACGAGTATATACGGTAAATGCACACCTCTGTTAATAGCCCTATCTATACCATTGCTTCCTAGAGCTTACCTCTGTTTCCTTTTGCCTCCTCCTGCCCCACCATCACTTTCTCCCTTCTTCCACCTCTTAGTACTTCCTCTCAGCCAAACTGGTGTTGCTCTAATGCTCACCCAATCTCTACACCCTCCTAGATGTTGGCTTCAATTCCCTAGTTGTTCCCCTGTCCATGGCGTTATCCACTCACCACACTCTTCTCCCTGACTCCTTCTTCCACCAAGACCCTCCAGGGCCACTGGCCCTGTTGCTTTCTCCCTGAGCTTCTTTCCCATGCCTGTCCCATATAAGTAGGCAAACCAGCAATGTTCTAGTCTGAACAATAAGAAAACAAAAGGAGACAGAGAGAGAAAAAAAAAAAAACCCTACATAGATCCAGGTCTGTCTGCTGGACCCCTTAAGTCCCTCCCCACTGGTCCTGGAGGAGATCTGGGGGATGCCCTTCCTAGACCAAAGTCCATTCTTGGGGCTCCTCAGGGGCTCTGTGGATCGGCTTTACTCCAATTGCTGATCTGTTATGCTCCATTCCCAGACCGTCTCCCCGCCGCGTGTCCCCATTATTGTCCCCTGCCACTGTATGCTCCAGTTAGGGGCAACATGTCTTCAGTTGCTGGCAGTCCCACAGTCCTAGCTGTGCCTTAGCAGCTCCATGCAGGGACCTCATCCTCCGGGCTTGGTGTGCCTAGGCCAACTGCCCCTTTCTCTTTTGCTCTGTTTCCTTCTTGGTTTGCTTCCGTCTGGTTATGGTAGGTCAGTTCCTTTCCCCCACCAGAAGGTCTAGTGTCCTTCTCTGCGGCACACACTCCAGGGTGGGGGACAGACTGGCTCTGTTTGGGGCCGGCCCTGTAGTCCAGTCTTTTCATGCATTCCTCCGCATGGTTATGTTGCCTTTCTGGTTTGGCGCACCCTGGTGGGGTCTGTATGCACGCTCCAATTCTGTGGAGACACAACCAATACTCTCCCCCTGGGTGGGTTAGTGCCCTGTTCCCCCCATGTCATCATCTCAGTTTCTCCCCACCCCCATTCTTCCTCCTCCTTCTCCCTTTCCCCTTCTTTAGGTTAGATTCACATGTACCTCCCCGGGTTTGGTCTGACCTTCCCCTGACTGCCCATGTTTCCATCTGTCTATTGTGAGATAAGTGTCTTTTCTTCTATTCCTGCTGTGCTGACTGTATTTACCTCCGGGGACTCATGTACTTGTCCTTTTGTGACCGGTTGACCTCACTTAGTGTAATTCCTTCCAACTCTTCCCATGAAATGACGTGCTTCATGTGATTGTCCATGCTTTTTAGTGCTGCGTAGTACTCTATTGTGTGTATGTGCCAGAGTTTACTAATCCACTCGTCTATTGAAGGAAATTTAGGTTGTTTCCAACTCTTTGCGATTGTGAATTACTCTGCAATAAACATTGGAGCACAGATGACTGGTCATGTGTTATTACCTCTTCTGGGTATATGCCTAGTAGAGGGATGGCTGGGTCATAAGGTAGATCGATTTCCATTATCTTTATGCATCATCAAATCACTTTCCACAGTGGCTGTACATATATCTACACGACCACCAGCAGTGGAGGAGAGTTCCTATTTCACCACAGCCCCTCCAACATTTGTGGCTCTCTGATTTTCTGATCAAAAATCAGGCCTTTTTTGTTGCACACTGTTACTCAATCTTTTCATAACCTCCAAATTAAAACCCTGACCTGGTAGAATGAACTCCAAACGCACTCTCCCCCTCACATAAACAAACAAACAAACAAATGAGCATTGCCTTGATCTTTGATTTCACTTGACCAGGAGTTTTTGGATGAGGGATGATGGCGTCTTCCACTGGCTTGACTGAAGTTTGCTTTTGGGGTCATAAGACTAGCACCATGTCTTGTCTGGGTCGCTTCAGAGCTGTTCTTTCAAAGCACGGCATGTTTCCACATGATGCCGATTTTGCAGCAATCCTTCTAATTCCCAAATCTTCCATTAAAATTGCTGAGCCAAGCTCCAAGATAGAAAAAAAAAAAAAAGATAGTCCAGAAAACTTCCCTATCTCTTCAATGGTTTTTCATCGGTCTTCAAGCACAAGTGCATGGATTTTGTGCACATTTTCATCTATTTGGGAAGTTGACGGACATCCAGAACAAAGTTTGTCATTGTGGTAGTTACCTAATCTGTTGTCAATTTGAGACTTAAGAGTGAAGGGGTGGAGTTTAGCTTGTCAATCAGGTCACAGCTTGATGACCTCATTTGGAGGCGCTAAGGAGATAAATAGCTCATTGGAGGCGGGACATACGGTCACTCCCTATGAGACATTACTGACAACGAGTGACATAGAGACACGCTGATGCAGCCAGAGCCTTGGAGCTGGAGGAGCCACGCGGAGACCCACCCCAGTGCTGAGATGCTTCCACCGCCATTGGATCCACAAGACTTTCCACCCACTGGCCTGTGATCTTTCTGGTCTCCACATCATTGCATGTGTTGTGTGAGTCTGAAAAGGAACGTATAGACTGGTATTGGACATAAAGGCTAATATCAGACTTACAGACTTGATCTGATCTGGGCTGGGATATTTTCTCAATATTCAATTGCTCTTGTATATAAAACTATTTCTTATATACATATGAGAGTCTATGAATTGTATACTCTAGTTTACCCAGACTAACACATTCATCAATCAACATTTCACCTTTTTTGAAAAGAGAAAACCACTCATACACTTGAGTTTTTCCCATAGTGCTGTCCTTGTAAGCTGTGTTCAACATCACAAACGTTTCTCTGGCATTTTTCCTGGGCAGGAAACAAAATTCCACAGCCGCACACGGTTCTTTTAAATCGGCCGTCCCCAAAATGAGGTTTGAGTGAAACTGCTTTTACGAAAAAATTCACTGTGACCAGAGAGAGCTTTCCCAGGCAACACCACTGGGTGCACTAACTCGGAGTTGCTCGATGTTTGCCCAGCAGGAAAAATGCATACTATGAAAGCTCTGCCCAGTGGAGCTTTGTCCTGGCCTTTTGTTTTGGTACCCCCTCGAATATCAAATATCTTTGTTCTTATAAACCTTGTTTAAATCTTTACATGTACAAATGTCTTTGTATACATATATATGCACATACATTTAAACACAGAAGAAAACAAGGAAGAAATACTCATTATAATTACAGTCCTAGTTTCTCCAACTGGTCATGTGACCATAGCTGGTACTTAGAACTACTGTTGGCAGCACCCACTCTATAGTCCCTTTGACTTCAGTGAGTTCCTCAGCTGGTCATGATTCTGTGCCGGGTACAGTTACCCAGACCGTCATTCCTTAAGGGACTAGGCCATTAGTAGTCCTACCTGAATTGGACTGGTATAGTTTTTTATTGAGTTTAATCACAGGCCTAGAGACACCCTAAGGATCCCCTGTGTTGTAGATTTACTCTATGTAATGACAGTCACTTTCTCCTTAGTAACCAGGAATAAACACACTGGACAATATAGCCGTCTCCTTCTCTGCCTGATGATTCATAGGTATGGTGCGCAACGTGGCTAGGTGACTATCTTACCTTTCAGTTCTAAGGAATCTGTGGATGCTGGGTGCGCCCTGGTGGGAGAACTCTTCCCTTTGGATTAAGACCTCCAGATCAGCAAAGCACAGGGCTGTGGGAATAGAAGAAAAGGTTTGTAAGTGGATCACTGCAGAGGAGAGTGGGGGGTGACACCCCCTCCCCGCGCACACACATAATTACTTGTGGATCCCTGAGGCTATGACTCTTGGCTATGAAGGGAAAGCTCCATTGATTGGATGCTGATTTAGCGGACACGTGGAATCTTGGAGGACGTTGTCCAAGCCCTGCCAGGTCTTGCCACCTAGCTGGAGCCATTATGGAGTCTTCAAAAGGCCATTTCAATGTACTAGACGTCAGCAGCTTCTGGCTGATTGGAAACATGACACTCAGATCCTATGCCACCAAGTCCTAGTGACTTGTGGCCAGAGTAGAACTGGTCTTCACTGTTTCCAAGGCTGTGAATACTTATGGTTCTTGAGGAGCAGTGGGGGTTGTTGGAGCTGCTGATAACTTTGAGGTTGTCAGCCTAACATGTGACCTACCACAGCTCGAGGGCTCCCGGGACCTGGCAAGGTCACGGCAGTCCACAAGCCTGGGTCTGTTGGTGTATGTCATTTGCTTTGAAGTGATCCCCTTGCCCTGAGGCAATGATGTGTGTACAGTGGTGCAAGAGCTGCCATTCTGTGGGTCTACGGATAGTAGTTTCGGCTGAGACATCCCGTGTAAGGAAGGGAATTCCGCATGCCCACATTGTCTGTCACAGTAAGAACAAAATGCTGCCCTCTCCGTGATGGAAGAAGTCCAGTGTATTCAGATGACTGACTGACAGTCTAGGGAATAGTGTCATATCGGGCACTCAGCGTTGGTCTCTGCTGCTGGCAGATTGGACACTTAGCACTGTGGGTATCCGAGCCAGATGTGTTTTTCCACGGACTTTAATCCATGAACGTTCATGTTGCTGAGCCCATGCATGACCTCCACTCCTGCCGCTGTGGCCAGTTTGCTCATGAGCCACGGGCAATGACAGGAGTGGCTGAGGGAAGAGACTGACTGGTGGTCACCGAACACAGCATCCTATCTGCTTGATTGGTAAAGATCTCTGATGGGATCCTCCTTTAGTGAACATGCTCAGGAGATGCATCTTCTCAGCTTTGCCCTCTTCAGAGAGGTCTTTCTCTGTGAGTCTTCCTCATACCACTATGCCACCAATTCCAATCATGTTTCTTCCAAATCTCTGATCAGCCATCCAAGCTATTGGCCAAAGCCCAGGAACTGGTGCACCATTGCACATCTAGCCATTTCTTCTTCCAGGAAAAATTACCAACCAGATGTGCTGCTTGAATTTCGGCCCAGTGGGAAGATTCATTTCCATCACTTTTCTTCATGGCAGGCCCAGAAATGGGCTGTCAACTTTTGAGGGGAGGCCACATCTTGTATAAAATCATTTATAAACCAGGCATGAGTTTTTCTCTATCATCAACTGATTGCAGAAAACTTCCCAGGAAGACGCAGGTATAGGCTGGGCGAAAGAGAAGCGAACATGGACAGTTGAACCACTTCTTCATATAACTCATTTGTGCCTTCAGGCCCTGCTCCAGCCTGATCTCATATCCAACTTCTGATTCCGTGGGTCAGACAACATCTAGGTCATGAAGAACAGCTCGGATGACATGGTAACTTGGTGGTGATATGTTCAGGTTCTACTAAGGCAAGCCAAACGCTGTTTCTCAAGAAGAACACTAAGTTATCTGCAGAGGATGGCAGAACTTTGCTCCAGATTACTCAGGGTCTGCACGATGATTCTTCAATAGGTGCTTGTCGAAGACTCCAAACGCGATTCTTTCTGCCATGGACATGCCAACCATTGTATCTGCTGCATCATAGGCCCTGAAGGGCAGAGCAACTTGCAAGACACCCTGGGTTTGGTGACAGTCTTCTTGTGTGGTGGGTGCATGCAAGACGCGCAGTTTCAGGCCCCTGGGTAAATGGGCTGAAGAAGCATCCCCCAGTGTTTTCTCTGACATCCAAAGGACCCAACTAGGCATTATACCTCGTTTTGGCTTTCAGAGTGACCAAATGTAACAATTTATTCTTTACCTTCATCGGGGAAGGAGGAACATCTTGGCATACTCCACACCACTGGACTCTTAGAGGTGTCATTGAGGTAGTATTTGTTGTTAGGTGCCATGGCATCTGTTACAACTCATAGCAACCCTGTGTACTGTACAAGTAAATGCTATTCATTGTATCTCGGATGTCCACTCACAAGCTTTTAAAACTCCAGGCACTACCCGTTAAACTAGCATGTGGAACAACACTTTATGAATGATTCTATGGCAACTGATTGAGATGTCCCATGAGATATGGTCCTAAGTCCAGAAATCCAATTCCGTGAGCTGTTTGGCAATGCCATAGCTGTCACCCCTATGTAATTTATTATTATTTATTATTATGTGGATATGTGTGCACAGAGTTCCATAGAGATGCATCTGTATAAACCTGTACTCATTGCCTTTGAGGGAATGCTGACTCATTGCGACCCGATAGGACAAGGTAGAACTGCCCTGTGAACTTCTCAGACTGTAAGCCTTTGAGGAAGCAGAAAGCCCAGTCTCTCCCCCGAGGAGCAGCTGGTAGTTTCAAATTGCTGACCTTATAATTAGCAGCCTAGTGTATAACCATTATGCCCTCAGGGCTTCTCTATATATATTCATATATATATGTAGGAGCATCAAAAAGTTCATTAATTCAATTTTCCCCACAAACTTTTTGAAGCCTGTGTTAGGCAGGGTTCTCTAGAGAAAAAACACAGGACACTTATGATTTTATATTTATTTATATATATATATACACACACATACATATATGTATATATATATAGATAGGTTTATACAGCAAGAAGGAATATAACAGCTAATTAGTCCACACAGCAGTACAGAGGGTTCAGTTCAGCTCACTTCTGTGGAACAGTTAATATACTGGAAGTCCTTTAATTTACATGGGCTGCTGGTTCAAGATCAAGGAAGCAGACAGCAGAGTCCTCCCTTGTACAAGAGTTTGCCCACAGGAAGCATGCAGCAGGGTGGGTCACCGACAGACAGCAACTTGGGAGCTTAGCAAAGCAGGCCTGGATGGGATATGGAGTGCAAACAAACAGCAAGGTGACAGGGTCCACCAGCCTCAAGCTCAAGTGATGTATGCACCAGCAGCGTGACAAGGCAGGTCTTGAAGGAACCTCCAGCTCGAGTGACACCACCCCTGAGAGGGCCTGGCCCACAGGTGTGTAGCTCATAGGTTGAGGCAGAGAACTAGCTAAAGCAGCAGCACGCTCAAGCACACTCTGATCACCAGAGAGCAACAGAGACGGGGGCGGGCCTTGCAGAGCCATTTACCTCTTAAGCCTCCAATGCAACTGTGACCTGATTCACTGTGTAGTGAATATGCATTGGGCTGTTAACTGCAAGGTCAGCAGTTCAAACCTCCCACATGTTCCTTTTGGCCAGATTGGCACAATAAACCTATCACAGTCCACCCCTTGCCAACTTGGCACCTGTACATAATTCTTTAGCCATATATACTTTCCAGACACTAATGAAATCACACACCTAACATCATACACCTATCATACATATAAATGAAAACACACTGAATCTAATTGTATCTGGTAAATCATACATGAACAAAGGAAAGATATTCAATAAGCACGTATAAAGAAGATAAACTGACAATTACAAACCTCGCTTTTGCAGTTGATCACATGGTCGTAATTGATAGGTAGAGCTACCTTCTACTACTACCCATTCTGTATTACCTTTGCCCTCAGCAAGCACCTCAGCTGGCTGTGTTTTTTTGCCTGGTGGGTTGACCCAGACCTTCATTCCTGAGGGGTCTGGGTCATTATACGTCCTGTCAGGATTGGGTTGCTGTAACTTACCATTTACTTTAATCACAGGGCATGGTGGCACTAAGAGATGACTTACGGGATCTCCTGGATTCCAGACATATTCTTCTTTACCTCATATTTTGTAGCACCAGCCCAATTTCTCCTTGGTAATCAGGATCAGTCACACCACTCAGTACAGTGACACCCTTCCTGACCTGTTGATCCAAAGGCATGAGGAGCCCAAGTGTCCAGGAGGCATTCTCAGCTGCCAGTTCAGTGTAATTTGGTGCTGTATTTCCAGGTGGGAGAGTTCCTTCCTTCGGGACCAGGAATCCCAGGCCTGAAGCACATAGAGTTGCTGGGACAGGAAACAAAAATGCTGTAAGTGGATCACTATGTGTAATAGTGAGTGGTGCCACTCCAGCTTCTACCCCTTGGTTCCTGGACCCATGAATCCTAGCTATTGGAGACACAGCACCATATATTGGGTGCTGGTTTAGAGCATATACATCCTCCTCGAGAACACTGCCTCAGCCCCGCAAGTTGTTGCCACCTAGCTGGTGCCATAATTGTGTCTTTAGGAGCCCATTCCATCGTTCTATCAAGCCAGCTGCTTTAGGATGATGAGGAACATGATACGACCAGTGGATTCAATGGGCATTGCTGCACTTCATTCGCTGTTAAGTGAGTTTCTTGATCTGAAGCAATGCTATGTGGGATGACATGCCAGAGGATAAGGCATTCTGTAAATCCGCTGTGGTAGTTACATAATCTGGTGTCAATTTGGTATTTGAGAGGATTAAGAGTGAAGGGGTGGAGTCTAGTCTGTCAATGAGGCCTCTGTGTGGGCATGGCCTTCTCCTGAGAATTCTGCGAAATCCTGTTTTATCTCCTGAGAAGATGCTCTATGACAAGACACATGGCGCTAAACCCTGGGAGCTGGAGAAGCCAATAGACCTACCCTGATGCAACCAGACCTCTGGGGCCGGAGAAGCCACATAGAGTTCCCTGAGCACTGAGGGGTGCTTATAACTGAGATGCTTATAATGCCGCCAGATCCACAAGACTTCCAATCCACTGGCCTGTGATCTTCCTGCATTCCTAAGTGGTTTGACAAATATTATGTAACCACCCTCCATTTCTTGATCTGATGTGAGCAGCCAATCATTTGGAAGGGGAGTTTCCTTGGGGTGTGGCTTCATCTGCCATATACGGTTGCTTTGCAAAGCTTGCTCTCTCTTGATCTTGCACTTGTCTCCTGGTCTGATACCCAATTCTTGGAGATTTTGAATCCATCAGCCTCTGATGTTCGACACATGGATCTGGGATTTGGCAGCTTCTACAATTCTGTGAGTCATTTTCTTGAAAGATGTTTCTCTCTCTATCTATGTGCATCACTGGTTTGGGTCCTCTAGAGGATTCAGCCTAAACCACTACACATGTATTTTTCTGTTGTTTAAAAATGATATATGCCACAGCACCACAGTTCCTTTTATTGTCTTGTGCACTTTCTAGTGACAAAATTTACCATTATCAAGCTTTGTATGCCTCATCCTCATTCCATGCTATCTTTCCCATCTGGTGTAGTGGTTATGTGTTGGGCTGTTAACTCTAAGGCCAGCAGTTCAAAACTGCCAGCCTCTCCCCAAGAGAAAGGTGGGCTTTCTACTCCTGCAAAGAGTTACACTCTTAGGAACTCACCGGGAACAGCTCTAACCTGTCCTACAGGGCGGTTATGAGTCAGCATCGACTCCACGGCACTTGTTTTGGTTGGGTATGTAAACAAAGTAAAAACCCTCACAAAGAAAATATTATAATTGTCAAGGATTTCATTTTGCTTGGATCCACGCTCAATGTTCATGGCATCAACAGTCAAGATACCAAATCAAATATTGGGCAAATCTGCTGCATAATACCTCTTTGAAGGGTTGAAAAGCAAGGGTGCCACTTTGAGGACTAGGGTGCTGCTGAGCCAAGTCCTGGCACTTTCAATTGTCTCCTATGCTTCTGAAATTTGGACAGCGAGTAAGGAAGAGCACGGTAGAACTGATGCATGTGAATTATGGTACTGGTGAGAAATATTGAAGGTACTGTGGACGGCCAAAAGAACAAACAAGTCTGTCTTGGAAGAAGTAGAGCTAGATTGATCCTTAGAAGCGAAGATGGAGAGATTTCATCTCATGTACTTTGGTCAAGTTGTTAGACAAGACTAGTCTTTGGAAAAAGACATCATGTCTGGTAAAGTAGAGGATCAGCAACAGAGGAAGACCTTAAGCGAGGTGGATTGAGACAGTGGCTGCAACAATGGGCTCAGGCATAAGAGCAATTGTGAGGATGGTGCAGGACCAGGCAGTGCTTAGTTCTGTGGTCCACAGGGTCACTTTGAATCGGAACCTACTCCCTGCCACCTGAAAATAACAATTAGAACACCGTGACCTAGAGTGGATCTCTCCATCCCCTCCTATTCCTGGAAGCCCCTAGTGAACATTAGTTTCTATTTACTTGTTCCTGTTATTTCATAAGAGGTGAGAATACATAATATTTGGGTTTTTGGGTGATTGATTTATTTCACTTAGCACAATATTCTCCAGATTCACCCATGTTCTGAGATGTTTTGGGAGCTCATTCTTTTTTATAGCTGCGTAGTATTCCATTGAATGCATATACCACATTTTATTTTATCCATTCATCTGTTGATGGACACAGGAAATAACAAAAAGTTTGTTACCACCTTTTTTGCCATGATGAATAATGCCACAATACACATGTGTGCATGTGTCTGTTTATGTCACTTCTGCTAGATCCCTAGGATATGGATCTCGCAGTAATATTGCTGGGTCATACGGCAGTTCTACCGCTATTTCTTTTCAGGAAGCGTCAAACTGCTTTCTACAACAGCTGTACCATTTTGTATTCCCACCAACAATCAATAAGGGTTTCAATTTCTCCACATCTTTTATAATACTTGTTAATCTCAATTAAAATTTATTTCCTCCTGATCATTCTGGCGGGGGTGAAATGGTATCTTTTTTTTTTTTTTTTTTTTTAGGAACCAAGTGGATTTTATTAAAAGACAAAGCCCTGGGCAGTTTGTGTGAGGACGAGAGATCACAAGTTGGGTGACCTCCACGTGGTAGCAAAGACAGAGTAAGCATCTGCACATGTACACGAGGGGTGACAGGCTTTCTGGCCAGAAGTCGAGGGGAGGGAACGACAGATCAGGTGCTGATACAAATAAAGGTCAGGGATGACAAACGGGGAGTTAAGAAAATAGGGTTGTGTATTTCCCGCTCCCCATCAGGGAGAAAGTGGGGATGCGTTCTCACAGTGTCTAGCACCTCCGTCGGCCAGGCCCAAAGGCTCTTCATGCGTCCGCTCACCAGCTCTTATTTCTCATACGTTGTATCTACACATTTAACCTCTTGCCTGTCTTCTCCCACGTCCTTTTTTAACGGCTCAAGCTGAGCTACCATTGAGTCTTAGCCAAAGTTACGCCTGAAATCCTGAGCCACCCTTGTTTGGTGTTTCTGTTCCTCTTGGAATGAGCGGCATGAAACTTAACATTTGCAAAAGGGTTTCCCCAAGAGTAAATGTCTTGAATCAGATGAAAACACACAGACTTTAAGAGCACTGCATTCATTCTGTCCTGAAGGGTGCAGTTATTTCATCTTCTGAAGGGCGAGGCACAGCCAGAGCTGTTCTGATGAGTTCTCCGCAGTGGCAGCTAGTGGATGGTCAGGAGTGAAGAATGTTCACCTTAAAGGTCCCGGAGTCTTCCTCAGCATGTGCTCCCTTCTCCCTGCTGGACAGCCATGATCTCAGCAGCCAGGTCCGCACAGAGAGAGCGGAATACATTTCCAATCACGGCGTAGGTACACTTCCAGGGACATGCAAGCCCCCCTGATTGCATCATAATGGAAAGGGGTTGGACTATTGGCATACATCAAGCTCGAAATGGTACCTTACTGTGGTGAAGTGTCGATTCATGTCATTTTCCAAGGTTTTGGCTGAGTGATTTCGGTGGTGTTGTGGCTGTTGTTAAGCTGCAGAAGTTTCTGTAGAGTCTAGATATTATACCAGCATCAGGTTTGCCATTCCCAAAGACTTAGCCCAGCCTGTAGATTGTCTCTGTACTCTTCTGGTAAAGTCTTTTGTAAAGAGAAGTTTTATGTGGCCCCAGCTATTGATTTTGTTTCTGTTGCATGTGCATTCATTGCTGCATTTGATCAGCTATCATCCCCAAGAATTCATTTCCAAGGCTTTGTTCCTATATTTTCTTGTAAGAACTTGATGGCTTTACATGGATCGTTTGGGTCCCTGAGTGGTAGTGAGTTGGTTTTTCTGTGTGGTGTGAGGCCTGGGCCTAGTTTCATTGCTCTGCATGTGGAAATCCAGTTGTGCCAGCAACATTTGATGCAGAGAATGTTCGTTCCTTCATTGATTGGGCTTGGCACTCTTGCTGAAAATCAATTTATTGATTTTATTTCTGAATTTCAATTGACTATGTTAGTATCATTAAAACAGGCTGTTTTAATTATGGTAGTAGTGTGATATGTTTTGAAGTTAGGAAGTGTGATTTTCTTCTTCACTCACTTTCAGAATTCAGAGTCTCTTGTTTTTCCAGAGAAAATTGAAGGTTCCTATTTCTATTTAGAACCCTGATTGTGCTTACAATGTACCGGTAGGTCAATTAGGGTAGTACTAACATCTTAACTATTAAGTGTGTTAGTCTGGGTTGACTAGAGAAACAAATCCATAGACACTCATGTGTATAAGAAAGAGCCTATGTAAAATAGCAATTATATATTGAGAAAACATCCCAGCCCAGTCCAGATCAAGTCCGTGAGTCCAATATTAGCCCTTACAGTAGAACCCCCGTATTCGACCGCATCAGTACTCGACATGATCAGATTGCGACATGAAATGTCGAGCACATTTTGCAGAGCTCAAGCAGAGCATCGGAATCCGACCCCACGCACATGATTTTTGTCAACAAAAGCAGTTCGTGTTTTGGTCACGCAGTGTTAGTTGGCGTTGTTAGTATGCGTTGTGTTCCAAGCGTTTTGCTATAATTTTCTCAGTTTTTGTAGCTTTTTGTACTATTTTTTGATAAGAAACTTAGGTCCTAAGAAAGAGTTTTTTGAAAAGAATCATCCTGATAAAGGAACTGGTTAACCGTGTTATCGATATTGTTGATGATAATTTACTAACGCCTTTTAGAAAACCGTTAAGGAGACACCGACAGCAGACCGCATTAGACAGATTTTTTTTTTTTTAAGGGAAAGCTAGCCAGGTCCTAGTGAAAAAGGCAAAGAAGGGGGAAAAGCTCCTGAAAAGCAGCTTCCAGTTGGTTTGATGGAAGGGGATTCCCCTTTCAAACAAGGACTTTCTCTCCATCCCTCCTCTCCACATCTGTGTCCACAGATCCAGATCCTCATCATTCTCGAGGTGTGGGCCATACTGCAGTTGTCAAAAACGTTTTAATGTTGTGTTTGTTATTGACATTATATTATTTAACTCTGAGCTTATTTACTTTGAAATTTCTGTGTAATGTTTTATATAAAAAGGCAAGGCTAGGGTAAAAACTTGATGGTCAAGAGTGCATCAATCCATTTTCAGTTATTTCTTATGGGGAAAATTGTTTCAGAACTCGATTGCTTATCATCTTGACACTCCTTCTAGAAAGGCTTAGCGTCGAGCTCCAGGGTTCTACTGTATGTCCAATACTAGTCCATAAATTCCTTTTTAGACTCCCACAGCATGTGCAATGATGCCGAATGCAGGAAGATGACAGGCCAGTGGGTAGAAAGTCTTGTGAATCCAGTGGCAGTGGAAGCATCTCAACGCTGGTGTGGGTCTCCACATGGCTCCTCCAGCTCTCTGAGTGTCTCAGCAGCCGGAAAGGGAAGGCAGAAAGCCTGGGTCTGGCCTGCAGTGAGCTATTTATTTCTGTTGTGCCTCCAAATGAGGTCATCACACTGTGACCTGATTGACAGGCCAGACACCACCCCTTCACTCAAGTTGACAAGAGATTATGTAACCACCACATTAAGTTTTCCCATGAGCATGGAACGTCTTTTCATCTATTTAGTTTTTAGGCCCTAAAGCAGTGCTTAATAATTTTCATTGCGTAAGTCTTTCCCATCCTTGGGCAACCTTATCCTCAGATGTTTTATTAGATAGTTCAGCCCCCTCTTAAAGATAAAATTCTGAAAATGGTTTTCAGTAATCTCAGCTCTGTGGCTACAGGAGATAAGACTTTCTTTAAGGGCACATGTAATAACAGCTTTCAGATTATTTGTGTGGTCTCTGAAGTTCTGAGCTTATCTTTTTCTTTCTCCACTTTGTCCTGTGAAAGTATAAACAACCAGCCAATCTCATTCTTGTCACTTTGACAAAACCGTTCTATGGCTTCAAGTACACAATCACTCAGAACCTTGTCTCTTGTAAGGATTTGGTTAGAAGTACTCATTGGTGATGTTTGACACATGTCTATTATAGTATCATGCCAGGGTTAATAGTATCTTTACTGCTGTAAATTGAGTCAGCGCCTTTAAAACTAAACAACTTTGAGAACTATTTCCAAAACTCCAAAATCAATTCACTGAACTCATCCTTAAGAGTATTTTTCTTTCAACAAACCCAGGGACAAGGGAACAACAAGGATCTAAAATCAATGATGAGGAGGGGGTAGAATGCCTACTGAGGTTTGATCAAGGGCAATGTAGTTGCAAGGAATTACTGAGAGCTAAATGAAGGTCAAACATGATAGTGGGACAGGAGGAAAGTAAAAGGAAATAGAGGAAAGAACTAGGAGGTTAGGGTTATGGTTAGGGTTGGTGTTAGATTTAAGGTAAGGGTTAGGGTTAGACTTAGGGTTAGGGTTAGGCTTGGTGTTAGACTTAGGGTTAGGGTTGGTGTTAGACTTAGGGTTATGGCTAGGGTTAGAGTTAGTGTTAGGGTTAGGTTTAGGGTGAGGGTTGGGGTTTAGGGTTAGTTTAGGTTTAGGGTTAGTCAATCAGGTTTCAGCTTGATGACCTCATTTAGAGGCACTAAGGAGATAAATAGTTCACTGGGGGAGGAACACACACGTTTTCCGTGTGAGACATTCCTGTTGACAAGATACATGCAGCTACACTAGAGTCCTGGAGCTGGAGGAGCCACGCAGAGACTCCTGCCAGTGTTGAGATGCTTCTACTGCCACTGGATCCACAAGACTTTCCACCCACTGCACTGTGATCTTCCTGCATTTGACATCATTTGCATGTGTTTCATGAGTCTGAAGAGGAATTTATAGATTGGTTTCAGACATATGGGCTAATATCGGACTTATGGACCTGATGTGAACTGGGCTGGGATGTTTTCTCAATATTCAAATGTTCTTGACTATATAGCTCTTTCTTATAGCCACATGAGTTTCACTGCATTTGTTTCTGTAGTCAACCCAGACTAACACTTAAGTACTCCCTCAGTGCAAGAACACTTGTTCTAATGACCTTGCATTCTGTGATGCCCATCTTCCTGATATGATCACTGAAGACAAAATGGGTGCATAAGCAAATGTGGTGAAGAAAGCTAGTGGTGCCTGGCTATTAAAAGATATAGCATCTAGGATCTTAAAGGCTTGAAGTTAAACAAGTGGTTATCTAGCAGGAAAGCAACAAAGCCCACATAGAAGAAGCACACCAGCTGTGTGATCACGAGGTGTCAACAAGATCAGGAATGAGGCATCAGAAGACCTAAAACAAGCAATCATATTGATGCAAAAGAAGAGGGCTGGAGTGGAAACCCAAAGCTCATCTACAGACAATTGGACATCCCTCACAGAAGGGTCACAAGGAAGGGATGAGTCAGCCAGGGTGTAGTATAGCATCAAGGAAACACACAACATTCCTCTGGCTCTTTAATACGCCCCCTCCCCCACTATCAAGACCCCAGTTCTACCTTACAAATCTGGCTAGACAGGAGCATGTACACCAGGGCGAATAAGAGCTCTTGACACACGGAATCCAGGATGGATACCCCCGCCCCTCAGGAACAGTAATAGGAGTAGCAATGCTATGAGGATAGGAAAAAGGTGGGAGAAGGGGGAGGAATTGCAAAGATTGATGTATAACACAGACTCCCATGGGGATGAACAACGGAAATGGGTGAGGGAGACAGCAGTTGGTATAAGATGAAAACAATAATAATTTATAATTTATCAGGGGTTCATGAGGAAGGGAGGTGGGGATAGGAAGAGAAAAAAGGGCTGAAACCAAGGGCTCAAGTAGAGAGAAAATGTTTTGAAAATGATGATGACAACATATGTGCAAATGTGCTTGATATAGTTGATGTATGGGTTGTTATCAGAGCTGTAAGAGCCCCCATAAAACCATTTATAAAAACAAACAAACAACAAACAACTTATATTTCTTTCATTATAAAATGTCTAAATCTGGGTACTGTAATGAATTAGAATCAGTGGTTATCTATCTATCTATCTATCATCTATCTATCTATCTATCTATCATAAATCAGCAATACAGAAAGTATTGCTATAAAATCATTGAACAAAAAAATGTAAAAATATGAAAATGAAGCAATTATTTCTTGGTATATCCTCCATCTAGACTTATATACTTCTGAAGGTGGTGTTTCCATCTCTCTAACCTTCTGTGAAGGAGCCTTTGTGGTGTCATGGTTACATGTTGGGCTGGTAACCATAATGAGGTGTGCAGTTTGAAAGCACCAGCTGCTCAGTGGGAGAAGATAAGACTTTCTACTCCTGTGAAGAGTTAGTCTCAGACACCCACAAGGGCAGTTCTACCTTGTGCTATAGGTTGACGACGAGTTGGCATCGACTCAATGGTAGTGAGTTTTTGGGTACCTTCCTCTGAAGAATTCTGCACGCTTCAACTTACACCCCATCAAAACAGCACTTTGGGCATCCTTGAGCCACCCAGCTGTGCTCCTTTTCAGAGTTCTTTGGGTTTGGGGAATGTGTTAGGTAGGGTTCCCTAGAGAAACAAAATCAGAATATTTATGAATATATATATAAAGAAGGAATATAATGACTAATCCACACAGCAGTCAGAGGGCTCAGTTCAGCTTACTTTCATGGAACAGTTATGTAATATACTGAAGGTTCTTCAACTCATTCAGGCTGCCCGTCCCACGTCAAGGAAGCAGAAAGTGGAGTCTGCCCTCAGGCAAGACAGGCAGAGTCAGGCAGCAGGCAGATAGCTGGGTGGGGCAGCAACAGTCAGTAGGGCAGGGAGCTTAGTGAAGCAAGCCCAGATGGGATCTCGAATTCAAGCAATGTATTCACTAGCAGCTCGGTGAAACATTTCTCTAAGGAGCCTCAAGCTCTAGCGACGTGATCCATGGATTGGCTTGGCCCGCAGGTATTGCAGCACACAGTTGAAGAAGAACTAGCTTAAGCAGCAGCACGCTGGTCTGATCAGCAGGGAGAAAGAGAGACGGGATACCAGCTGTGGAAAGTTTTTCTCTTGGTCATCCTCCAATCAAGCTGCAACCTGATTAAACTCCACCCAAGTGTTCATATGGAGGCCTAGTTGGTAGAATAAACCTAACTATCACAGGAAACAAACAGAAGTTTGAAAGAACAAGATATAGCTGTGGCTGGGTTGAGATAAAGCCCCTGTGCCAGCTCCAAATGGTCCCGGCTCCGGCCGAGACAGTGGCGGCCTACGGTCAAACCCCAGCCAGCCTTCACTGTGGTAAGCCCAAAGCCCCCAGCCCCTCAAAACCTGTGAAGCTGTGCCTATGTATCTTTATAGTGCTCCTCCTGCGATCTAGCAGTGTTGAATTTCCCTCTTAGTAACTCTCCTGGGCTGATTTCTGTGGAGTCCCTGTGGTATGTGTTACTCAGCAGGTGATGGGGTATGGCTTCTCAATAAAATCCTCATAGGACAGCCCTATAATAATGAGCAAGGGCATTGTTGTGATGGAAAAACATATTGCTTGGCACAATTCTGTTGGCCTTTTTCTCATCAGTGCGGTTTTCGTTTTTCTTAAAGCTTCTTCGAAGTACACCAGTGTGATCCTTCTGTGTCCTTTGAGAGAATCTATCAAGATTTCTCCTTTGGAATCCCCAGAACATTCTCCTTAACCTTCTGAGCTGACTGCTCCTGCCTTGAACTGAACTTGCTCCAGGGATCTTCTCAAAAGCCACTGCTTTGATTGAACCCCCCTTTTTTGAGGCACCCTAAAGAGACTAAAACAAATATTATTTGCACTCAAATGTGTTTAAACGATTTTGTCTGGAATGTATGAACACGAACTCTAGCAGCAATACTTTTTGACTTACCCTTGTACAAACAGCTAAGAAAGAGCTCATGTCTAAAAACTAGTTTTAAATGACTATAACTCAATCAGAAAAGAATATGAACAGATAATTCACAAAAGATGTCCAAATGGCTGGCAAGCACCTGAGAAGGTACTCAACCTCATTAGTCATCAGAAAAATGCAAATGAAAGCCACAGTGAGACCCGACTGCAGCTCCACCACAATAGTGACCGGTCAGCCTCGATGTTGGCCAGGATGTGGAGCGACCTGGGACTCTCCACACCCCCGGTGGGAAAGCCATTGGGCAATATCCCTAAGACCAAAGGATCTCTCCCTCAAATCTCATTGGTGCTATTGTTTGCTGTTCAGTCGATTCCAACTCACAGAAACACCAGCTGTGCGGAGTCTAACGGCTCCCCAGGAGTGTCAGGCCTGTGGCCACAAGGCCGGTCTTCCAAGGTGCCTCTGGGTAGGTTTGAACTGCCAAACGTTTGGCCCGTAGTAGAGTGTTTAACCATTTATGTCTCCCAGGGGATCCTCGCTAATATTCTGGGACTCAACATCTCCATGGCATACTGGGCACCTCTTATGGAGGTCTGATAGTGTAGGGGTTACACGGTGGACTGTTAGCCACAAGGTGGTGGTTCAAGCCACTCCAAGGGAAAAAGATGGGGCTAATTGCTTCCATCAACTTTTACAGCTTTTGAAAGCAAATGTTTTGAGAATGATGATAGCAACAATCGCACAAATGTGCTTGACACAATGGATGAATGTATGGATTGTGGTAAGAGTTGTATGAGCCCCCAATAAAATGATAAAAAAAAAGATTTACAGCTTTGGAAACCCACAGGGGTAAGTCTCCTGAGGTCGCTATGAGTCACAAGGGACTAGGAACAAACGTGGGGATGGGGGCGCCCAGCAATGCTGCCCTTGTGCTTTTTCTTGGTCTGGGTATAAGTTAAGAGCACAATTGGAGGTCCTGCACATGCTGCACCCCAACACTTGTAAGTTATGAGTGAAGGGATGCCTGCTGCCGGGGCCTCATGCCCCGTCCAACCCTGCAGTGCACCTCTGAGGCAGGCTCTCACGGGTATCTGTGGGCCAGTGATATCTCTAGGGGGTGGATGGAGATGCGGACCACACCAGGTGACAGCATTCGAGGGAACACACCAAAATGACTGTCCATGTGATTTTTGAGCAGTATTTCAGTCAAAATTCATTATTAAAATATCCAATAGTAAACATAAGGAGCCCTAGTAGCATAGTAGGTTATAAACTGGGCTGCTAACTGCAAGGTCAGCAGTTCAAAACCACGAGCCTTTCTGAGAGAGAAAGATGAAGTTTTCGACTCTTGTACAGAGTTACAGAACTGTCATTATCACAGTGATAATAATGCTTCAAAACATGTTTCGTATGCACATACGACAAGCACACGCTGTTGTTTTCTTTTGCAGCTGGTGTTCTATGGTCGCTGATTTTCTCAATTTTTTTTTGATGTTTTAGGTACACTCTGGTGTCATAATGGATTGTGCATTGAGCTACTAACTTCAAGGTTAGTTGTTCCAACCCACCAGCTGCTCCACAGGAGAAGGAGGAGCTTGTTTGCTCACATCAAGCAGTATAGCCTCAGAAGCGGGCAGGGACAGCTGGATTGTGGCCCCAGGGCCACACTCACTTGAAAGCAGGGAGTTCGCTTTCACTGTAAGTAGTCTGTGTGAATCTATATCAGTAATGAAGATTTTGAGAGATCCTTTGAGAATGAAGTCGGAATTAAAGGAAAAGAAGAACAATTCATTTTTCAAAAAACTTCTGCTGAGTTACTAATAATGTAACTAATATGAAGGAGCTTCAAAAATTTTGTGGAAAAATGGAACTGAAAGATAATGAACTTTTCTCATAAACTTTTTGAAGTCCCCCCACATAATGTAATTAAATATAGAAGGATTTTATAAAATAATTTTGTTAGTATTCATAGAATCTAGGAAATATTACATTTACAAGGATATCACATATTGTTCTATGATGAAAATGGATAATAAACATTAGCAAGGGCTCTATATAGTCTAGCAGGAGAGGAAGTCCTTGGAGGCGGTGTGCGTGTGCGTGTGTGTGTGTGTGTGTGTGTGTGTGTGTGACACCAGGAAACGACACTGGATGACAGTAACCCTAATGTTTATGTCAGCCTAGGTGAGCCAGGATTCTCCCATGACATGATCTAACATAGTGTGCTCTTTAGTGAAGCAGCCAAGCAGTTGTGGGGAGATTAGTTCTCTTTTATCTGGCCACAGCCTTGATACGATTGAGGGAGGTTTCATTCAAGATGTGGCCTACTCCTAGTATAAACTGAGTGTGTGTGGAAGCCAGCTCACGTCAACTGCTGAATCGATACTGCATCTGGTCCGTGAGCTCCTGCTGTGTTGCCTGCTCATCGCAGGAGCCCTCAGCACACTGCATTCGGCTCTGCACCCAGCTGCCTGTGGTCTTCCAGCTTCATCTTCCTGGCTCCTAGTGCTCTGCCCCTGCAGCTTCAGGGTCAGGAAAAGCCTCCAGCTTACATCTGACGCACAAACTTGAACCAGATTGGACTCAGCCACTTGTCCAACTGTGTAACTTCTTAATAGAAATCTCCTTCTGTGCACACACACATACAAGTGACCATGCTCTTGCTTCTCCAGAGATCCCAGTCTCACAGTGCCCAAGAATCTTGGGCATGAGAAGACCCCTGGGGTGGCACTGCCCAGGCCACCCTTCCCTCCACGTCATTTTCCAACCCTGGCTTCCCAGGCCATTCTTTTTGTTTTGTTTTGTTTTCCTCATTTTGTTTTATTTAAAAAATCATTTTATTGGGGACTCGTACACCTCTTATCACAATCCATGCATACATCCATCCATTGTGTCAAGCACATTTGTAGCCATCATCATTCTCAAAACATTTGCTTTCTACTTGAGCCCTTGATATCAGTTCCTCATTCCACCCCCCTCTGGCATGAACCCTTGATAATTTAGAAATTATTATTATTTTGTCATGTCTTACAGTGTCTGATGTCTCCCTTCACCCACTTTTTGTTGTCCATCCCCCAGGGAGGGGGTTATAGGTAGATCCTTGTGATCAGTTCCCCTTTCTACCCCACCTTCCCCTTACCCTCCTGGTATTGCTACTCTCATTATTGGTCCTGAAGGGTTTATCTGTCCTGGATTCCCTGTATTTCCAGTTCTTATCTGTACCAGTGTACATCCTCTGGTCTAGCCAGAGTTTTAAGGTAGAATTGGGATCATGATAGTGGGGGGAGGAAACATTTAGGAACTAGAGGAAAGTTGTATGTTTTATCAGTGATATACTGTACCGTGACTGGCTCATCTCCTCCCTGCGACTCTTCAGTAAGGGGATGTCCAGTTGCCTACAGATGGGCTTTGGGTCTCCACTCCACCCTCCCACTCATTCACAATGATATGATATTTTGTTCTTTGATGCCTGATACCTGTTCCCATTGACACCTCATGATCACACAGGCTGGTGTGCTTCTTCCATGTGGCCTTTGCTGCTTCTCAGCTAGATGGCCGCTTGTTTACTTCCGAGTCTTTAAGACCTCAGACGCTATATCTTTTGATAGCTGGGCACCATCAGCTTTCTTCACCACATTTGCTTATGCACCCACTTTGTCTTCAGTGATTGTGCTGGGAAGGTGAGCATCATGGAATGCCAGTTTAATAGAACAAAATGTTCTTGCATTGAGGGAGTACTTGAGTAGAGGCCCAATGTCCATCTGCTACCTTAATACTAAACCTATAAATATATATATGCACACAGATTGATTTCCCTATCATCATATATAAATAAATTTACATATGTACGTGTCCCAGGCCATTCTTAACCCCTTCTCAAAACATCTTCACGGAGCAGGGACTGCAGTTATGGGAGAACCTGGGCTGTCAGAACACTCTAAGGTGATCTGGGTGACCTACTTTAAACACAAGGGTCACCTCTTTCTCTGGGGCTTCAGAACAGAGTCTGTGACCACCCTGTCATCAAACCTGTCCATTTTCTAAAAGTCACACCTTCAAGTACCTGTCAAACTTTACAAGGTTCTCAGGAGACTGAGGTTTTAGGCAGCTGTCTGTGTTTGGGTCCTAGTAACATTCTGGCTCTCCATGGCATGTGTGTGTGGAGGTGTAGGGGTGGGGTGGGGCATGGCAGGATCCCTCTTGCTCTGGTCTCATTTCTAGAATGATGGAAGGAAGATTACATTGTTCCTGTTCCCCTCAGGCCTTCAAATACCACGCAGCCCCAACCCCCTTCCTCTGAAGGGGACCCAGATCCCAATCCCTGACTTGCATTCCTTCAAGCCCCAAGCCCTCATCTATGCCTACCTGTGGCCCCTTCCATGCACTCCCACTGTTCTCACCCACGCACCCTCTCCTGGAGCCTGACCACAGCCTTGTCCCCACCCCAGGTCAGCCCCAAAGTGCAAATCCAACCCCTCCCCACCCCCAGGCTGTGTCACAGCAGCCACCACATGCTGACATTTCTGGAGGAAACCATCGAATGGTGCGATGGGGGGGGCCACATTTGAAAACAACATGGTTCCAGCTCACAGCAGAGCTGCACTCCACAGGGGTTTTCAGTGGTTGACTTTTTCAGAAAGAGATTGCCAGGCCTTTCTTCCAAGGTACTCTGGGTGGACTTGAGCTACCCTCAGACTCTTTTGAAAAGGAAACCTGGATGGGCCCAAGCACACAGGGATGTGTGATCACCTGCTTAAAGTAAATGGGTCTCCCACTTGCTCTGCCCGCTGGTCACCATCTTGCCTTGCCCAGACATTCTCCTTGGCCTGTACCCTCCTCATCCCTGGTGCCCACCTGTCCCTTCTGAGGCAGACCAGGCACCACCTTCCCCAGCATGCTTTCCTGGTACCCAGGCTGGACAAGCTGTCCACTCTGTGCACACGTTGCTCCCCCTCCCGGCTGCCTTTCTCCTTTCTGGATCCAAACCAAAGTCAAACTGACTGCCGTTGAGTTAATTCTGACTCACAGTGGCCCTAGAGGGCAGGGTAGAACTGTCCCTTTGGGTTTATATGCTGCAACTCTTATGGGAGCAGAGAGCCTCATCTTTCTCCCACAGGATGGCTAGTGGGTTTGAACTGCTGACCTTGGGGTTTGCAGCCTAATGTGTAGCCCACGTAACCACCAGTGCTCCTTCTTCACTGGGTCAGATGCTCCTTAAAGTCAGAAACCTGGTCTCACTCCCAGCACGCATTAAGTCCTTGAGGAAGATTGGTGTCTGACTTACAAACTGGGAGAGTCACTTAACCTTTGGAGATCTCTGGGAGGTAGGGGTGGGCAGCACATGATTCCTCAATGCCCACGGCTGTCACAGGGCAGGGGCCAGTTTGCCTGAATTTGTCCTGGGCCCAGAGGAGGGAGGGAACAGGAGCAGTGATGCTCTTGAGGTGGCTGGACCTTCCACTTTGTCTCCTCCCCTGGGCAGTCCAGTAGGTGATGGTGGTGGGCTGTGACAGGAGCAAAGAGGAAACTACGGAAGGTCAGGGCTTGGCCCATCCTTCTGGAACTGCATCCCCTCTCTATTGGAATCATTTCAGCTTGAAATCCTGCCTCCCACACTAGGGCAAGCCCACTCTTGACCTTACCCATCCCTCCCCTCAAAGACCTGTGTCATGCCTATAGGTGCCACCAGAGGGCAGCGGCTCAGCCAGTCTCTCAGCCCAGGCCCCTAGGGTCCTCCCGGGGTGGAGGAGCCTGGGCCCCTGCTGGACCCTGGCCTGGAGCCCTGGAGAGGGCAGGCAACACCTCCTGGGCCCAGAACCCAGCCTCTCCAGGGCCCACTGGGGTTGGCTAGGAGGCAGGGAAGTCCCTCCCGCCGTCTGCCCAGCTCTTGCCTTGCAGCCTCGGTGGGGAGGCTTGCCTCCTGGTTTGAGAGACGCAGGGGGGTCCTGGGGCCGTGGGCGCTGCCTGAGTCGGACACTCATAGTGAAACCCGAGACGAGCGCTCGCGCACCGAATTCTTTCCACGCAGCACACCTGCCAGGCCGCGCCTCCTGCGGTGGCGGGGGAGGGCCCGGCCCTTATCTGATGGGCTTGGCCCTGCCAGCCGGGCGCGGAGCCGCCCCGACAGGCGGACCACGGGCCCGGTGGGCTGGGGCTCTGCGGCCCGCCCGTGGGCTGTGGGCTCGAGTCCCCATCTGACTTCAAGGCAGGGACGCCGCCAGCGTGGGAAAGGCGCGGGCGGTTGGCAGCTGGATGGGAGAAGGCACCGCGGCTGGCCGCTGAAACGCACGAAGGGGCCATCTGGGGTCTACCTTTAAAACCCGGGCGACATTGTGAGCAAGAAACGTGTGTGGGGGAGGGGGTGGGGGTGGCGGGGGGGTGGTGGTGGATATGACATCGCAAAGGATGGGGACAATCCTGTAGGAGAGATCACAGCGTCCTGCGGGTGCCGCGGGGGACTGTGTGTGGTGGCAGATTCCCACGTGAGCTCCCAGGGAAGTGTGTTGAAAGAGAATCGGGAGCAAGGGATTGAACTCCACCCTCCCCATTATATGGACATCAGGCCCTTGGTTATAATCCCTTTTGGTAACAGGCCGCCTTTGTTATGTTAATGAGGCAGGGTTAGTGTTGGGCGTATTTGGAGTGGATCTGCCTTGAGATATTGAAGAGATGAAACCTCAGAGAAACCAGGAAGTTGAGGACAGGACCTTCCTCTAGAGGGGACCCCCCCCCTCGTCCTCCCCCCTTCCCCCCCCCCAGCTGCCCCTCTGAAGCCAGACTTGGAGCCTCCTGAGCTGTGAGGGGATAAATGTGAGTCAGAGTGTGGGTAGTTAGTGCTGGAATGGCAGTATGGACCCCAACCCCCATGGAATTGCTGGGAAGAATGGAGGCTCAGGGGCCTTTCCCTGGGGAGCACATAGGGTCCGTTGGGTCCTGCAGCCTTTCGAGGGACCTGCTACTCCCAACCCACTCCCCAGGAGTGGTAGGAATCACCAGGGGGCCTGGGAGCCTTCATCCCACCCAGCACCATCCTAACCAAGTGCTTCCACCAAGCTCCCTCGTGCTTCCTCTCGGGGATGGAGAACTATGTGAGAGAGTGGGTGCTTCAGGCTCCTGATGGGTTAGCCTAGCCAGGGCTGGGGCCTGGGTGGCCTGGCACTGAGTCCACTCTCCATTTGAAAGAGGACAAACATGGAGACACTTGTGCATAGCCTAAGGTCACATAGCTGCCAAGTGGGGAGTCAAGGTGGCCAGAGCCTCTAGGTCCTGGGGCTCCCCACTCCCAGCCCACCTTGGGTTGCCCCCTGCACTCATCCTGGTTCTACTACTCAGAGTTTGGGACCCTGCTTGGCCTCACAAGGCCACTATACCTGGCCATCAGCGGCCCCACGGACTGCCAAGAGAACAAATGAGTTGGAAGAAGTTCAACCAGAGTGCAGCCTAGAGTTGGAGATGCGGTGGCTCTCTACATGTCAGGAGAGACCTGTCCCCGGAGAAGGACGTCAGGCTTGGTCAAGTAGAGAGGCCGTGAAAAAGAAGACTTCAGCAAGGTGGATGGACACAGTACCTCACCACTGGGCTCACACAGATGGGGTGAGGGAGAGGCAGGACCAGGCATGGTTCTGTTCAGTTGTACATGGGGCCACTGCACACCGGGACCACCTCAGCGGTACCTAACAACTGCAACCGCAAATACAACTGAAAACGCAACACTGTGCCCTAACTTTGAAATAACGGAGAAATAAAGGCACACCATTTAAGACCTCATTCTGAAGGCCGAAGGCTATAGTGTGGGTGGGTTAGACTGGATGCAGACGCAGGCGCGGGGAGGCGAGGCCTTCACTTGTCCCTTGGATGCCATCTCAGGAGGTGAGATTTCCAAACTGGCAGAAGCCCTCTCTGTACATTTCGTAACAAAGCTAGGTCCATCCCCTCGACTTCCATGCTTATTGCACCCCCAGGAACTTGTGTACATAGAAACCAGACACCAATTATGAGCAGTTGGGGGCTTCCTTATGCCGCCCATGCCCCACGGGGCTGTCAACCCCATTGTGCTGTGGTGGCTTGCACGCGGTTGGGATGCTGGAAGCAATGTCACTGATATTTCACATGTCAGCGGGGTTACCCATGGAGGACACGTTTCAGCAGAGCTTCCAGACTAAGACCAGATTAGGAAGGAGGACCACTTTGGAGGGACTAGCCAGTGGCAACCTTATGAGTAGCAGTGGAACCTTGTCTGACATAGTGCCAGAAGATGAGCCCAGCGTTGTTTGTGGAAGGAGCCCTTGTGCTACCGCAGTTAAACACTTGGTTGCTAGCAGAAGGGATGCTGGTCAGATGCCACCGGCCGCTCTGTGAGAGAAAGATGGGGCAGTCTTGGGAGCCTGGTAGGGTGGCAAGGAGCCCAGGGGTGTAGTATTAAATTAAAAATGGCGATGGGGGGTTGAAGGGCCAGGCCCCACCGGCTGCTACTACTATTACTACTACTCGGATTCAGTAAGTGCAATTGTACGGTTGAGATATATAAGTATTATATTAAAGTCATCGAGAGCATGAAAGATATTACAATAATGCAGTCAGACATGTTACATGGTAACATTGCTCACCTCAGCCCAGCTTGGTGGTCCACGTGGAGAGAGGGGGAAGGGAAGGAGGGCAAGGGAACAAGGGAGAGGGGGAAGAGAGGGGAGTGACCAGGGAGTGAGCAGCAAGGTCAGAGAGAGATCTATCTTGCTGACTCATGCCTATATACCTTTTGGGGGCAAGCCAGCCCACTAATTACAGGTCGAGACATACATCACAGGGAGGAGCTGCACTATAGGTTACACAGTAGAGTGGGTGGTCTAGGGGTTGGTCTCTGGGTCTCCATGGGAACCATTATCAGTAGGGTGAAAACTCCTCCTACAGGAGCCTATCCATTGTCCCCAGAGGCAGGGAGCAGGCCCACCCCTGTGGTGGGATGAGACAGCAGTCTGGCAACTGATTGCCTTCAGGGGAGGGAATGCCTGCTCATCTGACCCCCCCACCCCACACACAGGGGGGGTTGGGTTTTGGATTGGTAGGGTATTTGGCAGCCTCCCTGGCCTTTACCACGAAATGCCAGCAGTACCTCCACGACGATTGTCCCCAGCTAGTTCCATATGCCCTCTGTGGGACAGGGCTTCACGGGCAGAGCCTCGGAGCTGCATGGGTGACAGTATGTGGGAGGTGGACCACTCTGCAGTGTAGACTGCCCCTGGCCTACCAGCCCCCAAAGCCTGTGGTGCCCCATCACCACACAAAGGAAACATCTCAGATTTCTGCAGCACCCCCAGAGGGCCTCAGACCTGCCTGATGCTCTAATCTGGTGGTTGGGTAGGGTGGTGATACTGGCAAGCTCCCTCCCCTTCCAGAGACTGGTCACCATGGTGACAGCTGCTCCTCACAGGCCCCTGCAAGGACATCTCACCCATCGCTGCCATGGCTCCCATGGGCCCATGTGGCAGCCTCCCCTCTTCTGCCTCGGCCAATCCCTGTCTCAGCCACCCCCTGCTGGGGGCGCTGTCCTACCTCAGGGCAAATACCCTGGCAGGGAGGTGTCTCAGCACTTTGGCAAGCACTTCCTTTCAGGGCTGGGCCAGCCTCCCTCCCAGGCCACCCAGCTCCCAGGGGCATCACCTACCCATCCATCACCCAGGCTTTCCATGACCTGCCCCTCTCTGCCAAGCCTAGAGGGCGCTCCACTTCACAAGGATGGGCTCCACCCCCCCACCCCCATCTGGCTCAAAGTGCAGTGTCCAGCTGTGAATGTCCAATTCTATCCTCACTCCTGAGGCCTGCAGGCCCCCCTTCCCAAAGGGGGCAGCAGTGCATCGGAGGGGCAGGGTCCAGGAACTCCAGGCCTGGAGGACATGGGATTGTGTGTGTCCTGGACTCTGACTCCCTACCAAAGCTTCTGGAATGCTTCTGTCCCATGGGAGGGAGCAAGAAGCTTCAGGCAGGCACAGGACTGCCCACCAGAGATGATCTGTTCTCTACTAAGGCAGAGCTGGTGCTGAGGGAGACAGCTAGGGGTGGAGGGGATATCCTAACTCCCCCATTCTCACTCTGGGGTATCCATTCATCTTGGAGCTTGGACTTTCAGTTTCTTATCTCCCTGGGGTGTTGGGCACCCTGAAGGTGGGCACTCTAGCCCCGCCCCCTCCCTGCCCTCCAGCTTGCCCATTTCTGATCATGACTCAGGTCAGGCCAGCAGACTAGGGCTGTCAGGGCAAGGGCTCCTGGGTTACACCCCCTCCCCCCACGCTTAGCAGTGGTGGTCCTGTCCTGACAGGCTCAGCTTTGCCCAGTCCTGGGGTCTCCGAGGATCCTGGTGGTGCAGCAGCTAGACACTTAGCTGCTCAGGAGAAGGCTGGCGGTGGGAGAAAGAGGAGGCTGTCAGTTGTGTGACAATCACAGCCTTGGGACCCTGAGGGGCAGTTGTGCTCTGTCCTGCAGGGTCTCACTGGGTCCGAACAAACTCTAGGCATTGAGTTTTCTGGTTAGGGGATGCTCCCGCTTCGGGTCCCTCCCCTGGGCAGTGTGAGAGCCGAGGTCAGGGATACACAGTGGAGAGAGCCCCTTGGCAGTGCCGGGCGTACCTGGGGTGTGTGCCCGGCTCCTTCCAGGATGGAGGGGTGGAGATCTCGATGGCCAGCAGGCTCACTCACAGCCAAGCAGGCTGAGCGCCCAGCATGTCTCGCCCCTGTCAGCCCTGCCAGGCCTCAGGGCTCCACGCGGGTCAGCTGGTCAGTGGCTTATGCCCTCCTTTCCTGCTGGAAGGGTAGGCTGATGGCATACCATGGTGGACCCATGGTCTCAGGCCCCAGCGGCACCCTGTACTCCTGCCATGCATGTCCTGTGCCTCAGTTGGCAGTGTTTGGGCACCACTGCCTGCCAGGCCTTTCCCCCAGTTCCCCAGGCTCATCTTAGCGAGGCAGGCGCCAGCCCTGGCTCAGCAGGAGACTGCTCTTGGCCAATGAGGACGTGCCCGCTCCTGGGCCTGGCCGGGCTCCCAGGCTGGGTGTCCCCCAGGGCCACCAGGAGATGGGCCCTTCATTGTGTGGTAGGCCCTGCCCAGGAGCTGGTTCCTCCTAGATTCATGGTCAGGCCAGGGCCCTCCTGCCTCCCCAGAGTCTTGCTGGTTCTTGACCTTGGCCTCTGAGCTGTGCCAAGCTTTGTGCTTTCAGCAGCAGCTGTGAGGCTCCACATGTGGAGATGGGCAGAGAGTCCGAGGGGACAGCGTGGCCGCCCGTGGGCTGCCTCTTCCTGCCCACCCTCCCAGGGATTGGTTTCAAAGCGGGAGCCTTCTGGCTGGGCACACCTGGGGGGCTTGGTGGGGCCACTGGAAGGCTGGAGCTGGTGTGGGGGGACATCAAGAAGATACTCTGTCCCAAAGGACAGGGACAGCCCCAGGGGCTAGCCCTGTGCCTCTGCCACTGTGTGTGGGAGGGCAGTTGTGAGAGAGAGCATGTGGGTGTGAGGAGCCAGCCTGCATGTGTGGAGATCCGGGGTGTGAGAACTGTCTGTGGGTGGGGCCCAGGGTGGGGAGTGCCTGTGTTGGCCAATGGGCAGGAGGTGGGGGCATCCCTGGCCACCAGGGCTCAGGATTCTTGGGGGAGGGCGGTTGGGGAGCCCTGGAGGCAGTGAGTCAGGAAGTCCTAGCCACTAGGTGTCGCCAGGGGCCTGTGGGACAGAGGAAGGGCCACAGGTGAAGGAGGTCCCAGAACCCTTTACAACCCAGCTAAATCCACTCCCGCTCCATCCAAGAGACCAGAGCAGGGCTGAAGCCCTCTGTGGGCACTGCCCTGTCCAGGAGGGGGCCCTGTGGGTGGTCAGGAACAACCCTCCAGTCCCCTATTCCTGCCCCAGCCCAAGTGCCCCACTGTCACCAGCACCTAACTCTGTCTGTGTCTCCTGCTTGTGCCTAATTCTATGAAGGGAAAAAAAAAGGAGGGGGGTTGTTCCTGCTTACACCTCCCCTTACCCTCACAGTGAAATGCCCCAAGCCCCAGCCAGACTCCTTTGGGCTTCTTTACCTCTCCCCAGCAGGTTGCACCCCCTAGGACGCACCCTCTCACCATGGGGTCTCACCTGGTCCTCAGTCAGGATGTACTGCCTGCCAGACTCTGGGGTGCAGCCACCGGCATCCAGAAAGGAGCCCCAGCCTCAGGGAGC
Source organism: Echinops telfairi (assembly GCF_000313985.2). Taxonomy (NCBI): domain Eukaryota; kingdom Metazoa; phylum Chordata; class Mammalia; order Afrosoricida; family Tenrecidae; genus Echinops; species Echinops telfairi. Next base: position 996,279 of record NW_022106189.1, on the reverse strand, counting down.
CTGATCTACACCCCAGAATGTCAGAGCTGCCCAGTGGGTCTGATGGAGAAGGGGTCACAGAGAAAAGAAATCAGGCCAAAGTGACAGGGCGCTGCAAAGGCTGGGCTGCCTCCAGTGAGGAGGTGAGGAGGAGGGGTGAGTGAGTTGGTCATGGGGACAGCACGTGCAAAGGCCCCAAGGCAGGAAGAAGCCCAGAAAGACGCCAGGGGTGGGTGTGGTGGAGCAGCGGTCAAGGCTGGAAGCTAGGAGGGAGTGGGTCACTCAGGCTTCCCTCGCCCCAAGGACACACCTGGGCGCATTGCCCCTCAGGGGCCATGGGGGGATGTGACTGAGGGACCTGTCCTGTCAGGGCTGACTGTGACCATCGAGCAGGGCATGCCACCCAGGGATCCAACCGGACCGACTCATCATGTCCCCAAGGGGCTCTTCATCCCTCTTGCTGAGGGTCCCCAGCAAGGCAGGGCTGGCTGCTCTCAGCCTCAGGCCCCTCAATGGGGTTTCCTCTAGCCTCTGGGCACCCTCATCCACCAGGGCGTTTGGCTAGGGGGCAAGGCTGGGAGGGGTGGGGCAGAGAGCTGGGTGGCAGGGTCCCTGTCTTCGCTCCACCGCACCCTGCAGTGTGTCCCCATCCACCCACAGTCGCTCCGAAGACCTTACAATGGCTCCACATGCAGCCCCAGGGCCCTCCACTGCTCACCCTGTCACCTGCTTGGCTCCTGCCCCACTGGCTGCCTCACTGTTCTCAGGCAGGTACGCTGCTGCCTCTGCCTTTAGAAGCCCTTTCCCTCAACCAGCACCACTGCCCGCAACCTCCTCAGGGCTTGTTCCCTCCCTCCTGCAGGACTTGCCCAAACTTGGTCTTCTCTGGGGGCCTTCTCTGACCATTCCTTTGAAAACCACACTCTAAGGGAAACCCAGGCTTCTTCAAGCACTCTGCCACCGGTTCAAACTCCCCCCTTTACAGACTGACTGCTTTGTTTGCTTACATTGCTTATCTCCCCCGCGGCCACAAGCCGAATGGGCTGCTCTGTGGACCTACTGTACATGCACCATGTACCAAGGAGCCCTGGTGGCGGTGGGCTGCTAACCACAAGGTCTGCGGTTTGAAACCACCTCTGTAGGAGAAAGACAGGGTTTTCTACACCTGTAAAGACTTACAGAAACTCGCAGGGGCACTTCTACCCTGGCCTATTGCGTCACTTATAAGTAAGAATTGACTAGCTGGCAGTGAATTTGCATTTTGTTTTTGAGCAGACAACAACACGGTAAAAACAATCCCATCCCCACAACAAACAAAGGAAAGAAACAAACCAGGCTGCCGCGAAGCTGGCTCTGGCTCTTGGCCACCTGCTTGTTCCCGAGTCCATCTGCGCCACAGGGCTTTCAGGGCTACCAGGCCTTGCTTCCAAGTGCCTTTGGGTTAGAAGAGGTTGAGAAAGTGTGAAACACAAGCTTGTCAAGTGACTGAGTGGGAGTGAGGGGATCAGACCTCCCCAGGCTGGCCTCCCCTGCCCACCGCAAGGCCCGGGCTCAAGCTTTAGTACCCATCTTTATCCTGCGGGACCAAACCCCCAAGCCAAAGTCCCCGGACTTTGTCAAGCCCTGCTTGGCCACCAGGACCTGGTCACATTCCCAGGAGGACAGTGCAGCTGGGCAGGCCCTCTTGGGGATGTTCCTCAGGCTGATTGGAGCCAGGCTTGGCCGGCTGGCCTCAAACCAGGATAGCAGAGCTGTGGCCAGGCCAGGCCAACTCTGCTTTGTGCCGCTGCAGCCCTGTTTTACAACCAGCCAAGCACACTTCTCGTGTCCAACACGGCACTGCATGGAATTTGCCACACTGTGTAGATGTGGGGGGCACCTGAAGCTACGTGCTGGGATAGAGTTGATGCTCCGAGGAGACCAGGTCATAATTGTCCTCTCCCTTGTGGAAGAGGAGTCAGTGGCCTGTTGGATGGGTCTGCCCTGTATGAGGGTCTCCACATGCCAAGGCCCACGTGTAAGATTCTGTTACAAATATGCCTTTTTACTCAGGGTGGGAACCCCAGGTCCAGACTCCTCCGAGGATTGTGGGGCACCCTCCTTCAAGAGCCCTGGTTCTCTGTGTGATTTCTTTTGGTTTCCAGGAGCTGTTCAAATCAGAACTTTGCTTACTTGGGATTTCTCTAGGTTCCCTAAAATGTTATTATGCGCCTGGCAGGAGATGGTGGTTTTTGGTTGTTTTTGTTTTTAGCACTTTAAAGCCCAATTCACCATTCTAACTGAAGGCTTGGCTGAGACTTAACTTACACACTGACTCCTGGAAGTCAGAGATCAAAATCGAGCGTGTCATTGTTGCTAGGTGCTGTTGATTGCAACCTGGCACACATCAGCATGAGACCTCGCCTGAGCCTGGTTCCTCCTCAGCATTGTTGCTCTAGGTGAACCCACTGTTGGAGCCACTGGCTCAACCCATCTCATTGAGGGTCTTCCTTTTAGCACAGACCTTCTACCAAGTACGCTCTTTCTCCAGGCAATGGTCCCTCTCCATAACATGTCCAAAGGACCCCATCCTGGCTTCTGAAGAGCAGTCTGGCAGTCCTTGGTACAGTCAATATTCCTCACCGACACCACACATCCATTCTTTGATCTCCCTAGTCACCGCCCAACTTTCACACGCACATGGGGTCATTGAAAATTACCTGGTGCGGTGAACAGATTTGCTCCATGCAATATGCCATTTGATTCCAGGAGCATTGATTATGGGTCCAAGTAAAATACAATCCTTGACAACTTTAATCTTTTCTCGGTTTACCATGATGTTGTGCGGACTTTTGTTGACTTTACGTTGAGATGTAATCTATACCTAAGGCTGTGTGTGGTCTTTGATCCCCATCACTAAGCACTTCCAGTCCTCGTCCCTTTCAGCAAGCAAGATGGCATCCTCAGCATATTACATGTTGCTAACAATCTTCCTCCAATTTCGATGCCACATTTGTTTTCATGTTTGCTGTGTTCTCAGATTATTTGCTCAGCATACAGATCGAATGAGTCATGACGAACGGATACAACCCTGACACACAACTGTACTGATTTTCAACCTTGCAATATTCCCGCGCTCCATTTGGGTGACTGCCTCCTGATCTATGTGCAGCCTTCACAGCAGCGCAGTGTAGTGTTCCGGAATTCCCATTTTGTCAATGTACGGTGGCAACACTGCTTGCATTTTCTACAGCCGAACTTTACTTGCATGTGATATCAATTTCCACATTATACTAGATCACCTTTCTTTGAAATCTGATCCCAGTATAAATCTTTTCTAGTTAGTAGACCAGATAGCTGCCTTCCAGATTTCTTGGCATAGATGAGGGAGTGCTTCTAGCATTGCATCTGTCGGGGAAACATCTTGGTTGATGTTCCATTGCACCGTGGAGCCGTGCTGTTCACCGATGCCTGTGGTGCACCTTGACCTCTTCCTTCAATACTACCTGTTCTTGGTCATATGCTACCTTCTGAAGTAGTTATGTTGACCAGAACTGTTGACCAGTTCATTTTGGTAGAGTAACTCGGTATATTCCTTACATCTTCTTTTGAGACTTCCTGAATTGTGCAATATTTTGTCCATAGAATATTTTAATATTGCAGCCAGATAGTTACATTGTTCTTGTTATTTCATCAAATGTTGAGCGTGTCCTTCCCTTTCGGTTCCCTAACTCCAGAACTTTGCACATTTAATTTAATGTTTTACTTGGTCTTCTTGACCCATACTTCATTTTAAGATTTTACTTTGTCTTCTGTTTGCTCTGGCTACTCTATGTTCAAGGTTAAGTTTGGAGTCACTGTTGAGACATTCATTGGGTCTTTGCCTTTTTAATGACCTCTCGCTTTCTTCAGGTGCAATGGTCCTGTGTCATTCTACAGCTTGTCTGGTCGCTAGTGTTCGGTGCGTCAAATCTACGCTTGAGATGGCTTCTAAATCCAGGTGGGATCTACTCAGTGTTGACTTGTTTTCATTTTTTTAGCTTCCACGTGAACTTGCACAGGAGCAATTGATGGTTTCTTCTACAGCTGAACCCTGGCTTATTCTGATTGATGCAACTGAGCTTCTTCATCATCTCTTAGAGAATAGACAATTGAAAATTTTTTTAGAGAACTCTCTCGATGTAAAATCAGTGCTTTGTTGAGGAGGGAAGTGGGGCACCAAGACTCTCAACTTTTGGGTGGCCTTAGAGACATATGAAGGCACGCCCAGGTTTCCTAGGAGCACAGCTTGAAAGCCACAGATGGAGCGTAATTTACTGCTCACCACAGGAGGGAGCTGCCTTCCAGGGAACCAGTCCAATTCAGACTCACAGTGACCCCAAAGCTCAGAGTAGAACTGCTCGCTCAGGTTTCCTAGACGGTACATCTTTATGAGAACAGAAAGCCTCACCTTTTCCCCATGGAGCAGTTGGTGGATTTGAACCACTGGCTTTACAGTAAGCAGCTTCACTCCTAACCCACTACACCAAGAGGGTTCCTTGCAGTTCAGTGAAGGAGACCCATTTTCATGGTGGTGGCTCCTAGAGCCAATGTGCAGTACCATATGTCCCCAGTAGGGGGTCACCGCAGGGGGAGGCTCCAGCCCAGCCCAAGAGGCATGCATCAAGGACAGTGCCAGATTCAAGAGGTCCACATGCCTTGGTTGCAGAACCAGTGAACTCAAGTCTGACTCTGCTCTGAGCCATGGCTGCCACATGCCCTCCCAGGATGACTGCCAAGGCTGGGCCCACAGGGACGGGTAAAGGTTTCTGGTTAAGGCTAAGCCAAGCCACCCCAAGGGTGAGCTGCTGGGTTTCTCTAGTCAGCACCTGGAAGAAGGCCAGTCTATCTTTGGCCCGGGTTAACACATGTGAGCACATGCAAATGCTTGTACACGTGCAATGCACGCCAACATGTATGCAAATGCACACATGTGTGAGCACACACGTGAACATATGAACACACTTGCTCACAAGGACTCATTCACATGAACACAAACCTTTGCACACACAAACCCATGTGCACATGCACAAACATGCATACATTCATAGCACACAGAGTCCCAAACAAGACAAACACACACACGTATGCATGCACACACATGCGTGCATGTATACATTTATGCATGCTCCTCTTCTTCCAGGCAAATTTTACAATAACTGGAGCAGCACCTTTGGGTACAGTCTGTTTGGGGTGAGTTCAGTTGGGGAGGTATCCCCTTCTCTACCCACTACAATAATGACAGCCCCTCTCTAGGCAGAGAGGACTCAGCCTTGTCTCAGTCTGGAGTGGGTTGTGCTTGTGTCGGGGAACGGAGGGAGGCAGTGGGCAGGTCTGGCCACACCAGAGGCTGCTCTGAGCAGAGGCAGGGGTGGGAGGCCTGCTCCCCCACCTGTAGAGGCAAGCAGGGCCCTCAGACAGACCGTGGGTGCTGTGGTCACAGGCAGGCACTGAGAGACCCTGAGGTCATTCCCTAGTAAAGGGTGGAGTGAGAGGGGTCTGCTGCCCCCAGGAAGCCAAACAAGGCACAGCCTACTCTCCCTTGAAGCCCCTCCTTCCCAGTCCCTGGCCCCTGCTTGGGGACTGATTCCCTGACAACTCACTTCCTGGCTTCCTTGAGCCCAGGTATTTGCATCGGTCCAAGAGTGGTGACAGAACTACCTAGGGTGTGTGACAACTGGTCCCCTACCTGATCAGGAAACTGGCGCCCCAGAACCCCCCCATACATTTTCTGAGGGGTGGACTTTGCCGAGTCCAGTGTGCTGACCACCCACTCATAGCTGCACTACTCAGCGGGGCCAGAGGTCTGCCACCTCCCCCAGTGGATCAATAGCCCCAAGGCTACGATCAGTCCATCAGTCTTTGACCCCTGACCTGACCACACACTGTTACCTGTGACCTCTGACTGCTTGCTAGTTCCACCAATCCTTGTCCTGGCCTCTGAGGTGGGGGAGGAGTGACCCTCTGGCTGGGGCCCAGGCTGTGAGAGGAAGGGAGTGTGTGAGGCAGGGCAGTCTGGTGGTCCAGACTTAGGGCTGAAGCCAGAGCTGAGTGTGCCGCTGGGCAGGTGGTATGCATGCCCCGGGGGCCCCTCCCCATCGCAGAAGAGCCCCAATACACCAAATGGCCAAGGACCGAATGAAGGACTTGGAGGGGCCCTTTGGAGTTTCAGGGTCCCTGGGAGCTCTAGCCATGGGAGCATGGGGGTGGGGACCCTGGGCTCCATCTCCTGTTCTAGGCAGACACAGACCCCTGCCCCTGGCCCCCGCCTCACACCACACATGCACACACACGTGCACATGTGCACACACAACATGGCACACACACACACACGCACGCGTGCACACACACACACGCACACGCACACGCACACACACATACGCGCACAGAGCTGCTGTGCCCCAGGCTCAGTCCTCCAGACTCAGAGCCTTCATCCCGCACAAGATCTGCTGGACGGGAGGGGTGCCGTTTGACCGCACCAGCCCCAAAGCCAGGCCTCAGCCCAGAGCCTCTCCCAGACCCGGAGACCCCTGCCTTCCATGCAGGCCTCACTGTCCTCCACCCCTGGCCCAGACAAGAGCAAGGGACTGCTCAGAGACCCCAGCAGGTTCCTGGGGCCCTGCTGACTGCCTTGCCTTGCCGGGCAAGCTGTCTGTCCCGCTGCACTCCCCTGGGGCCTGAATTGCTGGAACCACCTGAGATGCAGCGTGGTGCCCTGTTCTCTCAGGGGACATCATCGTCTCAGGACGAGGTCCCCAGGGGGCTCAGCCAGGAACACAGGACCTTCCCCTCTCTGGCTGCCTTCTTTTGCACCGGAGATCTTGCTTCTAAAGAGAGGACACCTTTCCCATGGGCTGATCTGAAGGCCGTGAGGCCCGCAGGCCTTTTCCTGGGTCCATCCGGCCTGTGACTGGGAAGAACCAGAAGCCCGAGGACTCTAGGGATGGGCCCTTCCCCTGACAGGAGGAGGTGAAGAGGATGGGATGGTGGGAGGTAGGGAGGAGGGGTCGAGGGGGAGGAAAGGTGACCAGGGACTGCCTTTAAAATGCGGCTGCGAGTAGAGGGCTGTTTGGGGTGGAGAGGATTTGCTGCAGACAAGCAAACTGAGCTCAGAGAGTTGGAGGGGAGCGAAGAAGGGACTCCTCACTTATCTGGCACCAGCCTTGACCTCTGTTTGGCACCAGTTCTGGGGAGAGCCCCCACCCACTTCTGGAGCCCCCCAGGTGATTCCCATCAGCTTCCTGGTGCCCAGGCCCAGGGAGGAGGATGCCTGGGGTTGGCCCACCACCCCAGTGGATCAATGGGCCAGGTGGGGGTTGGGCAGTGAGTCCTAGGAACAGTGGGTGGGATGAGGGGAGCCCAGGAAGACGTCACAGGGTAACTAGTCCCCCCATGTCCATATCCCACGCCTGGCCTTACCACCCCTTCTGGAGCCTGAGTTTCTTCTCTGTTGGGTACCTGGCCCGTCAGGCCAAGCTGGCCCCAGAGTGCCCAGCATAGAGGAGGTGTCAGGGAGAGGGGAAGGGGGGTGCACAGTCCCGGTCCCAGAAGGCTGTGAGCAGCCCTTGGGCTTGCCGCTGGCTCAGCCTTGTTTCCCATGACCCCTCCCAGGCCTGTCTCCACTCTGTAACCGAGGAGAGGGGGTGAGGGCACCCATGGCTGACCCTGGAGCTGGGGCTGGCCTTGAGCCCCAGCCTGGGAGACTCAGGAGTGCCAGGCACTGCTATCTGAGTGGACCTTGCAGGCTCAGGCATGGGGTGGGGATGGACCAGAGGGGAAATGTTCCCCGGGCCTGCCAGGCACGTGGCTGTTGGGTAACAGCTAAAGGAAGGGAGAGCAGGGGGAACAGAGAGCTCCACGGCTGGGCCTTGGGGTGGGGCCTGCTCTGCACCCCCCACAGACATGGGGGCCTGGTGGTCGCCCCAGGGACGCCAGCCACACTGACACAGCTCATGGGTACACTCACACATAGACATAAAATAATCTGAGGTGCACCTGCAAGTACACACATACACACGCATGCACAGACCCTCAGAACCTGTCCAGGGTCACTTGTCCCTTGCCACCCCCACCCCCCACCAGCCCCTGCAGCCTGGGGTCTGGCCTCAGAAGTTCCTAGCCTGCACTTGCTGGACGCAGGAGCCCAGGATAGCAGGTAGACCAGCAGAGGAACTTCAAGGAAAAGGAGGGATTTCTAAGGGGACTTCTTGGGAGTGGGTTCACAGAGTGGGGGCAGGGGCTTGGGAGACAGGGCTTGGGAGACTCCCTGCTGAGGCCTGGGACTGCCCGCACCCCCAATCCTTCAGGATGTCACCTCCTTGGACTGCCCTGGGAGACTCGAGTCTGCTGCGGGGCTGCGAGGACACGAGAGAGTCCCTGGCTTTTGAGTTCCCACGTGGTCCTTCACAGCTGACCCAGACCTGCAACCTCCACTCTGCTGATCCCCAGGTAGAAGGGTCCTCATGTCTGTGCATATAACATGTGCCTGGCCCCAAGGGGATGTTCCTGGCCCAGGGTAGACCCAGCCTCCACACCAGGGACATGGAGAAAGTCTTCTCCTGAGCCCATGGCCAGGCCAGCCAGGGCTTCGGCAGCTGTATGCTGGACTAGCTGGAGCTGAGGTCCCGTCTTGAAGAGCAGGCCCAAGACCCCTGATGCCACCTCTGCCTGATCCTCCTCTGCTGGGGCTGGGTTCTTCTGCTTCCTGTGTGGGCCGGTGCCTAAAGCTAAGGAATGCCAATGTGTGTCTCCACACTTGTGGGTGCACTGCAGGGCAATGGGGTGCTCAGAGCTGAGACCTGATTGTGTGGGGTTCCCAGGAAGCTGGTGTCGAGAGTCCTGCCAAACTCTTCCCAGAGATCAGGGTCAGGACAGTGGGATTCTGAAGTATCAAGGCCAGAGTCCTCTCCTTGGCCAGGGTAGCAGCATTGCAGATGGCAGAGTGGACGCTGGTCTCCTGTTGGTGCAGCACATCCCAGGTTGGCATTACTGCCCATCAGGGATCCTCCAGTGGCGGCTAGCAGAGCCAGCACCCCTGATCTAATTAAAGTTTATTGTGCTAACCTGGCTGATAAACACATGTGGGGTTCATTGAATGACAGAGAGATAAATGGCTCAGTGAGCCTCGCCTTTCTAGTTCTCGGGTCTCTTGCTTTATGATGGTCAGACCAGGGTGCAGCTGCCTTAGCCAGTTCCCTGCTTCAGCTGGCAAGCCTCACTTCCTACAAGACATCCTCGAGGAGAAGCTGCATGGACCTACCCCAGTGCAACCCTGGGCGCTGGAGCAGCCATGTGGAGATCCCTGCCAGCGCTGAGATGCTTATACGTTCACTGACTTGGCTTTCCTCCTGCAGTTGGCATCATAGTGTGTGTTTTGTGAGATGGAGGAGGATTTTGGGGATTGGTGTCAGACATATGGGTTAATCTTGGACTTGTGGGCTTGGGCAGCACTGGGTTGGGATGTTTTCTTGATGGGCACTTAACCTTTATATAAAACTCGCTCTCATACCTGAGTTTCTGTGGATGTTTTACTCTAAAGTGCCCAGACTAACACTTTAGTAATTGTTCATGTGTGCCTTAGGAGTGGGCTACTGGAGAAACAAATCATCAGATGGAGAGTGGATGTTTGTTTGACCTCTCCCTCGTGGTAGTTGTTCTTCCTTGTCTAGCCAGAGTCAGATAAAGCCACAATGTTTACTTGGTTGATTCTGGGGAAAATATGGCAAGTATGAAAACAGAAAGTTTGTAAGCCCACTTGCTTTAAGCCATGAAAATTTTACTTTAGATGGGTTTAGGCCATGCCTGAAAAGACAGCTTTGAAAAGGCATGCCCTCCCTCCCCCCCAGTGCTTTGGAGTACTCAGGAACCAATGGTCTTTGTCAGAAGCTGGAAAAAATCTGGAACCATGAAGAAAACTCCCCTGTAGGGCTGAATGTTAAAGGGAGCCTGTGAGCAGGCTGAAATGCTTGGTAGGTGACCACCTGGAGCTACTTGTTGAGTGGAAGTGGGAGAAATGCAAAAATAAAGAGACAGGCTGAGTTTGGCTACTGACACCTGTGGACTTGGTTTACAGGAAAAAGAGGAGAAGATGAGAGTGGGTTGACTGGTCTAAGGTTCATGACATAGCATGATGGGGCTAGACTTGTTGAGTATTGTTGAGAGACCATGGTCTAAAGGCAAGGTGACCAATGGGCACCATGTGGAGGCTAAGTGAGGCAGCTCACATTGAGTTGACCAGAACCCGACCAGCTGGAGTTTTTTGAGCCTGTGAACTGGTGCATATTGTCGCTGACTTTATGGGTGGCCTGTCTAGATTTGACTTTGCTTATGGATGCAGATTCACAAGGTTCCAACTGGAATGAGGACTCTTCATGTCGAAAAATATGATTGTCTTCTCTGAGAACTGGGTTGATGTAAGTGGGCAGTATATAAATTGGATAGCCAAAATTGGGGGGATTAAGGCATGAAGTGGTTGGCTTACAAACTTTCATAGGTGGGGGAATATAGTCACAGGACTAAGGTGTAGGTGTTACTTAATTGCAATCGTGAAGCTAAGGAATTATGTACAGGTGCCAAGTTGGCAAGGGGTGGATTGATATAGTTAAAGTTTATTGTGCCAACCTGGCCGATAAACACATGTGGAGTTAATTGAAGGGTGGAGAGATAAACGGCTTGGTGAGCCTTGCCTTCCTAGTTCTCGAGTTTCTTGCTTTGTGATGGTCAGACCAGGGTACAGCTGCCTTAGCCAGTTCCCTGCTTCAGCTGTCAAGGCTCACTTCCTACAAGACATCCCCAAGAAGAAGCTGCATGGACCTAGCCCGGTGCAGCCCTGGGTGCTGGAGCAGCCGTGTGGAAACCCCTGCCAGCACTGAGATGCTTACATGTTCACTGATAAGGCTTTCCTCCTGCAGTCGGCGTCATAGTGTGTGCTTTGTGAGATGGAGGAGGATTTTATGGATTGGTGTCGGACATATGGGTTAATCTTGGACTTGTGGGTTTGGGCAGCACTGGGTTGGGATGTTTTCTTGATGAGCACTTACCTTTTATATAAAACTCTCTCTTATACATGAGTTTCTGTGGATTTGTTTCTCTAAAGTACCTAGACTAATACATGGACAGGGAAGCCTGGCCCCTCTGGTGTTCCCGGACTCCCTGCACCCTGGAAATGCAGCCCTGGCAGGTCAGCCACCTCTGTGCTCTCGGTGGGGGCCCCCAGCTGTGGGGTTCAAAGCTGAGGCCTGTGTTCACCTTGGCTCAAGCATCCAGTGGCTATCCTTCACACCGGGACGAAGTCAGACAGTGGAAGTTTTCAGACCTCTGTATCTGTCTCCTGGTCCCTGCCTTGCCCTCTGTCCCACACCCTGAGACCCACACAGGGCCCCCTGAGAGTTTGCAAGGAGGTTTATGGGAGTAGAAAGCCTCATTTTCTCCCCAGGGGAGCGGCTGCTGGTGAGAACTGCTGGCCTTGTGCTCAGCGGCTCAATGTGAAACCCCCGGTGCCCCCCAAGACTCCCAATAACCAAGACCACACTCACTGCCTTTGAGTCAATTCTGAGTCAGGGCGACCCCATAGGACAGGGTGGAATGCCTGTAGGTTTCCAAGACTGGAACCCTTTATAGGAGTAGAACATTCTCCAGTCTTTCTCCCTCGAGACTCCCAATAAAGTCCCTAAAACACCCACTGGTATCAGCTGATTCTGAATCAAAGGGTTCCAGAGACGATTGATTTTGATGGGAGCAGACAACCTCCTCTTTCTTCCTAGATATGTTTGAACCACTGACCTTATGGTTAGCAGCCTAACCCACAGTGCCACTCGGGCTCCCCATATGGGGATTATGACCAGTGAAGCCTGCCAGGGAGGCAAAGCTTCCAGAGGGGTGTCCCGGCTGGGAGGGGGCTGCAGGGAACAGTGGGTGCTGTTGGCATGAGGGAGAAGCCAGGTCCCGAGGAAACAAACCAGCTGGTTGTGGAGGGTAGAGGCATGCTGGGATCAGGCTGGGGGGGGGGGGGGCCAAAGCTCTGTTGGACATCCAAAGGTCCTCAGCCAGCCCAGCTGGGTCACCCCATTTCCTGTAGTCATAGCCCTGAAAGCAGGGTTCCAAGGCCATTGCTCAGTAGGCCTACAGCATGGTGCGGGGGCTCAGGCCTGGGCTTAACACCCTCTCTTCTCCCAACTCAGGCTGTGGCTCCCAGCTCCCTAGCATGTGGAGTTCCCCTCCTTTGACTCTGCAGGAAGTGCAGACAGCAGTCCCTTAGCACCCACCACCCGATGCTGCCCACGCAGACAGGGCAGGGGATCATGGGATATAGCTGCTGGCTCAGCAGAGCACCCAGTCCCAAGCCAACCCCACTGCCACTGAGTCAGTCTCCACACACAGCAATGCTGTCCCTGTGGGCTTCTGAGACTGCGAATCTCTGAAGGGGCAGACAGCCTCATCTTTCTCCCATGGAGTGATTGGTGGGTTTGAACTGCTGACCTGGCTGTTAGCAGCTCAAGTGTGTCCCATCTGCAGATGGGGACACTGAGGCAGGCAAGGGCCAGCATGTGAGTTCCCAGCCCCACCACCTCTCCATTCCCTTGTGGGTGAGCCATGTCCCACACACAGGACAACCACCACCAGCAGCCTGAGGCCACAGGGCAGTCTGCAGCAGCCCCAGACCTCAGCCCTTCTGTCTTCTCATTAGGAGCCAAGGCCTGTGTGGAGGACACCCATTTGTTGCCCCAGATAACTCTCGCAGGAAGACTGTGTTGTTGACAGGGAGCTTGGGCCAGGGAGAAGGTGCCATCTGCTCAGGAATCAGCAGCCAGCACCTGGGACTTGACTCGGGTCTGTCTGAACCCAGGGCTGGACTGTGAGGAACCAAAAAACAGCAACAACTGTTCATGGCTTTGATGCATGGTGACTCTATAGGACAGGACAAGACTGCCCCTGTGAGTTTCTGAGACTATAACTCTTTACAGGTCTAGAAAGCCCCGTCTTTCTCCCGAGGAGCAGCAGATGGTTTTGAACTGCTGACCTTTTGTAGCACAGCCCAATGCCTAACCACTATGTCACCAGGGTCTACTCCATGCCCAAAGCCTACTCCAGGGAGCAGCTGGTCGGAGGGTTCCATGAGTCCTGGTGAGAGGGTCAGGTAGAGGCTTGGCATTGGGAACTCCTAAGGCTGGCACTGGCCCACCAGAGCCCACTGAGTCTCCATAGTTCTTTGTCCCCCAAATGTCTCAGATGCCCGGGCTGTGTGTTCTGTTCTGTGCCGGCACTTCTGCAGGGTCAAGGCAGGCTCCCCTCCACCCTGTGGGAGCTGGCACCCTTGTGAGGGACATCGGCAAACACATGGGAAAATGGGTAGCAATGTCGTGAGTTGGGGTGTGAGAGAGATGAACTTGCTGTGGGGTCACCTAAAAGGTCCAGGGAGTGGTCCCGTCCCTGGGAGCCAGACGTGCAGGAGCAACCAAATGACTATGAAGGAGGAGAGGGTAGCAGGCAGATGCAAAGACCCTGTGGTAGGAAGAGGCTTCTTGATTTTGAGAAGACACAGAGGCCAGAGGTGGCAGTGGTCCTGAGACAGGCCACACCCACAGGCAGCTGACTGACATGCAGCCCCTGAGTCTGCACAGAATGGGTGTCCATTCTTAGCCCTGTGTGGCCAGTGCCAGCTCCATTCATGGACGTTTCCCTGGGCCTAGTAGCGGGCAGAGAGTTCCGGCCTCACAGGACCACTGAGTGGATGCCTGGGATGGTAGATCGCCACCTCGACCCAGAAAGACAGGGCGAGCACCATAAGAAGTGGTGGCCATAGCACTTAGCTGACGCATTCCCCTCTGTGACCAAGCTGACCCAGAGAGCCCACCTGGCCCCTGTCTCAGATGACACTTCTCAGGGTGGTCCTGGCTCGCTGGCTTTCTGGATCCCCAGCCCAAGCGCAGTCGGACAGAGTTGAGCCTGTGGATAGCCAGCGCAAGGGAGGCGTGCACACCCTGGACTCACCTGACAAAGGCAGAATTTGCATGCAGCTTAAAGAATGGGTCACAGGGAGGTCCAAGGAGGGCGCATGGCCATGCTTCGGAGCCAGTGACCTTTGACACTGGTGGTGCAGTAGGAACCCTGATGGCAAAGTGGTTATACATTAGGCTGCTATACACAAGGTCAGCAGTTTGAAACCACTGGCCACTCCTTGGGAGAAAGACCAGACTTTGTACTCCTGTAAAGAGTTACAATCTCAGAAACTCATAAGGATGGTTTTACCCTGCCCTGTCGGGTCTCTGGACATCAGCATGGTGGTGCAGTGGTTAAGCACTAACTGCCAGGCTCAGCCTCATCTTCCCAGAACTCTAGGCTCTGATCAGTTACAACCTGCTCAATTCATGACCTTGTAGGAAAACACCGTGAAGCCAGCCAGTGGAGATCTGGAATTGTAGAGCACAGTAGTCAGGGAGGTTCTGATGTCCCTGGAGTAGTGGTTGGCAATGCCTGAAAAGATTTCTGATCATTAAACTGGGGTGTGTGTGTGTGTGTGTGTGTGTGTGTGTGTGTGTAATGTGGCGTGTTATGCGTGTTACTGGCATCTAGTAGACAGTAGCCTGAGATGCAGCTAAACACCCTACCATGCCTGGATCAGACCCCAGCCACTTGGAATGACCTGGCCCAGAATGTCCATAGTGTCACTATTGAGAAGCGCTACTGATCCTCTACAGAGGAGCGCTGTGAGCTGCTATAGGCTGAGAGGGGTCTGGGGAAGGGTCACCTCCGTCAGATTCTGAGGACACCGGGGCACACAGCCTTCCTTGGAGGGAAGTGGAGGGTTTGGAACCTGGGCCCAGTGTGTATGTGGCATCCCATTGGACCCACTTCCCATTCTGCCTTGAAAGCTCCCCAGGGCAGCCCCCACGCGCCGGCCACACAGGCCCGTGTGATGTGGTGAGCAGGCGTGTGGTCGTTGGAGGAGGCTAGGCCCTCCTGGCCGGGGGAGGTGAGGACATATCTCTGGTGACATCTTTCCTGTTCTGATAAATAACTGATCTGTGGTTGGGGCAAGAAGGTCACCTCTGCCCGTGTAAGCCCAGGCACCAGCCATTTGTGATACCCTGCCGAGCCTGGGGTGGAGGTAGCGGGAAGTCTGCCGTCCTCGCCGCGGGGCTGCTGGGGGCAGATTTCAGAAAAGGGAAGTGCTGAGCTCGGGCAGAGCTTCCTGTGGTCGTGCAGACGGGCATCACCAAATCAGAGGGGCGCTGCCCTGCCCCCGGGAGGGGTGAGGCGTGCTCCCCTGGTCAGCAGGCCCGGGGCTGGGGTCCTGGCTGATCAGAGGTGTGGCTGGTAGTACCCTGTCGCCCTTCATGGGCTGGGGCCAGGCTCCTGAGGGCTAGAAGGACTTTCTAGAAAGTCATTGGGGTTGTGGGTCCCCGCCTGCCCACAGAGTGAAGTCCATGAGGACTCTGGGCTCCAGGATCCCTGACCCCCGACTTCGTTCCCCCAGCGACTGCTCATCCAGCGTCTTCTCATAATCTCCTTCCCCTTGTGCCCAGCTCTGTGGCCCGAGGGCATGCCCCCTCCCCAGAGGCCCCACCCCTGCCCTCTGGGAAGCCCCTTCCTCCCAGAAGGAAGCCGGGCTCAGCAGCTCTGTGGGCCTGCCAGCTCTGGTGCCCAGGCTGCTGGCTGCCCTTGTGCCTCTGACGGGGGTGGGGGTGGGGGAGACAAGGGACTGGGCTCGGGACCTAGGAGGGAGGGGGCGAGGGTGTCACAGCTTCCGGACCCCCTTCTCTCATGCTCCAGGGCACTGGGAGCATCACAGAGCTCGGACCCAAACTGTCCTCTGGCCTGGCCTGGCCCCTAGTCAGGCCCCTTGCCCGCCTCCAGGAGCTGCCCCTCCCCAAATGCGCACAGCCTCTGGGCTCCTCCCCAGCCTTCAGGCCCCCTCAGAAGGCAAGTCTACTTTGAGGGCCACTTGGTTCTCTGCCCAGAGCGGAGCTTGTCCTGGTGACACAGAGGGCTGAGCGGGGCACTTGACCTTCCCAGATGGGCATGCCCCAGCCCAGCCTGGGCCACCCCGTATGTGCGTGAGCGGCAGGGGCGGTAGGTAGGAGGGGTAGGAGGAGACATGGCCGCCCCTGCCTTCTCAGTTCCAGCTGGGTCCAGCAGGCTCATTCCATCAAGGCTACTGGGTAGCCCTGACCCTCATCCTCAGGTCACAGGGCAGGTCTGCCAGCAGGCAGGGCCCTCCTGCTTCCCTCCCGAATCACTGTCGCTCTGGCTCTCCTTCACTGTCTGTCTGTCTCACTGTGTTTCCTCTTTGTCTTTCTTCCCCTCACCCTGCCGGGACCCCAGCACCCCCTGCACCCTGTGTGTCTGTGTCTCCCTGTCCCTCTATCAGGGGTTCGGTGCCCTGGCTCCCTGACTCCCCTGTCTCTCGCTGTCTCTCCCTCTCCCTCTCTGTCTCTTTCAGTCTCACCAGTGTTGCTGCCCCTTCCCCTGCCACATCCAGCCCAGTCCCCCATCTCCCTGGCCTCTGACCCCACGGCCCCTGCAGGTCCTGGTCCCGCTATCAGTTGGAAATGAATCAGAGATTAGGAAATGGGGGAGGGGTGTTATCGCTGGCACCACACGGGCGCTCAGCTAATCTCCCGCAGCCGGGGCCCAGAGGAAACACAGTTGCAACACCGGGCCCTTCTGACCGTCACTGTCATGTCTGCCAAGAGGTGGTGGGAGGCCGGGTAACATCAGGTATGTGTCCCACCACGCACACACCCTCATGCTCACCCACACACATACACATGCGGGCACACACAGGATTGCATGTGCACACAGGCATATGCAGGTACACACACTCACATGTACATATGTAGGCACATACTCGCATGCATATATACAGGGTCACTAATGTACATACAGACATACACACTCACATGTACATACAGGCACATGCAGCTACACACACTGGCACATGCAGGCACAGGCTGGGTGCACACACAGGTGTGCACACACAGGTATAGACACTGGTGCACACACGCCCTTCCTTGGATCCTGAAGTCACCTTAACCCTATACAGACCTCATCCATCACCAAGCCCGGGCTCACTGCTCTGTTGCGCCTATGTCTCAGTCTCTCCACGGCCATTCGTGCCCTCCATGGTGCCCACCCCATGCCTTCCGTGGTTCTGCTCCTTGTGCCCACCCCATGCCCTCTGCTGCTCTGCCCCTTGCCATCCAAGGCCTCCTGTGGCCCATTCTCCCTCCAAAAGGTGCAAGCAGCCACACAGACAGCCACTTTCCTGAGCAGACCCCCCCCTCCCCCCAGTTCTCAGCCCTGGATTGTCACCTGGGCCTCTCAGCCTGCACGTCCAGCCCCTCCTACCCTGCCCCGGTCTCGCTCTCTCTGCCTCTGTCACACCATCTGCCTGGCCTTCCCCCCAGTCCTAGCTCACTTGGCTTTCAGGCCCCTCCTCAGGGTCCCGGGACCCCAGGGTCCCTGAGTGCTGGTCCTCAGCAGGTCCTTGTTAGGGGGCAGGCAGGACTGGCCCTGTGCTCTGCTCGGGTCACTGCCAGTGGAGTCCTCCCTTGCTCACTGCACACCCAGGAGACTGTGGGGTGATGAAGGCAGGACCCAGCCAGGGCCTCGCACTGTGGACCCTTGGTGAGTGAACGTGTAGAGATGCTCTCACACCCAGAGGCACCACGTGCACACACAAACACACATGCATCCACTGACATGCGCACACACTCAGTCTACATGTCTCTAGCACATGGACTCTGGGTGTCCCAGCTGCAATCGAGGTCCAGGTGATTAGGCTGCCCCCCTGGGATCCTGCCTGCCCTCAGGGGGAGTCTGCATGCTCCCATGGGCCCCGGGGACCTGGACTTTTGGGTCTATTCCCAGACCTGCCCCCAGGGGGTATCCTTGGGGTTGCCACTTACAGCCAGTGGCTTTCCTGTCGAAGGCATGTTATAAAGGGAAACCAAACTAGCTGCCACCAACCTTCTAGGACAGGGCAGAACTACCCCTGTGGGTTTGGAGACTTTTCTTTTTCTACATAAAATTAATAACATTTATTTAGGCAAAAACACACAAACAAAAATCTGTGCTCACATGAATGCTCAGTGATGTCCTGAGCTGTAGCATGGTTCCTGCCCAGCACGCACCCATTCACCAGGTCAACAGTTAGTCTCTTTAGGGACTAGAAACTCTCACCGCATTTCTCCTGAGAAATGAGGGTGGTTTCAAACTGCCGACCTTGCAGTTCATAGCCCAGCGAGGTCACCAGGGCTCCTCTTAGCTAGTATTCACTGTGGCCACTGTTCACCTGAAGACCTGACGGGGCATTCTTAGAGAGCAGTGAGGGTCAGAAAGAGGTTTGGGAGGGTCCACGCCACTCTGCTGCTGGGGGTCGCTGTCAGCAGCATCGTGCATCGGAATCATGAAGTCAGTTCTTCCTTGGGCTCCCGGAGGTCCAGCTGGAAGCAGGCAGCGGTGTGGGGAGAGCCAGCCCTGTGGGCATCTGGGGGTGCTGCAGACTGCAGGCAGCAGTGAGCAGGGCCCACGCTGAGTCCAGGAACTGGGCCCAGAGGCCTTCCCCTGGCTTCGTGTCAGAGAAGGGGCTGGGTGGGGCATCTGGGCAGAGGAAGCATGAAGGGTGAGGCAGGGAGGTCTGCCAAGTTGCCAGGGTGGGGGTTTGAACCTCCCAGGTGTCCCCATGGGGCAGCTGTCTCCCCACCCCTTGCTCAGCTGAGAAAATCGCTTTTCTCATGGGCATCCCCTCAATGTCTCCATGGGAGCCAGAGTTCGTGCGACAACCAGCCGTGGACAAGAGTGAGCTGGACATGCCCTCCCGCTGGGCATGGATCATGCTGAAACACAGAGGAGCCACCACTGCTGCCTCCTTGGTGGCCTGTCTTCAGACCTTCTACCACCCAGGAACCTTGGAAGGGTGGGCCAGTTCTCTAGAACAATCCTGGTAGTGGCTACATCTTGGGCTGCTAACCTCAGGGTCAGCAGTTCAAACCTATCAGCCACTCCACAGAAGAAATACGAGGTGCAGATTCATGTAGCTGTACAGTTTTGGAAGCCCAAGGAGCAGTTCGTTCTTGTCTTATAGGGTGGCTAAGAGTTGGGATCTACTCGATGGCAGTGAGAGAGGGCAGGGAGGACATTCAGGTCTCCTCCATTGGCAGAGCCCACGATGGCACTTTGGAGGACCACAGGGGGCACAGTTCTCCTGCTCCTTGGGCTGGGCTAGGCTGACATCTCTCGGATGAAACACTGTAGGCTTTTCAGCTTAGCTGAGAAATGCAAGGCAGGGCTGGGAAGACTGGCCGTTTTTGTGGTTTGGGGGTTTGAAGAAGGTTTCACAACTGATCTCCCAAGAACACGGTCCAGTCAGATGCACTCCCTGGCCGGGGGCCATTTTCCTGCTGTTTCAGGCACTGACCACCCGTCCCGTTGCCTGAGGAAGGAGGGCCAGGCCCGGGCAGGGGCTCCATGGCCCGCAGCCTGCTGTCCTCCTTTGGGGCGAAGAACACAGGGAGCCAGCCGAGAAGAAGGAGCTGTTTGGGGGCTCCTGTGGTTTCTGCTTCATCCTTCGGCATGAGGAAGCCATTCACCTACCCCCCACCCCCCAGCCCCCACCCACACCATGCTGGCAACCTTTCCCAAAGTCTTTGGGGCTGAACGGCCCTCAGGGCCTTTGTTCTGTGGTACCTCTAGTTGCTATCATCTTGGGCTGGGGCTGAGTCCAGAGAGTCCAGGAAGGACCTGCCCTGAGGGTGCAGAGAGGGGAGGGGCTCTAGGGAGTCACACACTGACCCCACCCAGCCAACCCCGGGCCCGCAGCTGGAGCAAGGAGGGGGTCCTTAAGCCTCAGAGCTGTCCCTGAGTAGCCCTGGCCCCCCAGCCTAGCCTTCCACTCTGGGAAGTCCCCAGTCGCCTCTGGCCAGCCAGGGCAGAACTGAAATTGGTGACATCTGTCTCTCTGGCCCCTTAGTTCCCACCCCCGCCCACATGCCCCCAGAATGCTTCTGCTGTAGCCAGGGAGGAACATGGAGCTCCGGGCAGGGGAGGAGGACGGGAAGATGCCCCTTTTTGGGCTGGCATGGGACTCTGGACCCTGATGTTCTGGGGATGGGGGTGGAGCACATGAGGCCACCAGTGTGAGGCCCTTTCCATTTCTCCGTCTCACAGCCCACATGAGAGTGGAGGGCACTCCTGCCTGAGGTCCCGTGTGGGGCCTTCGTGTGCCTGGGCCAGGACCCGGGCTTCCTATGTCTGTCCCGTGACGGTGCCTGGACAGACCCAGGTGTTGTTGACAATCGAGGACAGGGACTGGGGACACAGAGATGGGGGTCAGCAGCCAACCCCAGTGCCAGACATGCTCACAGCCAAACATGGGGCAGTTGAGGGGGAGACAGACCCATGGAGGAGGGGTGTGGGTTCCCAGGCACGGGCGCTCAGGCAGAATCCTGAGTCTTGGGCCAAAGTCAGCCATGCCAGGACTCCAGGCAGCCACTGGTCAGTGTCTGCGAGACCCTTGACAGCGGGCAGAGGTGGCACAGCCAGGGCAGGCTCGGGAGGGCTGGGTGCTCTGCGTGCATCCGCCTGTGTCCCCTTCCCGTTCCCTATCCATGTGCCCCCCTCCCAGCTTCCTGTTTCTGTTTTAGGGCTGCAGGGACTTCCTCTTCTCATCACAGTTCAAGATGGCTTCTGGTCTCCTCTGGAAGCCCAGTGGGGGGCTGGTCACCCCAGCCCAAGGGACACCTCACAGAAGCAGGGAGAAGGGGTCTCTGCACCCGTGGAGGTGGGGGAGAAGCCGGCGTGTGGATTGGGGCCTTCCCACAGTGCCTGGCAGGAGCGCCCAATGAAGAATTTGGTGTGAGCACCTGCTGAGGAAGGGCAAGGCCAGTTCTCACCTCAGCCCCCACAAGACCCCAGACAGAGGGCCCAATGGGCACCCGGCCTGGCCCTGTACTCCCTTCCAAGTGTTCTGGCTCATAGTGCAGGTGCTCACAGGTCGGGTGAGGGTGGACCCCACTCCCTGCGGCCTGTGTGACACACACACACACACAGCCTCATGGACACTGGCCTGTCTCCGTCCTCCCAGACCCGTCTGGCCCCACCCTGAGCCCCAGCCTTCTCCTTTCCAAATGAAGTTGTGTTCACCCTGGGTGCCTAAGGTGGGGGTACAGTCACGCCCAGGGTGCAAGCCACCCTCGAAGCAGGCCACCGTGCGCTGTGAGTGGTGGAGTAGCTGCTCTCAAGCTGTCACCTCAGAGGTGACACTGATGCTCCACTGGGCCCACCGCCACGGAGGGCAGCCCCAGGCAGGCCTGGGCACCGGGTCCACACTGAGGGCCCTGTATGAGGGATGGAGTGAGCGAGCAAGCATGGGCCCACCCCGCCTCCCTGCTCTTCCAGCCAGCCCAGATGGAGCTGAGGCCTGGATGCTTCCCAGGAGCTGAGGCCTGGCCTTGAGGTCCGATCCCTGTCTCCCCACCATGTGCTGTCCCGTGTGGACTGAGCCCGAGCGGCTCACCGGATCAGGCCAGTCTCCTCTCATGCCCAGGGGCCTCTGCGGTCCCTGTGGCTGGGGCAGCACAGAGGACATGCTGGGCCTTGCTGCCTTTGTCTACTGGCCCCGGGAGACAGCATGGGAACCACCCAGCTTGGGGTCACCCTGTTCTACCACCTGGCACAGGCCTGTTGTTCCCCAGCCGCACAGAGGGGGTGGTTAAACAAACACCCCAGCGATTGTTAACGCCGCAGCGGTCTTGGGGCCGTAATGAGCGCTCTTCCCCTCAGCCCTTATCAGCCTGCTATCTCCGCAGTCTCCAAAGGGGAAACATCCCGGAGCAGTGAATGAAGGAAAGTTGGACAGGTTTTAAGAATTATTTTCTAAACCCTGAAGAATAGGCCTTTGTTGCCAGCTCCCTGCCTGTGGCAGCTTGTCCCTTCCCTGGTCTCTGGGGACCACCTAGAGCCAGGGGGCCGAACCAGATGGGCCCAGCAACCCCCAAGCCTGCTGAGCTGAGCCCCCAGACTCCCACTTCCAAGTCAATCGGCATTTCCCCAGGAAAGCCCCGGGAAAGGGGTCATGTGGGTGCTCTCTCTCCTGCGCTTAATGCCCGTCTCCTGCCAGGGCCTCCTTGGCATCTGGCCCTTGGTTGGCCCCATTGTCAGCCTGGAACCAAACCTAGGTGGAGGACCTTTGAGTCTCCCGTTACCTGGCTCCATTCCCCCCATGTCTAAGACTGCCCTCTTCCTTCCATCTCGGCACTTTCCACAGCTATTTCCTATCCTTGGGATGCGTTTCCTGCTCCTCCCTGGTAAACTTCTGCCTCTGTTTGAAGACTTGGCATGGGCATCGCTCCCTTGGGCATGCCACCTCTCACAAAGATGGTGCAGGATGGGACAACATTCCTACCTGCTGTACCTGGGCTAACAAGGACCAAAGAAACAGCATAGGAGGAGTAAAGAAAACTTGAGGCAGGGCGGCCAATGGCCAGTATTTCCCCTCTGAGAATGGCTGTGAGGACCCCATTTGAGTAAGGTGACCAGATTTTAACATTGGTAAAGCGGGACAAAAGTGGGACATCATTGATAAAACTCATATCCTGGCGAAATAGCCACATGGCAGCCGAAAACCGTATAGTCCCTTCCCGTTCTCCCACCGTTCCCTAGCTTGTCATGTATTCTTTCCAAAAATCGGGACTTTTTAAAAATGCAGCAGGACACGGGACAAATTGTTAAAAATCAGGACTGTCCCATCAAAAGCGGGACATCTGGTCACCTTACATTGAGGGTCTGAGCACAGACATCGGAGATAGCGTACTGATGGTCACACTGGCTGGTCTGTGGGGTGGCAGCAATGGTGGCGATGGTAAATATTTTCTGTAAAGGACCCTCTGACCACTAATCTAGGCTTTGGGACACGCAATCTCTGTGTCTGCTACTCAACCCTGCTGCTGAAGTGTGAGCACAGGCCTGGGAAGCCTATAAACAAAGCTTTATCTCTGGGCACGGAGATGGAATTCGCTCCTGAGACAGGTTTTATGTTAACTTGGTTGGGCCAGGCCTCTGCCATGGTCTGATCTAGCAGAGTGTGGCTAACTCCACGATGGGATCTTCTGTGAAGCAGCCGAGCAGTTGTGCGGAGAATGTTGTTGTTAGTGCCATGAAGTCAGTCCGACCCATGGAGACTTAATGCACAACAGAACGAGACGGGGCGTGGTCCTGCACCATCTTCACAATCGTTCGGATGCTTGAGCCTGTTGTTGCAACCACGGTGTCCGTCCATCTCGTTGAGGGCCTTCCTCTTTGTCACTGCCCCTCCGCTTGACCAAGCATGACGTCCTTCTCCAGGGACTGGTCTCTCCTGGCAACCTGTCCAAAGCAGGTAAGATGAAGTCTCCCCATCCTGGCCTCTAAGGAGCAAGGTGACCATCCTTTCAAGAACAATCTCTGTCCTTTCAGCAATCGTCGTGCTTTCAATATTCGTTGTCAGCGACACAATTCAAAAGTAGCCATTCTTCTTTGGTCTTCCTTATGTAATGTCCACCCTTACCATGGCCGGGGTCAGGCGGGTCTCCTCAAAGTAACCTCCTGGTTCTTCGATACTCTGAAGAGATCTTGTGCCCCAGATTTACCTAATGCAATATGTCTTTCAATCTCTCTCTCTCTTTTTGAATCGTTTTATCAAGGGCTCAGACAACGCTTATCACAATCCATACGTACAGCAATTGTGTAAAGCACATTTGTACATTCATTGCCCTCATCATTCTCAAAACATTTGCTCTCCACTTAAGCCCCTGGCATCAGCTCCTCATTTTCTCCCCTCTCTCCCCACTCCCCACTCCCTCATGAACCCTTGATAATTTATAAATGATTATTTTATCATATCTTGCCCTGTCCGACGTCTCCCTTCACCCACTTTTCTGTTGTCCGTCCCCCAGGGAGGAGGTCACATGTAGATCCTTGTCATCAGTTCCCTCTTTCCAACCCACTCTCCCTCTACCCTCCCAGTATCACCACCGACACCACTGGTCCTGTAGGGATCATCCGCCTGGATTCCCTGTGTTTCCGGTTCCTATCTGTACCAGTGTACAACCTCTGGTCTAGCCAGACTTTCAAGGTAGAATTGGGATCATGATAGTGGGGAGGGGGTGAGGGGAGGACGCATTTAGGAACTAGAGGAAAGTTATATTTTTCCTCGTTGCTACATTGCACCCTGACTGACTCATCTCCTCCCCGAAACCCTTCTATAAGGGGATGTCCAGTAGCCTACAAATGGGCCTTGGGTCTCCACTCTCCATTCCCCCCTCATTGACTATGGTAAGATTTTTTGTTCTGATGACGCCTGATACCTGATCCCTTTGACAGCTCGTGATCGCACCGGCTGGTGTGCTTCTTCCATGTGGGCTTTGTTGTTTCTGAGCTAGATGGCCGTTTGTTTACCTTCAAGCCTTTAAGACCCCAGACACTATAGCTTTTGATAGCCAGGCACCATCAGCTTTCTTCACCACATTTGCTTATGCACCCATTTGTCTTCAGTGATCGTATCACGGAGGTGAGCACACAATGATATGATTTTTGGTTCTTCGATGCCTGATCCCTGATCCCTTCAGCACCTCGTGATCACACAGGCTGATGTGCTTCTTCCATGTGGGCTTTGTTGCTTCTGAGCTAGATGGCCGCGAGCTTATCTTCAAGCCTTTAAGACCCCAGATGCTGTATCTTTTCGATCTCTTGATGGCTGCTTCCATAAGCATAGATTGTGGATCTAAAAAAGACAAATATCCTTGATCACTTCAACCTTTTCTCGTTTATCATGATGTGACCTATTGGTCTAGCGGTGCGGATTCTGGTCTTCTTTACTCAAACCAAATTCACCAGCATCAAGTCGATCCCAACCCAGAGAGACCCTATAGGACAGAGCAGCACTGGAATTCTTCACAGGCATTGAAAACCTCCTCTTTCTCTTGTGGAGTGCCTGGTGGTTTCAAACTGCTGACCTTGTGTAACCACTATCCGAGCAGGGCTCACCTCCTTAATTGGGTCACAGCTTTGATAAGACTGAGGGTGCTTTCACCCAGCGTGTGACCCACTCTTAGCATAGGTGGACAGTGTGTGGAAGCCAGCTCTCTCCACTGCACATCTGGTTCATTGACTTCCTGTTATCTCACCAGCGGTCTTACGAGGCACCAGCGGATTGTTGGCCCTGGATCCATTAGACTGACCTTGGATTCATTCAGCTCCACATCCCCCAGCCTATGGCCCTCCTGCTTCATTTTCCTGCTTCCTGTTCATCAGCCTTGTAGCCCCCAGCTTATGCCTGACCCAAGACTTGCACCTGACTGGACTTAGCCCACTCTACAATATACATGATTGTCACTGCTTTTGCTGCTCTAGAGAACCCAGCCATGACACACTTGGCATGAGATCATCTTCTTATGATTTTCCCTCAACCTTTTAAACAGGTGAAAATCCTCCCCAGCTCACCAGCCACTTCCCCTCCCAATGCCCATGTCCAGCAGTCAGTTCTGGCTGGTGGGACCCCATGTGTGTCAGAGCAAAACAAGTTTCTCTTTCAAACCAGGGAACCCTTCTAGTTCGCAGTCCAGCAATGGACTGTGTGCACCACCAGCAGGCTGTGTGTAAACTGGTGGCCAGATCTGGCTCACTCGGGGCCTAAGGTGAGATCCAAGGAGGTCTTCTCCTACTTTCTCTGGGGGCCAGCCAGATCAGTTGCCCCTTAGGGCCTGGAAGTGGCCTCCAACATCTACAGGGAGCAGAGAGCCATCCCACCTGAAAACCACGGTGTGTGCTCAAGAAGAGAAGAGAGAAAACAAATGGAAAAACGAACAGAATTGCTATCTTATGCACTGACCAGTTAACCAAGCCCTGTCTTCCCAACTCCGGGCACTGCCACCTGGCCAGCCCATTGTCCTCTGCCTGATCTCCCCGACAGCCGTCTTTCTGACTCCTGGTCAGCCTGCTCATCAGCTGCCGACCTGCTAGAGGTGAGAGATCCACCAACAGACTGGGAGCTGCCGCCGACGCCTGCTCACTCCTGGGTGCAGCCCCCAGCCCGACTTCGGAGGAGCTGCAGCGGTCAAGAGGGAACTCTTGGCTGGACCTAGGGGTCAGGAAGGATTGGCTGGGAGCCAAAGGTTGGGTCTCTCTCATGAGAAAGTCCAGGCAGGACAAGGGTGCTGAGCTGGCCTTGGGCAGCTGCTCTTGGCCCCGCTCACTGTGGGGCTGCAGCAGAGCCGTGTGTGTCCCTGCCCGCCCCTGCTGCCTGGTTCTCACTGAGGGGTGGGGGTAAACCTGGAATGAGTCTGGGAAGATTGGGGCTGGTGCCTCCGTGCACCCTAAAGCAATGGTTCTCAACCTGTTGTTCACGACCCCTTTGGGGGTTGAACGACCCTTTCACAGGGGTCGCCTGATTCATAACAGTAACAAAATTATAGTGATGAAGTAGCAACGAAAATAATTTTATGATTGGGGGGTCACCATAACATGAGGAACTGTATTAAAGGGTCACGGCACTAGGAAGGTTGGGAACCACTGCCCTAAAGCCAGCCTGGAGGATGGATCACGCCTCCCTGGCCCTCAGTGCCCGTGTGCTGGACATAGGTCCTGCCCAGGGCCCATCTAGCCAGGAAACAAATGAATGGCTGTGCCTGGTCTGGGCCAGACCTGAGGCCGTGCGATGAGGCTTTCCACACCCCAGTGGGTCCCGGCTGTCGCACACCCATCCGCCAGAGGTGTCGCCCCGGGCAGTGTTTGTCCCTAAAGGCAGAAGCTGATGTGAAGTCCAGTGCTCAGTCCCGGTCTCAGACCTCCTGGTGGGGAGGGGGGCGCTCCTCGGGGGACTCCTGGGCACTGGTGTGGCTGGTGTCCACAGATGGGCAGGTGGGCACCAAGCTCTAGAGAGTCATGGGTGGGACCTCAGAGTAAGTGTGCTGGGGGTGGGCTCTGTGGAGGGTGGGAGGCTTGTTCGTGTGCCGGAGTGTGCACACGTGTGTGCATGAGTGCCGGGCCGTGGCTGTGTGTCAGGGCTGAGGAGGCAGGGAAGGCATTTGCTGCCCCAGTGCAGTGGACATCCTGGGAATTGGGTACCCTTAGACCCCACAGAGTCCCCCAAGATGGCTCTGCCTCTCCGCTAGCCCTTCCCCTAAAGCCTCAGCCACTAAAAGGGAAATCCTCTTAACTCAACGGCCTAATCAAACGGTGAATGCAAAACCGTACAGCGTACAGCGCTCTGCTCAGTGGGGGCGGTCTAGAAGAAGCGGCCCAGGAGCACTGGCCTCGTGGCACGGGGGTGGGGAGGGGCAGGGAAGGCTCAGAAATGTGGGGTCCAGCTGAGGGGCAGCAGGGCAACTCTGCAGGACCAAGGGGGGACTCACAGCCCAAGAGCTTTCTCAGGGACATAGCCAGCGTCCCTGCAGAGGCTCAGTGGAAACAACAGCCTCCATGGGGGTCCCTGGGGACCCTTTAGCCCAGTCAGGCTGTTGGGAGTTCATCTGCTTCCCACAGACACCTGCCTGCCATTCCTCCTCCTCCCCAACCCGCCACACACCTGTGGATCCTGCCGCCAAACCTGGCCCCCACCAGAAAAGCAGGCAACAGCCACCCCCTGCCCCCTGTCCTGTGTCTTTCTGTCCCGTGTCCTTCTGTACAGTCTCATTGCCACATCCACCCAGTGCTCACCCTGCAGGTGTCACCCTGCAGCAAACCCAGCTTCTTCTGGGAGCCTGGCTCCCCTTTGGCCTGGCTTGGTGACCCCAGGAGCCTGGCAGGAGCCTGCCCCGAGCTAGGAAGGAAGACATTAGAGTCCTTGGGGAGATCACAAAGCCAGGATCTTCTGAAGCTGAGGGGGTTGCGGGTGGGAGGGGTTCCCCAGACATACCCATGCCCAGTGGCTGTGGGGGTCAGTGCCCAGGCTCTGGTTTCTGGCCAGCACCTCATCAGGCAGACACGGGCCAGGCAGCCGTTAATAATTAACCCCTAGTCCGGGCCTTGACCTGATCGACCTCTGAGTAAACAGGCCTCTTGCGCCAAGTGTCCCCCCCCCTCCTGTGGGGGCCTGCTGGGCCTCTTTGCTCCTTGACCTCTGTGGCCTCTGTGGTCCAGACCTCCCTCCCCCTTCTCAGCTACCGAGCAGGAGCTGTAGTCAGTGGTCCCACACCCTGGGCTCAGCCTCTAGGCTCCTGTCAACCTTCTTCCCATCTCCCTGGCCTTTGGGAGGCCAGTCCTCCTCCTCGGGCGGGGGTCTGCTGATAGGGGTGTTGAAAGCTGCCTCCTTAGCACTGTTGGGCCTTGTGGAGCAGGGACCCTCACCCATCAGGGGTCAGCATGATTCTTGGGGACAATGACATTTGGGGTCTATGCAGTGCCGGCTCCACAGTAGACCCTGGGGCTGAAAGGCAGGGGACCTGGAGAGCAGCATAAAGGTGGACCCGCTGTCAGATGCCTACCACCCGCCAGCACTCTCTGTGCCTGTTTCAGGACACCACGGGCCGGCAGGGACCCAAGGGGCTTCCAGTTCCGGGATTCTGGATGAGACCCGGGCAACACCTGCAGGTCCCTGTGTCCCCCCTGTGGAATCACACTCAGTCACCTGAGGGGCCTCTGTGCTCCTGCCTGCTCAGCACCCACTTCCTGTCCCGGGACAGTCCCTGGCGAGCCTTTGGGGAACTGGTGCTCTCCTTGTCTTAGACCACAGAGGTGGGTCATGCGCTCTGGGTCTGGTCAGCCCTGAGACTTGCAGGACATCCTGGGAGGGGAAAAAAACCCCAAACGAGGAGTCTTCTCCATAGTTTTCAAAATGGGAGAGTGGAAACCTGGCAGCTGCCTTGCTGGGACCCTGCCTGCCGGTGAAGCAACGGCAAGTCCTGCATGAAGACCCTGGGCTTCCCACTGCTGCTGTTGGCTGTGCCATTGAGGGGGCTCTGGCCCATAGCGACCCTATGTACGAGAGAAGGAAACGCTGCCCAGTCCTGGGCCAGCCTCATGTGTGTTCTTCTGCCTCAGCCCATCGTTGCAGCCATGGTGTCAGTCCACCTAGTCTAGGGCTTTGCACTAGAGTTGTGAAATCGCTTCCTGCATAAACCATGGTGAGCAGCGCTCCTTGCCTGAGTCCTACATCCTCCCAGGCCAACCTCCCACGCTTCCCCTGTGCACAGGCAGGTGCCACAAGTGGATGTGGGTACGAGGGATGGGTCTTCGTAAGGTGTGTGTTGTTGTTGTGAGGTGCCACCAAGTCGGTTCCCACTCCTGGAGACCCTACGTTCCACAGATCAAAACACTGCCCGGTCCTGGACCCTCGTCACAGCTGTTATGTTTAAGCCATTGTTGCAGCGCGTCTCGTCCATCTCACTGAGAGTCTTCCTCTTTGTCGCTGACTCTGCTTCACGAAGCACGATGGACTGCTCCCGGGACCATGATGTCCGGAGTGGTTGACTTTCTCAGAACTGACCAGACTGCCCCCTGTTCCTAGTCTGTCTTAGTCTGGAAGCTCCCCTGAAATGAGTTCCCTTTGGGTGGTGTTTGAAGCCCTGGTGGTAGAGCTTCCCGCATGGCAGCCACACACAGCCATCACAAGATGACAGGCCGACGGCCCTGTCGGGAGGGAGGGAGCCATAGGTATATGCACCGCTGAACATCCACACCGCAAATGTGGATAGAGGGCGTGGGCCAGAGAGGAAGCCAGGCAGGCTGCAGTGACCCTGGGGAAAGGCTAGGCCAGGCACTGGCTGGCAGAGAACTTGGGTTGGCATTTGGGTCTCAGGAGCCACTGGAGGCCCTGGATGCGGGGCTCATACACAAACAGTGGGTGGAGCTGCCAGCTCATTAGCATGACACAGGCGGGTTGCACACGTGTACAGGGCACCCTGAGTCCCTGCCTACTGCACAGGCTCAAGCTGCTCAGAGGCCCACAGTCTGTCAGGCCTTTTGTCCTCTCTTGGGACTGCATGCTTCCTGGCAGCGCCACCAGCCAGGTGGGCATAACTCAAGGAGCAGAGTTCCCCTGTAGTATGGGGTCTGCAGAGGCCAGGCCAGGCTCCAGGGACGGCTGGCACAGGGGCTGGGCTTGGGAAGGAGGCGTGTGCTGGAGCTCAGGCTGCCCTGACAACTGTGGGGAGCCTGGTCGCAGATGTAGGCAGCTTCAGACACACCTACTGGCAGATACGCAAGCACGTAGACAGCAAACACAGAAACCCGGCAGTCTCCTGGAGTCCTGAGCTGAGGAAGGAAGGGGCTGACATGTGGGCGGGGGAGTGGGGGCAATGAGTTGGAGGGACCAGAGGCAGCTCACAGCTTCCAGGGACAGGTCCAACCCTAGTTTGGTGCTCACCCTGGGGTCTGCCTGGGGAAAGGCTCTCCCAGCATGGCCAGCAGGGCAGGTCGCTGAGCCCAGCTTCTCCAAGGGCCGTCTCATTCTGTGCCTCTTCTTCTCCCCGGCTTGGCCTTAGCCTGTCTCAGCCCTCTCCTCACTCTGACACTCAGCTTCTGCCTCTCTCCATTGCCCCTACTTTCTGCCTCCTGGAGGGAAAGCCCAGGAGAAGGACAAAGTCCAGGACTTGGGGTGCAGGCCCCTCGGCCACTTGCCCCACTCCCATCTTCACTCTGTCCCCTGCCCTGCTTCCCTGCTCTGGCCAGAACCCGCCTGCTCTTTGCCCTAGAGTTGCCAGCACCCCAGGGGCGACTGGCCTCTCCTCCCCCATCGGGCCTCTGTAGTCCCCGCCCCGCCCCCCAGAGTCTGGCCAGAGGTCTGGGCAGTGGAAAGGCCACTAAGCCAGGGCAGATGTCCCAGTTCCAGGCAGAATCCTCACCCTAGCTGCAAGCCTCTGGAGTCAGTGTCCCTTACACCGTTGTCCCCCGAAGACCCTGGAGACCCAGGCAAAGTCTCCTCTGTCAGACCGCTCCTGATTCCCGGCACCGCCGCACAGAGCAGGTCAGCCTGGGCAGGGTGTGGAGGGCCCCCCAGCAGCTGAGGTCAGGCCACCTGCACCTTAGTGTTGTGCAGGGACCTGGGAGGAGGACCCATCCAGCCTCCTCCCACACTCCTGGAGAGGCTGCCTTAGAAAGAGGGGGAGGAGCAGGGGTCATCTCCACAGGCAGGGAATGGACACAGCAGCCTCCATCAGGGGGCCGCCTTCCTGTCACAAGTCAATGTCCCAGAGGCCAACCCCACGGCCTCATTGTCATCCAGACTCAGCGTGTCATCCAGGCCAGAGCTGCTGGGGCCCACCTCCAGAAAGCCTACCTGGATTGCACCAGAAGAAAGTGGCCAGAGCCCCCGGCTTTCTTCTCCAGCTAGCATCCTTGTCCACAGGGCACTCAGCAGAGCCTTGGGGACTGGGCAGACCCCTCCTCTTGGAAGGCCCCAGCCCCACCTGCCACAGCCCGCCTGCTGCTGGGACCCAGGACGTCAGTGGAGACACCCCAATGTCACTGCCCTGAATCCAGGACAAGGCCCAGCTTCTGGGTGCCAAGGGGTCGGTGTTTGAGGGGGCTTCTTCTTGGAGCCTGTGACCCATGACCCTGGTGGGGCCGGGACGGCTCAGAGGCAGAAAGATGGGCAGGCTGACACAGAGGTCAAGAGGCTGGTGCTGAGTGGGGGGGTGGCGGTTGGCTGAGTCTGTACTCTGGCCAAGTAGCCAACTGGTACCTCAGTCTTTTTTTTTTTTTGCCTTAGCTATGGTTTGGGGAAGGTGCTTATCTCCAAGGCCCAATGAGGAAGAGTGCTCAATTTTCTCCCTGGACATGAGGATGAGGGGCGATGAGGGGCCTTACTCTGGGGTAACTTCTGCAGCCCTGAGCAAGGCCTGTCATCATGCCAAAGGTGGAGACACCTAGCATCCTCAAGTCACAAACATGAGAGCGCGCGCGCGCTCACACCTGGCTTAGCTTCCTGGGACCCAGCCACCTGCTGGAAAACCAAGAGCTGCCTTTTCAAAATAATGATTAAGAATTGGCATGGGCGATTCAAAGTGAAACTCCCCAGAGCCCTCGCTGGGTGCCAGCTCTTCTGGGGTCTGTGGTTGGAAAGCTCTTAGCGTCGCAGAAAAAAAGAAAGACAGATAATCTGCTGAAACGGAAATCTTCCTTAGTTTAGCTGAGTCATCTTCTTGCGACTAAGGAAGTCCAGGCCACCTCTGGGACCTTCCCCGATGCCCAGGGCCTGGCCAGCCCAGGGGACCCCAGCCTTGGTTTTCTCAGAAGAACCCTTGGCACCTTGGCACCTCTTTGGCTTCTTCTTGCCCCCGCAAGCTGTTCCCAGCTGGAATTCCAGAGTCCTGGATAACTGGGAACCAGGGTTCTCCCGAGCTGGGACGGAACAGAGGAGGAGGGGACCGACACAGCGGCCTGCACTTTCCAAGGGCTGTGCTCTGCCCACTGCCCCCAGCTTGTCTGGGAATCTGTTCTGACAGACGCCCCTTAAGGACAGGGTCCTGTGCTTCTGTCTCCACAGCCTGGGTGATGCTTGGCACACCATAGATGCCAGGAACCCAGGCTCCTGGCTGGTAAGTGCTCTGTGATCCCCTTGGGCCTGCAGTTCAAGGTGAGGGCCTAGAGGGTGGTGACAGGCAGTGTGCTGGCCCTGCTCTGTCCCTGGGCCCCAGGGGGTAGCTGTGGTTGTTCACAGGTGTGTTGATGCCCTCTGAGTCCAGCCCTTCATCTCAGCTGTCCGTCAGAACCCTGGGCTGGGAGGCTGGGGAAATTGAAGGAAGGATTGTGTCTGAGGAGACAGAGGCTGAATCCCAGCGTGTGGTCGGGTGGAAGGGCTCATTGAGCACCCAGATGTGCTGGGAGATAAAGGCACCCCCATTCTCCACTTGCAGGGCCCCAGGTGGCAAGGCTCTGGGCTGTGCCATGCTGTCCTGGGCAGGAGCACCAGGACATGTTCGGGCTCAGTGTCCGAGGCCACCTTGCAGAACTCCCTTAGCCGGAGTGGCGGGTGCAATGCACCCTGAAAGCTACGGAGAGGGGCCTGGGCCTGGAGAGACTGCGGCGAGCTGGGGGCCCTTCAGGGGCTGGCGTCAGAAGACTTGGTGCAGCCCTGGATGCCAGCAGGCCCAGTGGGCGGCCTGCCCACTCCCCGGGGCTCCCTCTGCCCACTCCAACGTCCAGCAGGCATCTGTCACCAGCCCCTGGGCCCCCAAACAATCCCACGCCCACTTGGCCTGAGTTCTCCTGAGACACTGGCAGCCAGGGTTTGAGAAATTAGGTGAGGGGGGCCTGGGATGAGGGTGCGGAAGGGAGTGATTTATGTCTAAAAGTCATCTTGAAATTTTCAACATATTTTTGTATTTTCTTCTATACAAAAGCTCTCGAACTTGAGAGGGGAGGAACTTCGCTTTGTGGGAAATGAGTCAGACGGCCATAAAATGTGTTTTTCTGAGCCGAGGGGATTATTTTACATCTTGTGGCACGAAGACACTGTGAGGAAGCCCTCCTCCTGGTCCCTGGTGGGCTCCCAGCTCTGTCGGGCTCAGCCATCCCACCGCGACTTCCTCCCTGCCTGGGCTGGGGATGTTGTCCTCTCAGAACAGATGAGCCTGCGGCTGCCTCTGAAAATCTTGCTCCTCGCCTCCCGCCATCTCCCCTCTCCCTTCTTGACTTCACCCTGCACCCCACCCCACCCCCACTCTTTTAGGCCAAGAGTGAGGCCACGAGGGTTGGCAGCATCACGGTGGGGTCTGGGATTGGAGGCAGAGGTCTAAGTTCAAGTCCTGGCTTCACACTTTACAGCCTGAAAGTCCAGGGAGCCTCCTGGGCCTCATCAGATGGGCAGGCTACTGGTGGGACCACTTCCTGGAGGGGCTGACAGGGGCAAACAAGAGGCAACTGCTCCCCATGTCTGGTGGGTGGGGAGTGCTGTGAAGGAGTGTAGTGTGTGGGTGGTCAGAGAGGACAAACTGTTCCTCGGGGGACACTTCCTCAGGCCTCGAAGGGCAGGGGCCTCCTGCCCCTTCTCAAGCTCTCCTGTAGCCAGGACTCCTTTCCCTGAACAGCCCCCTTCCCCAGCTCTGGTCCCAGGGAACTGGAAACAGAATCTCCCACCCCCACCGGTTCAGTTGGGCAGGACTGGGGCTCTCAGACCGAAAAGCAGTGGTGTCAGAGGCTAATCCTCGATCTGCTTCAAGGCAGGTGCTGAGGAGAGAGGGCAAGGAAGGGCCCACCTGAGCCCCTTGAAGTGTCTCCTGCCGTGCCAGCCTGCAGGGGCTGCTGGCCTTTGGAGTCCCCGGAGTCCTGCCCCTCTCAGACTCCAAGAAGGGCCTGGGGCTTGTGAGGAGGGAGCCTGAGCAGCTTGAGGCAGGAGTGGATCTGGGACCCAAGCCACCTTAGTTCAGTCCCTGCTCCTCCTCCGCCAAGGCTGGGCGCATGCATGCTCCTTGTCTGCAGCCTTGCAGAGGGGACCAGCTGGGGCTCTGTGCCTCCCGGGCAGAAGGGCAGCCCTGCCTGCCTTGGCTTCCTTCTTCTAGCTTCTCCTCGGAGGAAGACGGCTCCACCCCCACTCTCTTCCCATGCAGTTTGGGTGGGGCTGACTGGGAGAGGGAGGAGGGCCTGTGACTTAGGACTGGCCAACCAGTGTCTTCCCACTCGTGGGCTCCTGGGGCTGGTTCATTCAGAAATGAGCCAATGGTCCAAGGGAACCTGGTCCCACGACATTGGATGGAACACTCCAGAAAGAGAAGCTCTGTTGCTGGGTTGCTGGGTGTCTGTTTGGAGACCCGGGGTGACTGGGAACCCCCCACCCCACCCCACCCCCAGCCCCCACCCCGCCCTCCGACAGAAGGCTGAAACCACCACCCCCTCTGACAGAAGGCTGAAACCAGGACAGAGGACGCCAAACCCAGGAGACAGCATGAGAGAGAAGAGCTCTGGTGGAGAGTTGGAACCCCCTGGGCCTGGGGACGCAGGTCCCTGGGAATTTTAGTGACATGAACCAGCGCGGTCCCCTTTCTGCTTAGGCCACTCATTTGATGACTCTATAAGCACTTGAAAGCCAATAGGCTGCAGCTGAGACCAGCCAGAAGGGACAGGCCCAGCCGCCTGGATATGCGAGTGAAGTGGGAGGCAGGGGCAATCCACACAGCACACACTCAGCTAGTTGTGGTAGGTCTCGTGAGACGCTGTTGAGTCGGTTCAACAGAATGAAACACCGCCCCGTCCTGCACCCCCTCACAGGCTGGATGGAGCCCATTGTTGCAGCCACTGTGTCCAGATATCTTGTTGGGGGCCTTCCTCGTTTTCGCCGCTCCTCCACTTTCCCAAGCCTGTTGTCCTTCTCCAGGGATGAGTCTCTCCTGATAACGTGTCCAGAGTACGTGGGCCAAGTCTTGCCAACCTTACCGTTGTGAGCGTTCTGGCTGCACTTCTTCCAAGCCAGATGTGTTGGTTCTTTGGCGGTCCGCGGTGCCTGCCGGCACCATAACTGACCTTGTTAGAAGTCAGCATTTCTGACACGGGAGGATCAGCTCCATAGGGGCAAGCATTTTGGCAAGAGTGGCTCATGGCTGAATCCCAGTACCCGGGATCCCCAAGCACTAAGTCCATGCATGATGAGCACTGAATGAAAAGTCTAAGAGTCTGCCACTCCCCTGCTCAGAAGCTTCCGGTAACTTCCGGTAACTTCTGTGAAGACGGAGCCTGGCCTTCTTGCTCTGCCTGACCAGTAGCTGAGCTGGTCTCCACTCACAGCGAGCCCACGGGGCAGAGGACAATGGCTCCCTAGGGTTTTATGGGAGCAAAAAGCCTCATCTTTCTCCTACAGAACGGCTGTGGGGTTCAAACTGCCAAACTGGCAGCTAACAAGCCCAGTGCATACCCCTCTCCACCACCAGGGCTGCACTTGTCATTGCTGTGGTTCGGTGCTGTGGAGTCCGCTCCAGCTCACAGCGATGATACGCATCACAGAAAGAAACA
This sequence comes from Echinops telfairi, assembly GCF_000313985.2. Classification (NCBI taxonomy): domain Eukaryota; kingdom Metazoa; phylum Chordata; class Mammalia; order Afrosoricida; family Tenrecidae; genus Echinops; species Echinops telfairi. The sequence goes on along the minus strand of NW_022106189.1, from coordinate 960,363 downwards.
CCACCTGCCCCGTGCCACCCTCACCAATGGTTGTGGGAGCGCATTGGTGCCGTCAACCTATCTCTTCTAAGTCCTTCCTCTTTTTCATGGACCCTTTCCCAAGCCCTGATGGCCATTTTCAGACCCTGGTCTCTCCTGATAAAACGTCCTACGCACATGAGACGTAGTTGCCCATCTTGCTTCTAAGGAGCATCCTGGCTGAACTAACCCCAAGACAGATCTGTCTCTTCTTCCGGAAGTCCGTGGCACCTCCAGTGTTCTGTGTTCTCCGCCACGTCTTCCCCAGTCTTCCTCATTCCTTGTGAGGTTACCTAGTGCTTCCCTGAGCCAACAGGCACATTCTGGAGCGAGAGGGGACAGTCACCCCGGGGCAGTGGGAGGAAACCAGGACGGTCCCAGTTAACTGGGGTGTATGGTCGCCCACGTAGAAGACCCCAGTGATCTGGTCTCTGCCCTCTTCTCCAGCCTCATTTACATCCCGTCCCTCTTCCTCATCCAGCCATGATGACCATGAGTGGGAGTGAGAGGGGTTGGTGGTGACATAATTTGGGCTGCTGGATCTAACCATGCCTGAAGACGGCTATCAGTCACTGTTTGTTTCTCTACCTGGAGGGGCCTGCCACGCCCATCCCAGAAATCAGATTTGCACTTTGACCTTAATCAACAACTCAGACACGTCACTGAAGACGTGCTTAGAGCCTGAGTTTGCGGAAAGTAAAGCCCTACAAGCCAGCAATGCCTTCAGACACAAACACACACGGACTGCCTAGCCAGACGGAAGACACCAGATACATTTATAATTTCCCTAATTACCGCTGTCCCTCTCTGCTCCTGGGACTCCATAATATTGTCACAGTCGTGTCTGTCCTTCAGCTGTAGCTTGCCCGAGGGGTTTGTTTGTGGAGTGGAGACGCAGCGGGGGCCTTCATGTGGCCCGGCCCCACCCGTTGTCTGCCATCAGGCACGGGGGTGGGTGGGGCTCCAGAATTTCCAGACAGATTTGCTTCTTGGGATTCTTGAAAGCAAAGCAAAAAAAAAAAAAGAAGCAGAAAAAAAACCCAAACTAAACCCAAACAAATCCTGACTATTGGTGATCACCCGGGTCCTGGCAGAAAGCCAAAGTCCCCTCTGATGGCTCCAATCAGGGACTATGGACAAAGGGACCCTCTGTGGAGCTGTGACCAGGGATAAGGGAATGTTGAGGCCCCCAAGATTAGCCATAGTAGCAATCTTCACCCTCCGAAAGAATCAGAGCAAGATGTCGTGTTATTGCAGTCCAGTGAGGTCTGGGGCCCTGGAGGAGGGAGCACAGGCCATGGCAGAAGCTGTGGTCTTGGAGGTGAAGATGGGGTGTGGGAACCACACAGCAGCTGGGGGAATGCCCAACCTCTCTCCTCTTTTTCTCTCTGGCCTCCTGCTGGTGGCCAAACTCAGCTGGTAGCCAGGAGTTCTGGGGCCCCTCAATGCATCCACACAAACCAGATTCCCAGAGTGGGTCCAGAGGGCAAACGGAGAATAAATAATCAGCATAATCAGGCCAGGCACTCTGGAACATTGTTGCTTGGCCTTCTTATCTCCTAAATATCCCTTGAATGAGTCCACTTCTCACTTCTATGTCACCAAGCCTCCTCACAATGCCCGCTGGCCCATCCTGGTCTATCCTCCACACAGCCCCCAGGGTGGTCTTTGCGATAAGAAAATCTGATCTTTATGACTCTTGACAACAATCTGCCCTTTGACCCTCCTGTTGCTCTTGGGATAGTGACCGAGTCCTGCACCATTGCTTCTTACAGCACCATTGTCTGACTCAGCTGACTCTGGTCTCCTCGCCTGTGCCCCAACCCCACTGCGCTCTGTACACGTTGGCCATGTTGGGTACTTTTTTAGCACCTAGAATGCCATGCTCCTTCCCACTTTACGGTACTGCATTTGCTCTTCCCCTTGACAGGCTCCCCCAATTCAAGCCCAGCGGTACAAATCCCACTGGTCCTTCCATTTTCAGCTTCAAAACCACATCCCTAAGAATGACTTCTCTGAACCCACAAAGCAGGGGAGCTTCCCAGGCAGGAACACTCGCCATGCCTGAACTTCCTGACTTCTCAACATGTGTCATAACTGTAATTAACTAATCGATTGTCTAGCTCTCTGTTTATTGTCTGTCTCCTCACAAAGACTGTGTGCCCCACGAGAGCCTGGTCTGTCTGTCTGCCGTACTTCTGAGCCCCGAGCACAGGTGCATAGCAGGCACGCCACGAAGACTTGTGAATGAATAAGGGAAGGCCTTTCGGTTTCCACCGAGGGCACACGCGATTATTCAGGTGGGCCAAATTTCTTACTGCAAACAACTCTACTGCTGGATTAAAAACATTTAAGTGTGTGTGTGTGTGTGTGTGTGTGTGTGTGTGTGTGTGTGTGTGTATTAAAGGCACTGAACAATCGGCAGCACAAACAAGGCCTCACTGGACCAACTTGGATGGAAAAGGAAATCCAGATAGGTAAACAATCAGAGAAGCCTGTTTGCCCTCCGGCATTTTCTGATCCTCATAAATCTGAATGTTATTTTGGCAGCCTTATGGAAAGAGAGAGGCAGAAATAAAATCCCAAGCTTCACACAAGATGGAGTATAGAATAGGACACACTCATCCTGCATTGATGTGGAATTCCCTCAAAGGACTTCACCCAGAGGGTAAGGGTGGGCCAGAAGGAACCCAGCCCTCCTCTTTTGGGTGGGCTAGAGAATCTCAAGCCTTAAGATTTGATGAAGGTGCTTCTCACCTCGAGAGTCTTCCCGGATGTTTGACAGGAAGAAATGAGATTTGCCATAGTAGCAATTGTCCCCATCTGAAGGGACTCAGGGACGAGTTTGTGTTACAGGAACCCAGTGAGGTTCAGAGAGACAGAGCATAGTGCACAGGCCGCCTGACAGAAGCTGTAGTCTTTACCGTGCGTCTGAAGTTTTTCTTATAAGCAATTTGTCCAAAAGAATGACCAGCACCTTTTCAAAGATAACAAACACATTAGATAGTAAGCTACTATAAGTGAAAACTAGAAGAATCAACAGAAAGCAGAAATAGTCCCTCAAAGACTTTCAAAGTAGCTCTGTATTATGTTTAAAGGACTTTCTTCAAAATAACTGCAAGGATCTATAAAATATGACATAGCAGATCTGAAAAAGAATAAAATAAAACCTCTAAAGAGAAAAGTTTGAAGCACCAGAAATCAAGAACTCAGTGGATAGGCTTAACAACAAGTTAAACACAGCTGAGGAGAGAATTAACCACCTAGAAAAGAAAGTAGAAGTTACCGCAAAACACCCCACAAAACACAGCAGAGGATATGAGATAAAGTGGCAGAAAAGGTCTAACCTGTGTTGAATCATTGTTCTGGACAGAAAGGAGAGAAAATGGAGCAGAGACAAGATTTTAAAGCTTAACAGGTAATCATTTTTTGGAGCTGATGTGTCAATGTATAAAGGAAAACGTTCCATCTCCTAGTGGTTAGTTGTACTTGGGTGACACTCTGTTCAGTTCTGTTAATTCAGACAAGTTCCAAATATCGGCGGAAGGTTTTAGACCCACTCCATCCTTGGCCAAGAGCGAGGATATTGTACAATAGCAAGTTAAATGTAGCAAAGGACGCATGAAAACCAAGCCAGGGCGTGAAAAATCACTCTCATCTACCTCTTGCCTTTGCAATTCATTCGTGTCTTCTGAACAGCTGCTTGGGCAGCCCTAAGCTGACCACGGTTCCATCCTCCACACTGGACCTGATTCACTGCTTCCTCTCCTACATGGTTCCCCACTTTCTAATCTGAGACCTATCGCCCTGTTCTGTGTGTGGGTTCTGGTCTGGTCCCTCAGGGAGACGTACAGAAGAAGTGACTAATCGGTGAGTGTGGACTAGTCCAGATGGAGGTGGGAGGACCTGAGGTGGAACTTGAGAGCCTCTTGGTGGTAGCTGAAGAAAGATAACCTCAGACTTATCCAACCCTAGTGCCAACACGGGGAGCCCAAAGAGTACCGGCTCCCCCATCACCCAGCCCACCAGCTCATCTAGGACCTGGCTGGCAAGGATCTAGAAGTTAGCCTTTCAAAGTAGGCGGGAATTACTCAACCCTGGGTCCTGCAGGTCTCTGGCGCCCAACGCTGAGTTGCCTAGGACAAGCAGGTGATCTGACTGACAGGTGGGTAGTTTGTTTCTGACTCACTCTCCCCTCGTGCTGGCCAGTTGGCCTAGTCTCCATTCTCTGCAGCAGAACGCGTTCTGAGACGTGGTTCCCTCACTTGCTCTGTTCTAGGGGATATAGCCACTCATCATCTTGCCTCTGGGACTCCTGGCACACCTCTCTGACATGCTCAAACAGAGAGGCTGCCAGACCTGTGCCTGGTCACACAGCAGGTGTGTGGCAAGGCCAGGGCACACACAGTCTCACACTCCCAGTGGGTGGGAATGCGAGCCCAGCCCTTGTGTAAGCAACATCGGGGTCTGGGTGCTCCAGTGAACAGTTTCACGTTGGGCTGTGCCTCATGGTCCTTGAACTCGTGCCAGATTCTCGCAAGCTTAGCCCCAGCCAGGGTGCCCTGGCCGCCTGGCAGTGATTTCAGATGAGGAGAGATGGCGATGTCGTTGGCACTCCTGCCCCCAAACCTGGCTTTGCAATGCCTCTGGCTTACTCTTCCAATTTCTGAATTTCCCCCAAGATGTTCCAAATGGCATGTAGTTGATGTAATTTTTTAAATTAAATGTGAAAATAAATGTGAAAAGTTCAGAAATGTGGAGTGGAGGCAAAGTGGGGAGAGGGTGTCATGAAATAAAGCCAATTATGAGAGTGTTAGAAAATTGTGAGCTTTCCCCTCCCATGGTGCGTGAGGGGGTGGGGTGGCTTGTGAGTGGAGATTGAGAGCGAGAGCGAGAGTGAGAAGCGAGCAAAGCTATCTCATCAGACACACAGCATCCAAGAGATGTGTTCTGATCCTGTCCTGGTCCAGCCCTGGGGAGCTTGAGCCTCTGGTAGACCCAGTTCTGGGCACCTGGCTGGGGGCCCCTTTCAGGCTGCCTGGCTGCCAGGTGAGTGGCTGGCCTTGGGGCCTGAGGTCTCTGATGAGGCCAGGGTGCAGCCCGGCGGGGAAAGACCCATGCTCCCCTTTCTGGTTTGGCGCACGCACACACACCCCAGGCAGTGCTGGCCCACATAATTACATAAACTCCGCGTCATTCAGGATGCTCATCTTGCCTCTGACACATTTTGGGCTCAGAGCCATTGTCCCGCCTCCCTCAGCTCAGCAAGCCTGGCCAGTGACTCACATGCCTCTCCCAGATGAGAGAGCTGCTCAGGCAGGGGGCCGGGGGCCTCGATTAACTGAGGCAGTGCTCTGGAGAGACCCACCCCCATCCTGGGCCTACCAGCTCCTCAAGCCTTGCCTGCAAGTCAGCACCAAGCCATCACTCCAGCGGGCACGAGATGCCCACACCCACCAGCCCCTCTCCCAGGGCTGCCACCCTGGCTCTCTCCTTCTGCTGCCCTGGCCAAGCCTGGCTACCAAGCCGTGGAGAGTCTGAGGGTTTAGCCCTTTAGTCCCACTGACGACCTGCTTCCTTCTTAGTTCAGCAAGTCCCGTTGAACTGCTTCCTGTGCTTGGGCTGTGAAGTGGGGTGCCCGAGAGCTGCCTCCTTTCTTGCCTGAGGTGTTTGCTCATTAACTTGAATGAATTTTTTTTTTTTAATCTTGTAGAAGCATTCCTGACAGTGAAGGTAGGTTTCCATCACGCCTTCCTGTTAGCGAGTGGCCCAAGCTCTGGGGAAGCTGGATCAAGGTCTCAGGCCTGCCTTTGTACCCCTCCTGGCCACCCCGACCCTAGGAGCTGCTCACAGAGCATGGGACACTTTCCTCCTCACTCCTGAGCCCAGGCTGGATGGGAACCAGCTGTCCAGCCAGGGCTGAGGTGTCCCAGAGGGCAGCTGAGGCGAGAGGGCAGGGTAGGCAGAGGACCCCACCAACCCCCACATATGCTCCTCTGCCACCAGCAAGGGGACAGCGAGGCTGCTCTGTCCACTGAGGTCACACCTTTCCCAATACTATGACTTGCTGTCAGCTGTCACTCATGGGACAGCCAAGAGTAGGAGCCACGGCCGGGACCTGCACCCTCCTCACAGCGTTGGAGCCCATCGTAGCAGTGCCTGTGCCAATCCGTCTCCGTAAGCGCCTTCCTCTTTTTCATTGCCCTTCTACTTTACTCAGTCTGAAGGCCTTCTCTAGAGGCCACTCTCCACTGTTTCATGTCCAAAGCACGTGCGATGCAGTCTCGTCATCTGGCTTCGAAGGAGCATTCTGGTGGTACTTCCTCCAAGACAGGTAGGTTTGTTCTTCTTTCTAAGTGTAAGGGAGTGGATGGGTGGGTGGTGGGCTCGGGGATGCTCTCACGACCTGGGAGACTGGCCCCCTGGTGAGAACTCTTGTCCTCACTGACCATAGGCCTGCCCCTGGGACTTGGCACCTGAGTCCAGGTGGAGCTGAGCCAGGTGTCTCACAAGCTTCGCCTTGTTGACCTTTCACAACTGGATGATGTGGGTATGAGTTTTGCATACATTTTACATAAGCAGAAGCCAGAGCTCAGAGAGAGCAAGAGACATGGTGAGGGGCATGTTTCCAGAAACAGGCAAACCAGGATTGGGTCTGATGGCAATGCTACCCCATGGCCATCTGCCCTACGGCCATCTCCACCATGGGGTGGGAGAAATAAGAAACAGTCACCATGGACATCTTGCTTTCCTCTTGGGCCAACTCAGAGCTCCTCCAAGCCTGTTCCATGATAGGGCAGCTAGGCTGGGTTCATTTGCCCACCAAGAGATCGAAGACCCACCACCAGAACCGACAGCTTCATGCACACTGTTACCGGCCCCAGAAAGTGGCCTGGGTGGCGCTGAATTGGATGGAGAGATTAGCATCACGGACTCCAGAGCCTTCAAAGGTTCTAGGAGAAATCCTTTGTCCCGTGACCTCCTGGATGCAGGCCCATTAAGCTTCTGCCAGGTAGGGCATATTCCCTATAAATCAGTGGGGATGCGGTCACATGCATCTTAAATATCAGATTAAAATCAAATTAGTGGGAAAATTTGGAACAAATTGCTTTCAAGTGCAGTGAATGAGTCTATTATTGAAACGTTGCCGCACCAGGCAAAATAGTGAAGCAAACACATTTCCTCACAGTGAGCAGACACTGTGGTGGGAGGGATTTGTCATGCTTAGTCACTGTAATTACTCCAGCAAAACTCGGGAATCAAATAAAACGTGCTTGCAAACTGTAAATCACTCATGGAGCCTACTTCAGACGGGTCCTAACCTGATGTGGAGGGTCACAGGGACTCTCTCCAGAGGGGCCCACACAAGCACCTCATCCCAGCAGTTCCTGGCCCTGCCCCATCCAGGGGGAACCATTGCCCAACATGCGCTCCAGAAAGGGTGCCACCAATGTGCTGCATTTCCCCAGCAGGCAGGGCATTCCTCGGGACAGACTGGAGTTCTGTCTGGAGCAGGGATAGTTTTCTTTCAGGTGAAGGGTTGTGCTGCCAAGGGGCAAAAATATCTTTAGATTGAAGAAGATCTTGTCTGGGGCCCTAGGACATCACATTTAGCCACTGATGTGCGCACCATCAGGCTGGCTCCCCTCAATAAAAAGCCTTCCAGAGTGGAGATAAGATAACAGAATGAAGACCTGGGGGACTTTTGAAGCAGGAAGCCCAAGATCTCAGCTTCCCCTGCCTCGTGTAACCCCAGCAGATTTGGAGACTCCAAACAGTCTCAAGCTGGATTCACTTAAGAAATAAAATCAGTGAAGCTTCCATATGTAGATAAAGATTTTATATATATATTTAAAATGGTTCACATGGTTGTAGAGATGACTAAATCTAAGCCGAGTCCAAATCATGGAGTCAGATGTTAGGCTGGAGGCTTCTCCTGGCTCCTATTTTTGTGGGGGCTGATGAACCCAAGATCTACAGGAAGATGACAGACTTGTGGCTGCAGAGGCAAATGAATCCAAGTTCAGGAGATCAGATGGCAGGCTGTTGGCAATTCCCAGGGCACATAGGCAATATGGTGGGCCATTGCCTCAAGTTGGAGGTCGATGAGCCAGTTGTAGGATTCAGAGCCAGCAGGTCAATGAGCCACTTGTAGGATTCAGATTCAGATCCTGCAAAAAGCAGGCAAGCTTTCCCACAGTATCCACTTATATTGGACGCAGGGCTGTGATTTGAGTAAGGATGTTGCATCCCACCCTAATCTTCTTTCAAATGATCGACTGCTCAAGGAAGATCCCATTATAGAGGTGATCACATTGTTTGAGGTCACATGATGAAGGATTACTAGATCTTAACTACCAAGTGATTGAAAACCCTGGCCCAACCTTGTTGGCAAAAAACCTAACTATTGCACACTCTGTCTTCTCCACTTCCCCCTAGCTCTTTCTGACTCCCTTTTCTCTCCCCCATCAACAATCATACTTCCCCCTATACACTCTTCCATGGAGTCTAATGGGCTTGGCTAAGTCTTTGGTTCTGGAGGTAATTACAGGTAGACCTCAGGTTCCGAACAAGAGCCATTTCAGTTGAATCTGTGTTTACTTCGCAGCAGGTGCATAGGGTTCTTATTTAGCCTTACTTTCACGCAAGAAAAGGCTCAAACCTTGTCTCTGACTTAAAAGCAGCGAGTGAAGATGGTTATGATGAAGTTATTTCCAGTAGGGGTTGGTTCAGTGGTTTTCAAGTGAGGACAAATGTACATAGCATTCAAGGGCAAGGAGGAGTTGTCTGAAAGCCTGACTTACTGTCCTGGGTGTGGAGGGTTATCTATTACTGGCTGGCTGGCCTTTCTGAAGATCTGTGCATATTAAGAGTATTTTTGGAGAAGCAGCGACTCACTGAGAGTAGTTCCATGGTGGAGACTTGTGGTGCTGCTTCCCACAATGGGGAGCTCTAGGACCTCACACTCCAGTTTGGCAGGCCTCAGACCCACAAGTGGACCCATCGATGGGGAAGAAAGTGTAAGACATATTGTTATGACTGTTGTTGAGAAAATATACACAGGAAATATGCACACTGATCCAACAATTTCCACACTTAATATTTGATGACATTGATTACATTCTTTGAGTTGTGTAACCATTCTGAACCTCCTTTTCTGAGTTGTCACTTTCTCATGAACATAAACTCACTGTCCCCCTGAAGCTCCTATCTAATCTACTCAGGTGCTGCTGTCAACTTGACCTCTTGTGGATCTTAAGAGAGCAGGATGCTGAGAGTAGTTAAGCTAAGCTGTGGTTTGGTTTCAAGAAGACTTCAGGGGATATTTTCAGTCTAAAGTTTAAAGATGATCTCCAGGCAGTAGTTTCAGAGGTTTAGCTCCTCTTTTTGGTTCCAGAAAGTTTATGAGAATTTTGAATTCTGTTCTGCATTTTGCAACTTTTAACAAGGATTCGTGTATGGGTTCTATGACCAAAATACCCAGTAATGTGTAGGTGGGCACCATCTAGTTCTTCTGATCTCATGGCAAAGGAGGCAGTTGGTGCTAGAGGCCATAAGCCACACATTCCATGTCCTCCATTGGTTCCTGACTTCCCTTCCTTTCTTGTTCCAGGTAAATAGAAACCAATCATTGTGTCTTGAATGGCTGCTTGCAAGCTTCTAAGACCCCGGGCAGTATGCAATGAACTTGGCAGGTAGAACAGAAGCACAAAACGCATCAGTAGGCTGATTAACTGGGATGAAACCACGACTCTGAGCCTCCAAACCCAAGAACCAAATCCCATGAGGTATTTGCTTGTCCATAAGCAGCCTTAGCAGCTACTCTTTTTATAGATACTCAACTTATTGAGCAATAACCAGTTCAATTCCAATAACCACTTGTAACCCTTAATCAATGTGATCCTTCTATCACCTTGTCTCTTTCCCTCCCACCATTCATAACCATTAACAAACCTTAGTCTCTCTCTATTGGCCTTTTCTTGTCTTTTCATGTAAGTGAGGTCATTGTAATCGACTTATTTCCCTTAACATAATGTCTTCAAGCTCTAGCTGTACTGTAACATGTATCAAGACTTTACTTCTTCTATGGGCTGAACAATGTTCCATTGTCTGTCTGGATCACGTTTTGTTTAGCCATTTTGTGTGTGTGTGATGGACATACAGATTGTTTCCAGTTTGGGGCTTGTGTTAGACAGGGTTCTCTAGAGAGATAAAACCAAATTCCTGATAATATGATATATTTATTTAGAAAGATAATTAGATATATAATGAGAAATGAACTGTTAAATCATATACAGATAAATATACAATACAAGAAATAAACAGTTAAATTAGAAAGCACTATAAA
>NW_022106189.1:938911-948948 GCF_000313985.2 Echinops telfairi | reverse complement strand
TTGAGAATGATGAGGGCAATGAATGTACAAATGCGCTTTACACAATTGATGTATGTATGGATTGTGATAAGAGTTGTATGAGCCCCTAATAAAACAATGAAAAAACTATCCTCCCTGTTAGTAGCTTGTTTTTTCATTTCTGTGGTAGCATCTTTTGGTAAGGTTTTCATTTCTATGAGGTCCTCTTTACGGATCCCGCCTTTCGCTACGGTGCTTTCACAATCTCTTGAGACCGTTCACTGCTGAAAGTGAGCCTGGCAGGGTTGTCCTTGCTTTTGATCTTGGAAATGCCATGGTTTCAGGTTGTACACTTAGATCCTCAACCCACTTTGAATGTGCTTTTATGTATAACTTAAGGCAAGGACCCTGTTTCATTTTTCTGTACCTGGAAATCCAATTTTCCCAGCACCATTAATTGAAGCAATTCTTCCTTCCCCATTGAACAAATTAGTCAAAAATCAGTTGACCAACCTTATCATTTGCTCTCCTTTTTAAAGAATAAATCATTTTATTGGGGACTTTTACAGCTCTTATAATGATCCATACATCAATTGTATCATGCACATTTGTACACATGCTGCCATCATCATTTTCAAAACATTTTCTTTCCACTTGAGCCATTGTTATCAGCTCCTCTTTTTTCCCTCCCCCCCACCACCTTCCCACCCTCACGATCCCTTGATAAATTATAAATAATAGTTATTTTCATATCTTACACCAGTGGTTCTCAACCTGTGGGTCACGACCCTTTTGGGCATAGAACGACTCTTTCACAGGGGTCCCCTAAGAGCATCGGAAAACACATATTTCCCCATGGTCTTAGGAACTGAGACACCGCTCCTGTATCTGTCTCCAGTCGGGTCTGCCCACATATGCACACTCAGCGTGAAGACTGTTTCCCACGCTACACCAGGCTTCAAGACAAAATTTCATTTATTTGTAATTAGAAATAAACATTTCACAATATATAATTACATATTGCTTTTGTGATTAATCACTATACTTTAATTATGTTCAATCTGTAACAATGAAAATACATCCTGCATATCAGATATTTACATTTGCTTCATAACAGTAGCAAAATTACAGTTACGAAGTCGCAATGAAAATAATTTTATGGTTGGGGGGTCACCACAACATGAGGAACTGTATGAAAGGGTCGCAGCATTAGGAAGGTTGAGAATCACTGTCTTACACCTTCCACTGTCTCCCTTCACCCACATTTCTGTTGCTCCTCTCCCTTGAAGGGGTGTGTGTTATATGTCAATCATTGTGATGGTTGGTTCCCCCTTTCTCCCCCTCTCCCCCCCCACCTTCCCCTCCCTCATGATATTGCTATTCCCATTACTGTTCCTGAGGAGTTTATCTGTCCTGGAGTCTATGTTTTGGGAGCTCTTATCTCTATTAGTGTACATGCTCCCATCTAGCCAGATTTGTAAGGTAGAGCTGGGGTCATGATAGTGGGGGTGGGGTGGGGGAGAAAGCATTAAAAACTAGGGGAGTGTTGTGTATTTCGTCAGTGCTTTACTGCACCCTGGCTGGATCATCCCTTCCTTGTGACCCTTCTGTGAGGGGATGTCCAATTGTCTACAGATAGGCTTTGGGTCTCCAACCTGACCCCCTCATTTGCATTGACATGATTGTTTGCTTTGGGTCTTCTGATGCCTGATACCTGCTTCCATAGACACCCCATGGTCATACAGGCTGGTGTGTTTTTCCATGTGGGCTTTGTTGCTCCCCTGCTAGATGTCTGCTTGTTTAACTCAAGCATTTAAGACCCCAGACACTTTATCTTCTAATAGCCGGGCACCATCAGCCTTCTTCACCACATTTGCTTATGCACCTATTTTAACTTTAGCATTGGTCTCGCTTTTGGCCCATTTGAAATTTGTTCTAGTTTTTCATATTTTCTGCTTTCCTTTCTTTTTTGTTTGCTTGACACTTCTTGTATGTCACAAAGGAACTGAAGTCAGTTTCCACTTTACTTTTCTTCCTTTTATAAACACTCAGACCAGTGTTTAGTTCTGATGGGTGGGGAATGTGGAGGATTCTGCTTTCTTTTCTATTGAGGTTTTTCTGTTTTACTGTTTTTACTTTATGTAAGTTGTTTACTAACAACTTCTGTTATTCGTTTTTGTTTGTTTGTTTTATATGTTTTACAGTACACGAAATCCAGGACAAGTAAATCTATAGAGACAATGGTTGGACTAATGGTTTCTTGGGAGTATGGCAGGGGAGATTGGGGGAAATGAGGAGTTCACAACAATGAGTACAAGAAAGAAGAAATATTCTAAAACTGATTGTGGTGGTGATTGTACAACTATTCTTAATATGATTGAACTCTTGAATTGCATTGCATATGAATTGTATGCCAATAAAACTTTAAAAAATATCAGTTAACCAACCCCCCCCCCCCACCAAAGATCAGTTGACCATAGCTATCCTGTTTTATTTCTAGACTATTAACTACATTCCATCAGTCTGTGTGCTGTGTTGAGGATTGCGGTACTGGCATAGTATGTTTTCAAACCAGGGATTGTGAGTCCTACTGTTTTGCTCTTTGTCAGCATTCTTTTAGCTGTCTTGGTCCTCTTGCACTTCCATGCAAAGTTGAGACTGGGTTTTCTATTTCTGTTAAGAAGACTGCTAGAAGTTTAATCAGGATTGTACTGAATCTATAGATCACTTTAGGTAGTATTGACATAAGAGTGTTTTTTGAAAAAGGAAAGAGATGAGTTAGAAAATCAGTGGTTAGTGCCTTCAGATGCATTAATATGGCCCTTGTCTGGCCCATGGCAAGTCTTTAGCACATAGTTTTGAATGTGCGAATCTCTGTGTTCTCATTTCTGTTCACTCATGTATTTCTGGTCACTCATGTTTTTTCTGTCCACTCACATGAGTTATATATATGTATGTGTGTGTGTTCACTATCTGTGATGCAACTTCTTTTCGAATGTGACAGAAACATTAATGATGGAAAGTGAAAGTGTGATATGCCATTTTAGTGAAATAAGATGAATGGGATTATAAAATTTTTAGTGGATGTGAGGTACTAAGATTTTTACTACATTGTTCCTTTTGTCCAAAAAGAATACTCCATATAGTCTGTAATAAGGAAAATGAATTTGTGAACTTAATTGTTTCAACACTCAATATAAGATTCTGTTCCACTCCCACAACAACAAAAAAATTGACTTTCACCAATTTTGCTTTCAGAGACTTAAAAAGTTTGTGGAAAATTCCATTATCTTTTAATTCCATTTTTCCATGAATTTTTGAAGCCCCCCCTTGTACTTCAACTTTGATACCTATTTCATAATCAATGTCATCGTTATAAACAAACAGATGCAAAGATGTCAAAAAAGAAATTGTAATGACCAGGAAAAAAATATTTAAAAAAATATATATTGTCAGGGGCTGTCGAGTGGGGTCCACCTCATAGTAACCCGATGTACAACGGAAGGAAACACTGCCTGGCCCTGCACCGTCCTCACAATCACTGCTGCCGTTGAATCCATTGCTGTGCCCACTGTTTTGAGTCATCTCATTGAGAGTCTTCTTCTCCTTTGCTCCCCCTCTGCTTGACCAAGCAGGACACCTTCCCCAGCGAAGGGTCCCTCCTGAAAACAGGTCCAAAGCACGGGAGGTGAAGTCATCCTTGATTCCAAGCAGTATTTTGGCTGATTCTTCTCAAACAGATTTTTCGTTCTTCCGGCAATGCACGGTCTAGTCAATGGTCTTTGCCAACCCCATATTTCAAAGGCATCCACTCTTTTGTGATCTTACTAATTCATTGTCCAGTTTTCATGTCACTGTTGTTGTTAGGAGCCGTTCAGTTAGTCCCAACTCACTGTGGCCCAGAGTGAAACACGGCCTGGTCCTGCGACATCCTCACAATTGTTGGAGCCCACTGATGCAGCCACTGTGTCAACCGTCTTGTCAGAAGTCGTCCTCTTTTTCAATCCCCGCTGCTTTACCAAACACGATGTTCTTTTCCAGGGCTGGTTTCTCCCGACAACATGTCCAAGGTTTCATCATCCTCTCTTATCACAATTCATCCATCCATCCATTGTGTCAAGCACATTTGTACAATTGTTGCCATCATCCTTCTCAAAACATTTGCTCGCCACTTAAGCCCCTGGCATCGGCTCCTCATTCCCTCCCCTTCCCGCTCCCCCCTCCCTCATGATTCCTTGATAATTTATAAATTATTATTTTGTCATATCTTGCAGTGTCCGACGTCTCCCTTCACCCACTTTTCTGTTGTCCGTCCCTCAGGGAGGAGGTTATATGTAGATCCTTGTAATCGGTTCCCCCTTTCTCCCTGACCTTCTCTCACCCTCCCGGTATCGCCACTCTCACCACTGGTCCTGAAGGGATCATCGGGGGACGTCTTTACTTGTTAACACCTTAAAGAAGTATTTGGCAGCAGATTTCCCCCATGAAGTATGTTATTAGATTTCTTGATGGCTGCTTCCATAGGTGTTGACTGTAGATCCAAGTGAAATAAAATCTTCGACAGCCTCGATCTTTAAATCTGTTTACTAAGCTGTTGCTATTGGACTTTTGTTTTCTTTACATTGCAATATAAGCCATATGGAAGGCCATCATCCTTGATATTCATCATTAAGTGTTCCAAGTCTTTCACTTTCGGCCAGAAGACTTGTGTCGTGGGCAGGGTGCAGGTTGTTAGCGAGTCTCCCGCCCATCCTTCCTATAGAATACAGCTTCTTGGATCGTTTCTCAGCCTACAGATTGAACAAGCCTGGCAAAAGATGCAGCCCCAACCCTCACTCCCACTGATTTTTAAGCCAGGCTGCGTCCTCACGTTCTGTCGGAGTGACTCCTGGACTATATGCAGGAGCACATTCTGCCATTCCCGTTCTTCTCAATCTTGTCCACACTCTGTTATCATCCCCATAATTGAATGCTTTTGCATGGTCGATAAGACACAGGTAAACAGATTTCTGGTATTCTCTGCTTTTAGTTAAGATGTATCTGACACCAGCAGTAATATCCCTCACCCCACATCTCTTGTGAACCCAGCTTGAATTTCTAGCCCTTCTCTGTTGATGTACCTTTGCAACAAATGGCTATATTTTATTTTTAGGTAGCGTTAGACTGTATTACCCACCCCACCTCTTGTTTATTAGAAAGAAATAGCATTCTCCCA
Organism: Echinops telfairi; assembly: GCF_000313985.2. NCBI lineage: Eukaryota > Metazoa > Chordata > Mammalia > Afrosoricida > Tenrecidae > Echinops > Echinops telfairi. Next base: position 943,775 of record NW_022106189.1, on the reverse strand, counting down.
AAGGATCTGCTGAAATAAGGAACTCCAATTATGAGGAAGGGGGAGTGAGGCACAGGAGAGTGTTGTCCACAAAGTGACGTTGAAGTGGCCGGGTAAGCAGCGCGGGTAGCCTTTGTGACCGGTGTAAACGGTGGTTCTGGCTGGCACATTCTCACGTACTAGAGCTGGTGTCGGCTTCGTTTAGTGGCCCACCAGTTCCCTCTCTTCCACTGCAGCGCTTGAATTCTCCGTGTCCTGCCTGCTTGGCATCTATGGGTCTTTGTTTCTGATAACTGGGGTTCCTGTTTTGCTAATGCTCCAAGCACATGCTTGTCTTGCTTATTGGGTAAGCCAACCCTGGTCTATCCTAGGGTTTCGTTGGGGCCAAGTTCAGCTGAAGGCCAAGATACACAAGACACGAAGCAATCTCCTTTCATTTGGCTCAAGGATCAGGTGGGCACCTGAGTGGGTGGGGGGCATGGGGTGAAGATGGAAGCAGGGACAAGAGAGCAAGAATCACAGAAGATGCTTTTTCAACCTGTCAACTCCCAGCCCGGACTTGGACTTGGTGACAATAAGACAACCCATCTTTGCATCTTCAGTCCATCTTAGGTGGCCTCCGCACTTCCGTCAGGGACACGGGCGTCCCCAGACATCCCTCAGAGCCATGCTTAGGCGCCCCGACCTCTGTACACCCAGGCCCCAGGTTCCTTGGGTCCCTGCCGGCCTTCACAGATTGTTCGAGTTATTAATGCTCTTTCCCAGAGATTCCATCTGGCTTTTAAACTGCTCTGGGTTGGGTGGGGCTAGGAGGCTTTGATAGTGGATTCCGTATCTTCCCTAGTCTGTTCACGTGGGGCGGGGGTGGGCGGTGGAATGGCTGGTGGGGGTGGCACAGAGAGATGAGGAAAGGGACTGGCTTGGCACCAAAGGTGCTAGTGGTTTCACTTTATTGAAAGGAAAGGAAAGAAAAGTTGGTGCCCCCACCCCAGCCAGTTCCCCTGCCCCCACCCTGCCACATCTGCTGGCACCGGAAAGCGAGTGAGACCTTCCCGCCCCGCTTCTGTGGAAGGTTTGGGTGTTCTCTTCCAGGAAGGACCCCTTGATGGAGCAAGGTCAAGGTTTCTATTCCCCTCTTGACCTTGGCTGCCACCCATGAAGGAGGTCTGGCAGGTTCCAGCCTGGGAAGGAGAGGGTGGGAGACCTGGGTGGGGTGGACACTCCTCCCCATCTCAGGGTGGCTCATCACAGGTGTCAGGGCCAAACCCCAAGCTCATAGATTCCCAGGAGATCTGGGAGATAAGGATGACATCTGTGACAGGTGGAGAGCATAAGGAGGCGGCAGGCTACACCGAGCTGCCTCACTCACTCCCCTAAGTAGTGATACTGGAGTGCCTTGACTTGGGATGACCCAGGAGAGAAGTGAGGATGCTTCTCTCAGGGGCTACCTTTGTGCAAGGCCAAAGCCACTGAGCATCTTGGCAGGGGTAAATTGGGGTGGGTGGGGCCAGTCTCCCTGGGTCTAGTCAATGCTGCAGCCTCCAGGAAGCCTTCCCTGGTGGCACCTGCTCATACACTGAGCTTTCCCTTATCACGCAGGACACACTCTCGCGGCATCTTCGGCCCACAGGGGGAAGGCCCTCAGCAAGCAGGCCTGAGCCTTAGTGCTGCTAGAGGGGTGAGCCATCATTGACACAGGCCTGGACACACTCTGGGCATGCAGTGAATACTTGGGGTGCTCTTGGGATGGTTTCCTCTAAGACTGAAGTCAGGAGACTGGTGGTTTCAAGGGAGAGCAGGCTTTTCCTGGACACCCCTCGTGCGCATCAGGACATGTGCCCTGGCACGTTTGACCCACAGCTACCCACAGTGTTCCCCCCCACCCCACAGGCAAGTCTGTCCAAACCCCCCCCCACACACACACACACACACACACACACACACACACACACACACACACACACACACACACCCTCTCCTGGGGCTGGATGAAGTTGCATCACCTGGACCTCCAGATCTGCAGACAAGGAGCCCCCTGAGAAGGTAGGTGGAGAAGGGAGGCAGCCCCTCCTCCACCCATCCTGGGACTTGTTCTAGGGGGAAGCTGGAGGATCAGCCCCCTCAAACAAGAAAAACTGGAATTGGTGCTGAACTCAGAGAGGGTTTGCTGGGCGCCTAGCAAGCTGTGGCCTGCCCCTGGCCGCCTTGGTTCCCAGGGCGGGAGGGCAGGCTGCCGCCTCCTCACTGAGCCCGTCCTCTGCCAAGGGCAGCCTTGGGTGAGGAGGTGGGGAGGAGGCTAGTGAGGGGAGGAGGAGTGGGGATCAGGTGGCAAGTTGCCCCTGTTAATCACACAAGGCAGGTAAGTGGAACTGATGGAGAATCTGTAATTTCTTGATAATTTCTTGAAAAGGTTTCCATGCACTGACATGGCCAACAAGCCCTGTGATGAAAACAAAAAGGGAGGGTTTTTTCCCTCTGAGAGAGCATGGGGTGGCTGTGGTGATAGGGGTGGGAGTGGGGGTAGGGCTCTACATGTCTCCAACAGAGGTGAGGTATCATCAGGTGTGTCTACTGCTTGGTTCCAGTTGGGAACAGGGGTCAAGGTTCTTGGGGGTGGCCATTTTGGAGGGGCCCCATTCCTAGGGTGGGCGGGGTGAAGCAGGTGTGGGGGTAGGGTGGAGAGGTGATTTTGGAGGCACATGGCCCAGGGAAAGTGGAGAGGGTCCCACCTTTCCTTCCCTCCCGGCCTTGCATCCTGTTGGAGGGAGAGGCAGTGCTGTTCAGCGGAACTGGAAGTGACTTGGAAGCAAGTGTGGCCAAGCAGCCCTGGAGCTGCTTGGGCCAGGCCTGCTGAGTCTCTCAGTAGCCATGGAAGCCTCGGGCAGCCCCTCTGTTCCTAGGGGCAGATGAGAAGTCACGCCAAGGGTCCACCAGCCCGGTCCCAGACACCCCAAAGACTAACTCTCTGGGATTCTGGGCATTCTCCCTCTGGAGCCTTGCCTTCCTCCTGCCATCCACCTGCCTTTTGGGAAAATCCATCTCTAAGGTGGAAAGGGACTCCAGATGGGGAGGAGAGCTGACAGAAGCCAGGCCCTCTACCAGAACAGATGCTGCATGGACACTCAAATGTGACCAGGCTCACCACAAGCCGTGAGAGTAGCTTCTCTCTCTCTCTTTTCTTTTTAAAGACACCAGCAATCACTTTGATATGTTTATATTATAGATATAATACATAAAACCCTTAGCACGAAACTCTGTCATCTCCCAACAAGAAAAGACAAACTGTTTTGCCCACTTGAGCTCCTGGCTGCCTGGTGGCTGGAAGCCTTCCTTTCCAGATGAGGGCCTCCGGGGGCCATGCCTGTGGGCACCCTGGGCCGGAGGAGACCGAGGCCCACCATGGCCCTCAAGGAAAGCTAAAGGGGATGCAGCAGGGGAAGCCCCCCCACTTCCTTGGTCCCTGGGGAGTGAAAGCAATCCCAAACCAAGAGGAAATAGGGCACCGGCCTCTCACCCGCAGTACTGATGACGAGTCTCATTTTGGCAAGTATCTGAGCAAAACCCAAAAACAAAACAAAAAAACAACAAAAATGGTGGCTCGGTGGAGGCATACACATTCACACAGCACAAGGCACTGCTGGGACTTGGCGAAGCCAGATACAAGTGTTGATCTCAGCTGATAAAGCAAAAATATCTGGAAAGCTTCTCATAGCTCCGGTCCCTCAGGGATGAAGTGATTGGGCTTCGTGTTTCGTTGCAAGCTGGTGGCATACAGTACAGACGAGGCTATCTCCCCCAGCCATGGGCAAGGTCTCTGCTTCCCATCTTCCACCAGGCCACCATTTCCAAGGCATGCTTCCTTATGGATAACCTGCCACTGGCTTTCTGATCTGACTTGGGGGTGGGGGCCTGCTTCTAGTGGCCACTTAGTGACCCCCAGTGAGTCTGACAAGGGAGGCCCCGCCTGTCACAGGCTTGGCTACACAGACAGGAATTGGATGGATTCCTCTTCCTGGATGCACAGGGGAGGGCCCTGGGGTTCAAAGCCCAAGGCCTGGAGTCTCTTCCCCTGAAAGGAGGGGGGCTGAGGAACGGGCCTGGTGGGCTCAGCTACCTAAACTACCTCCTGGGTAGGTCTCCAACCCTCCCTCCTTCGCTCCAGGGAGCCTACTGCAATGTGGGAGAAGGAGGCAGGAACCTTCTGAATAAAATGGCAAGGCACAAATTTGCTCCCCCTACTCGGTAGGAAGTGGAGCAGGAGTTTGCATTTCCAAGGCACAAGGTTGCTCCTTAATACTAGAGCCGCTGGGCTCCCAGGTCGGGCCCGTGCCGCCTGCTCCCCTGGCCCAGAGACCCGCTGCCTGACCTTTATCTCAGAGGCACCAAGTCCAGCTCCGAGGAAGGGAGGTGGTGCGCGGAGGGGGTGGGGGGTAGGGACCCGCCAGGCTTTCAAAAAGAGGCGACCCGAAACCACTTCCCGGGGCCCCTCCAGAGGCCGGCCCAGGGCAGTCCCGCTGCGGAGCCTCATGCGCAGTTGCCCATGGCCTTGACCAAGGAGCTTTCGGGTAGCTGGCGGAAGATGCCTCGCAGTGTGTCCAGTTCGCGGCTCAGCTGTTCCACCCGCTTGCGCAGGCGGTCATTGTCACTGGTCAGCTCCAGCACCTTCTGCTGCGTCTCCACGTTGCGCTGCTTGGCTTTGTCGCGGCTCTTGCGCACCGCGATGTTGTTGCGCTCGCGCCGCACCCGATATTCGTTGCTGTTCTTGTCCACCGACTTCTTGGCCTTGCCCGCGCCGACGCTTCCCCCGCGGAGGTCTGGGTGTGCGGTCGCCAGCCCTTTGAGCGCGCTGCCCGGGCCCGCCAGGCCGGCGGCCCCGAGCGCGGGC
>NW_022106189.1:887201-938125 GCF_000313985.2 Echinops telfairi | reverse complement strand
CTCGGGAGCTGGCTGCTCATCGGGGGCCGCGGCTCCGCCTCGTAGAAGTCGGCTGACTCCATCGGGGAGCTAGAGGCCTCCCGGCATGGCGAGCCTCTGCGGCCTCCAGCCAGCGCGGGGCGCCGCTACCGCAGCCGCCCACCCGGAGTCCTGGTCGCTCGCTCGCGCCCGCGCTTCCCCAGATCGTGACTGGCCAGGCCCGAGGGAGGCCCGCATTTATACCGAGGCGGCAGTCGCCCTCTAGGAGGCGAGAGCGGCGCCTCCTGGGTCTTAGCGCCGGACCGCAGCGGGCGGCGAGCGGGGCCTGAACGCCGCGTTGGGGAGGAAAGGTTGCCATGCAACGCCCACCGCCCCCTGGGCCCGCAGCCAACCCGTTACGGGCGCGCTGTGCCGGACTCCGGACCCTGCTGTCACCCACCCCCGCGCACACGTGGTTGATAGCGGGCGCCCCCTCTCCAAGGCACCCACTTCCAGCCAACGGCCGGCGAGCCTGGGAGCGCCCAGAGGCCGCGCGCGGTTGCGGGGTGGTGGGGAATAGTGGAGGGTGACTGTCGGTCTCTGGGCTACTGAGGCGCCAGAGTGACCTGGGAGGAGGTGGCACGGAGCCGGGTGTGGGCAGGGGGACTGTTGGGGACGTACCGCCCGGCTTAGCTCGCGGCGGGGAGGCCGGAGGAAGCGGGCCAGGGAGCGGCGGCTGCGCCTTCTCTCTCGGACCTCGGGGCCCACCGATTCCGCGTGGGATCCCCGCGGCCCGCTTCACCTCTCGGGGGACGCCAGGGTCCCAACATCCTCGGCACAGGGCTCTAGGACCCCGCAGGGCGAGCGGAGGGGAGGACAGTGGGGGCGGCCGCCGCCGGGACCCGGGGAGATCGGGTCTGCGGATCCGCCAGAGCTGGAAACGTTTTTCTCGCGAATCCCTTTTTCCAGGCCCTGCGCGAGGGTGGGCTGGCTGTGCTGCCATCGATTTCCTGCGAGCCGGCCGGGCAGCGTCACCCGGCAGGCAGACCCGGCTGGGGTGCGAACTGGACTCCGCCGAGACAGCCGGCCCGAGGCGGAGCAAAGGGAAGGCGGACCGGCGCCCGGCAGAGCCGAGGGTCGGCGGCGTGCGCAGCCAGGGTTTTCTACTCCCGCTTCCCATTCGGGTGGGCACCGACGGCGGCGGCAGCCGGGGCGTCGAGGACGCTGGGGCCCGGAGTCCCCGTGCCCGTGCCCCCAAGTCTGAGCTCTCACTGGGAGACCTCTGCCGGGCGGACTTTGCGGTGCAGGCGCTGGGTCCCGGGGATCTGGGGTTGGGGTAGTGGAGGCGCACGGCGGACAGGCCCGGGTGCCTCTTAGCCTCCTCGCAGCCGGCTCGCAGCTGACGGGAAAGGGGTTTGGGGTTGCTGGTCTCCCCGGCCACGTGGCGCCCCACGAGCTCTATCCCGGGACTGCTGGGGCGGCAGACGGCGTAGAGGACCAGTGGCCCCCGTGTTCAGCTTCTGCCCAGCACCGTGCCCAGCTCCTTCTGGCATTTGGCTTGAGAGCGCCTGCTTCTGATCACCTTGCCGCGCCTGTCAAAGCCCCCGCCCACATTCTGGCGTTTTATGTCTTCTGGGGCACCATGGCCCTCTCTGGATCCCTCCGGTATGTAAGTGCAGCGCTAAAAAGGCCTGGCGGCGGGTGGGCGAGCGTCCGCTGCGGTTACGGTAAAGGAGAGACGTTGGGAAGCACACGATGGGCTTTAATCAACTTTCTAGTCAACATTTCCCAGTGTTGAATGGCTCAGTGGCTTCCATTTGGTCCAGAGCTTACAAACAAATGGACGGAATAAGACACAGCTGTATTCAAGAAGTGTGCTGCTGTGCGCTGAGGTCCTGCTCTCGCGCCCAAGGTGAGGCCGTTTCCACCTGCAGCGTGGGCAGGCGAGACCTGGGGGCGGAGGGGGGGTGTTTCAGAAAACCTACAGCCTGAGTTTCCTTTTCAACTCTACCCTTTGGGGTTCAAAACGATGGCTTCTCCCAGTGTGGGAATAATAAAAAAAGTGCCCCCTTCCCGGCACACAGGGCTGCGGGAGGAAGGTGACACCTCCGCCTGTCCACAGAGCTGCCAGTTTCCTGTCCAGGCAGAGGGGATTTCTCCTCGTCTGCCTGGAAATAACCGCAGAGTGACCCCTCATGTGAGACCGAGGGGGCTTTGCCGCAAGCACGGGCTTCTCAGAGGTGGAGGCAAGGGCCCTCCTCCTGTTTCTTCCCTTTCTTCCTCAACAGTCTGCAGGAGACATGGGGGGCTGACAGCTGTGCTTTGTTCAAGGACTTTCAACCTGGTGGGGGTGGGGTGGGAGCAGCCCGAGAGGGGTTCACGCAGGAGTGGACCTTTGAACTGCGCCTTGAAGGACGAGCAGGCAGTTGCCAGAAAGATCAGAAAGCAAGGCCTGGCTAGGAGGAGGGACCCGGAGGTGCAAAGGTGGCAGGCTGGTAGTAGTAACAAAGAACAAGCCCGTTTGACCGGCTGGAACGTGGGCACCTCGGAGGAGGGGCCTAGATAAGGCTGGGTCGCTGGAGGGCCTGGGGTGACAGTGAAGGCAGGGCTAGGGGGAAGGAATTTGTACCTTCTGTGGCAGGCCTTAACCTGGGGAGTTCGGCCCTGGGGTGGGGTGGGGGGAGGCTGTTGGGGTTCCAGAAAAAAAGGCCATGCTGGCAGGGGTGGTGAGGGCAGAGTGGGCCAAGGGGGACCTAAGCTCAGGTCCCAAGGCCGGGACCAAAGCAGGGTTGGGTTCCAGCCACATTGAGGAAAAATGTGGGAAAGGGAGGGGAAGATTCCCTGTCCTCAGGGCACCAGGCTGAGGTCCCTGACTTAGAAGCTGCTGTCAGACCCACTTATTCTAGCTTTTCCTGGGAGACCCGAGAGGCTACCTCCCGGAGGAGGAAGCTGTGAGTGGTCCCTGGGTGGGTAGGCTGAGGAAGCACTTGGGCAAGGCAACCAGAGGAGTGCCCCAAGCCCGGAAACAGGAATTGACTAAAGAAACTGGACGAACCTCAGGCTGGTGGAGCCATTTTCCATGGCAGTGTGTGTGTGTGTGTGTGTGTGTGTGTGTGTGTGTGTGTGTGTGTTGGAGGGATGGGGGAGCATAGCTTGCTGATACTCCAGGTGTGTGTGTGTGTGTGTGTGTTGGAGGGATGGGGGAATAGCTTGCTGATACTCCAGGTGTGTGTGTGTGTGTGTGTGTGTTTTGGAGGGATGGGGGAGCATAGCTTGCTGATACTCCAGGTGTGTGTGTGTGTGTGTTGGAGGGATGGGGGAGCATAGCTTGCTGATACTCCAGGCAGTCAGTGCAGGGCTGGAGAAATAGAGTCAGTGGGATTCTTTGTCTTGGGCTCAGGGGAGGCAGAGCCTGTGATCATAGACCCTTGTAAATCTGTCTCTGACAAGCTTTAAGAACTCTTCTTTTTGCCTTTCATTGGTGGCAACTTGGAGGTCTTAGAGAGGACACTCAGACACAATTTGCTGAGCAAGGCCACCGAGCTGGGGACGGGGCTGTCAGCTCACCAGAAGCTAGGGAGAGAAAGTGGGCCACATGGAAGGTCCCCAACCAATCCAGCCTCAGGTTTTATCTTTTACAAAGGAGAAAATCAGTAACAGACATGACTTTGCATTCAGTTACAGGAGGGAGGCTCCAGAAAGGTCTGAGGAGGCAGCTGCTGAGCTGGGGAGGGGCAGGCCAGGTAGAGAGCCAAGACTGCTCCACGAAGAGCCATCCTGTGTTCTTTCTGCTCCAGGATGAACTCTGTTCTGCTCCAGGAACTCTGTTCCAGAGTTAGTCCCAATGCTAACCTTTTGCAGAGCCACACACGGCCTTGGGAAGTTTTGTTGTACCCTGATTCAGTCTCTCGAAGGCCCACCTGGGACACAAGTGCATTCTAACCTCAGTTTGAAAACCAGTCACATTCTGAAGAGCAAAAAACAGAGCTATGTTTTTCGTTAGCTCTTCTAATTGTCTAATCTTATCTTTAATGTGTGGGCATAAGCTTGGTCACTCAGAAGCAGGACTCATTCAGATAAAAGCCCAGAGCTAGGATTTTCTGCTCTGTGGTGTGTGTGTGTGTGTGTGTGTATGAGAGAGAGAATCTTATATCTAATACAATTTCAATACGAATACTCTAGATCATTCTAAAGTGGAGGGGGGAGCCGAACAAAAATCTCTCACTGCCACCAAGTGGATGCCGACTCAGAGCAATCCTATGGGACAGGGTTGAACTACCCTTACAGGTTTCTGAGACTAACTCTTCATGGAAGTAGAAACCCTCATTTTTCTCCAGAGGAGCGGGTGTGAATGAGTGCCCTTGCAATTAGCAGCCCAACATGTATCCACTATGATACCAGGGCTCTGAACAAAAGAACTAGTTACCTTTTATTAAAGATGCCTTTGCATTTTATACCACTTCATTATATGCTTTAGGTATTGATGGCCGAAGCATTTGGACCCAAGGGACTATCAGCAAACACCCAGACATCCTGCTCTTGGAGAAACCATTCTTATGGTGGATTTGATGACAAATCCTAGCTCACCAGGAGACCCAGTGGTGAGGGGATTCTTCAGACTCATTCAAAGTCCTGTTTCAGACTTTGCTGGCTAGCTGCATGACCTTGGGTGCGGTGCTGGGTTTCTCTGAGCCTCTGTTTTCTTTGCTGTAAATCAGGGACAGTAATTGCACTGGAGGGTCATGGAAGGATCAAGGAGAGTCTATGTGCTGAGGCCAGTTCCTGGCATGCTATAGGCACTTGCTTGTCAAGCAAGAGCTTGTTGAATTCTTCCTTCTCATTCTGGAAGCCCACTCTGAATGCCCTATTTTCCTGAGGAACTTGGAATACTAATTTCTCACAGCTCACATCAGCATCAAATGCCTGACATGTTTTGACCAGCGGCTCTCAACTTGATCTAGGGTAAAGCACCAGGAAGTCAGAGTGCTTAAAGGATGACTCATTCTACCCTCAAAAGCTAGAAAACGGTTCACTATGAAGAAAGATTGTAGGTACACCCTGTAAAAATCTCAAGCTTAAGTATGCCAGTCCATCAAAGTCTACACTGACAAATTCACGAGAACCAGCTACTTCCAGGTTTGTTTGTTTTGTCTTTTTAATTCATCTACTATGGGGTGTGTGGCACTGTCAGCTAAGCCCTGGACTACTTACCTCAAAGTTGGCAGTTCAAACCCATCAGCCACTTTTGGGGGAAAAGATGAGATTTTCTGCTCCTGTAGAAATGCATAGCTTCAGAAACTCTATAGACGCTATTGGAATCAACTCAATGGCAGCGGATTTGTTGTTTGGTTATGGGGTATGGGGGTGAGGGGGGCTGGGGTGCATTCTTTTGTTCTTGCTTTTCTGCTTTATCCACTCGAAGCTGCTCACAGATAAGCCGCAGCAGACACCAAAGATGCTGGAAAAAGAACGCTGAGTCAAGATTTAAATTTTAGACAATTCTCTCCAATATCTCAACTTGGTGCAGCAAATTCCGAAAAGCTTTTGATTCTGTTTGGGGGAGAAAGTCCTTTTGTGAGATGATGGGGCCCCAGGACTGGCTGTCTAGCCCTTGAGACCCACAGAGGGCATAAGCAGAGAGGGTGGGCCAGCAGCCTGCGCCAGTGTCAGGCCCAGGCCCGGGACAGAGAGCGCCAATGGTAGCCCACATGCCATCTGTTTCAGATCGGAAGTTACCAATCAAACTAAGAAACTGTTGAATAAAATATGTTCTAGCTTCAGGCTTTGACAACTTTATCTTCAAGCTGCCCCAGAAGGCCGGATTTAACTTAGACTTGGGCTCTGCAACGTGGTCTGGAGAGAACAAATCATCCCTTCTTCCCACCATCAGGATCTTTGGTCAGGCTGATTATAATTCTAGTCCAAAAACTTAAATTCTGTCCACACGCCCTGTAAATTGTCACCCCAGTGACTACATTTGGAGTGTCAGCGGACCTTGCTGACAAGCACTCTCGTGAAGAGGCCCAGCCAGCTGCTCTGGGCTATTTGGGCCTGGGAGTCCTTAGCCATGGACTCTGCACCCCAAGCCATAGGAAGTCCTGAATGGGGTCCTCTAGCATGGGCACCCAGGGCAGGCATGCCCATGTCTAAGGGTGTGATGGGGGTTCCTTGTCTGGGGCCCCGTGCCTTGGGTATAGCCACCCCTTACCCACTGCTCCCAGCCTCGCCACCAAGGTCCCTAGCCTGCTGGAGGACACTGCAGTCACCAATACTTCCACAGCATATGTCCCCAGTCCCTTCCTTCCAGCTCATTCAGCTACCGGGCCCGCTTCCCTCAGCTGAACCTCGTGCTGCCCTCCTTTGTCCCTCTCCCCAGAACTCTCTCATCTAGGCCTGAGCTATCCTTAAACGTACACACAGGTCATGTCACTCTCCAACATAAAACCCCGATGAACTTACCACTGCAGGGCAAGAGAGTCCACTTATTCCACCCGGGCAACAAAGCCTTGCATGATCTGGCCTCGCCTCACCTCACCTCACCTCACCTCACCTCACCTCACTCCTCACTCTCCCCTGTGTGCCCCTCACGCCAGCACCTGGTGGCTCCTCCTAGAGGCCGTTGATCAGCTCGCCTCAGGGTGCTGCCCTTTGCTGTTCTTGCTCTCTGGAATGTTCTTTCCAGATGTTGGCATGGCTTCTTCTTTTCTGTCATTTGAGTGTTGCCTTCTCCGGGCGCGTGCGCTGGAGAGACAGACAGACAGACAGACACACACACACACACACACACACACACACACACACACACAGTGATTTCTCTCAAGGTCCAGCTGTACTAGCAACCGCTCCCTCCTCACTCTGGAGGCACTGGGACGTCTTACTTGTTTCGTCGCACTCTCTGAAATGACCTTGTTTACTCATTTCACTTGTTCTTTATCTGGCTTCCCCCACTGGAACGTCAGCTTCACAAAAGCGGAGACCTTGTCTGTCCTGTTCCGTGTATTTCCAGAATAAGAACGGGCCTTGGCACATGGTGAGGAGCAAATATTTGTTGAATGAACTTGGAATGGATCCTATTGCAGAAAACTACTGAAGAGTCACCGCCCCCTCCCCGCCTCCCCCACCCCTCCCAAGCTTCAGTTTGTTCCCAAGATGAGGATGGCTGCCTTAAAGGGTGTTGGGAAGACCACAGCAACTCAGGGTAGACCCAGTCTTGCCAGGGGGCCCTCCAGTGTCTGCTGCACACTGCTCCTGGACCAGCTAGAAAAGGCCTACCACCCACATGCCACGCAGGCAGCCCCCAGCACTTGGCTCAGCTACTTAGTGTAAAGTATTCTCTGTGTGTGTGTGTGTGTGTGTATTAGGTGCCTTTGTAGTGGTTCCAACTCATAGTAACCTATGCACAGCAGAAAAAACCATGGTGCAGTCCTGCACTGTCCGCACCGTCATTGCTAGTTGGTCCCATTGCTGCAGCCTTGTTCCAGTCCGACTCTGAGGGGCTTCCTTTCACACTGACTCTCCACTCCGCCTTCTCCAGGGACTGGTCCCTTCTGATGACATGCCCAGAGCCCATTGGCTCATGTCTCACCAACCTCTCTCCTAAGGAGTATTCTGGTTGCACTTTTCCTAAGACAAATGTATTTGTCCTTTTGGCCCCCCATGGTAAACTGAATACTCCTTGCCAATACCACAACTGAAATGTAAGCACTTCTCTTCCGTCTTCCTTCTGCACTGCCCAGCTGTCACATGTCACAGCTGAGCTGGTGGAAGACACCTTGGTGTGGGTGTGCCATAGCCCTCAAAGGGACATCGGTGCTTTTTAAAACTGTCAAGAAGTTGTTTGCAGCAGATTAAAAATGTAATTCCACCAATTTTGTCGAGAACATATACAACAAACATTGACCAATACGACAGTTGCAACACGTGGAATTTAGGGACATTAATTCTATGAGCTGTGCAACCATTCCCACCTTTCTTTTCCATTATCCCCTCATTTCCATAAACCCACTTTCCTCCGAGCATTTTCCTAGCTACTGTTTGTCCGTTTGATCTGTACAAATAGTTCTTCAAAGAGCTGCTCAAGGCAGAACTTTGTTTTTTAAGTTAAGCTAAGCTCTTGTTTAGTTTGAAGAACATTTCAGGGGATATTTTGGTTTAAAGATTGTCTCCAGGCAAAGTCTAGGGTCCATGAGACTATGAAATCCTGTTCTGCACCTTTGCACTTTTGATCAAGATTCTCCTATGGAATCTTTGATTAGAAAGTGTTCAAGAAGAGTGGGTGGGCACCATCCAATGCTTCAGGTCTCATAGCAAAGAAGGCAGATGATCCCAGAAGCAATAGGCTACACGTTCTATATCCTGTTTGTATTCCCGACTCTCTCCCTCCTCTGTTACTCCAGAGAAGCCAAGACCAACGGTTGTGCAGCTAGCAATCTTTTAAGACCCCAAGCCTATGAAATGATCTAAGTAGTAGAACAGAGGTAAACACATGATTAGACCAATGAACTGGGATGTCCCCAGAAACTGTAACACTAAACCTCCAAACCCAGGAACCAAATCCCATGTTTAGTTGTAAATAAACAACCTCTGGGCTATTCCTTCTTATTTTTGCATTGCTGTAAGCACACAAAAAAAGGTCATCATTTTGATCACACAACTTTTACCAATTTAATTGTTACAGGTGTATGGCTTCTTGACATCAATAGTTAGCTGTGCGATCATTGTTCAATATTATTCTTTTCATCACTGTTAACCCTCATTTTCTCTCTTCCTCCTACCCCTCATAACTACGAATAAACAAATACATGCACATATGTCTTTTCTTGTCTTTTTGTTTACGTGAGGTCAGACAATATTTGTCCTTTCGTGATTGACTCAACATAGTGGATTCAAGCTCCATGCACATGGCAGTGAATATCAAAACTTCATTTCTCCTACGTGACTGAGTAGTATGCCATTGTATGTATTTGCCACACTTAGTTTATCCATTCATCTACGGATGGGCATTTAGACCGTTGCCACCTTTTGACCGTTGTGAATAGTGCTATGTTGAACATTAGCGTACAAGTCTCGTTGTGTTTCTGCTTTGAAGTCTTTTGAGTATCTCCTAGGAGTGACGTTGCTGGGTCCTACATCACTAATTCTGCGTTTCCTCTTAGGAGGAGCCATGGCACTGCTTTTCACAGTGGTGTACTTCTTTGTCCGCTCACACACAATGGATAAGGCTTCCAATTTTCCCACATTCTCATCAACACTTCTTTTTTGTGTGGTTAGGTTGTTTTTGTTTTTTTTTTATCAGAGTCATCCAAGTGGAAGTGGAACGATATCTCACTAGCTTTTTTTTTAAGGTTAAAATCTTTGTTTTAAAACAATAAAGATTTTGTTATTTAAATGGCATCTATATGGTTAATGTACAATGAACAGTTGCTTCTCTTTTGGAAACTGAACCATGAGTTACGAACATCAATGTGATTATTCTAAGCAGAGTAAGGAAGAAGTGCGGAAGGTCCGAGTGCTTCATTTGCAGCAGTCGGGCCCAGACCGTCCCTTAGGACCTGGCTGACCAGTCACTGACAGTGCTTTGAACGATCGCTGAGAAGCTTAAGGCTGATCTTAAAAGTGAGTCAATCCAGTTAGTGTTCCTTTTTTCCCTTGAAACATCAAAGGGCGTGTGAAAGACAATCAATGGAATGAGCTGCTTTAATCATCTACGGAGGCAAACCCTAAGGTATGATTATCTGCATGCAACAATACTGCTTAAATACTTTTGAAGAATTTCTATGTTTCATTAGGAATGTGTCAAGTAAATGTGCAAAGTATCTGATACTGGTTTCACAAAAGGGCAAACGTGGGTAGTAATGACTGACATGGCCAATGATGCTGCCCATCTCGTGACCATCTGGTGACCACTTGAATATCCTCCTCCTTGAAATGTTTATTAGAAGCCCTTGCCCATTTCATGATTTGGCTATTTGCCTTTTTGTTGTTCAGTTGTTGAAATTTTTTACTATTTGGAGTTTTCCATTCTTGTCGGATAGATGCATCACCCTTTGATTTCTTGACTGCTGCTTCCATGGGTGTTGATTGTAGATTCAAGTCAAATGAAATTCTCAACAACTTCCGCCTTTTCTCTGTTTATCCTCATGTCGTGCACTGGTCTAGTTGTGAGGATTTTGCTTCTCCTACACTGAGATGTAACCCTTACTTAGGGCTCTAGTCTTCTATCTTCACCAGTGTTTCAAGTTCTCTTTGCTTCCAGCAAGCAGGGCCGTTTCATGCGCATATCACAGATGGCTAATGCATCGCCCTCCTGCCCTGCTGGTCTTCTCCACGAAGTCCAGCTTCTCAGATGATTTGCTCATCATAGAGGTCAAATAAGCATTGCAAAAGGATACGACCCTTTGCGGGTTTTAAACCATGCAGTTCTACTTTGTTCTACTCGAATGCCTGCCTGTTGATCTATGTACAGGCTCTGCATAAGCACAATGAAGTGTTCTCAAATTTCCATTCTTCACAAATGATCCATACTTTGTTATGATACGCACAGACAAATACCTCTGCGTAGTCAACAACACACAGACAAACATTTTTCTGGTATTCTTTGCTCTGAGCCATGATCCACCTGACATCCGAATGATATCTCTCTTTTCACATTCTCTTCTCAGCCTGCTCTGAACGGCTGGCAGCCCCTTGCACCTGTTTCTGCAATTACCTTCAGAAAAATGTCACTGTGTGTGACCTTAATAATGCTGTTCAATCATTTTCACACCCTGTTTGTTCACCTTCCTATGAAATGGGCACAAATGTAGGTCTCTTTCAATTGATTGGCAAGATTTCCAAATTTCTTGGCATAGACAAGAAAACACATTCAGTGTTGTATCCATTCCTTAAGACATCTTGATTGGTATTCTGTCAATTCCTAGAGCCTTCTTTTTTCACCAGTGTTGTGCAGCTTGGATTTCTTCCTTTAATCCCTCCAATTCTTGATAATATGCTTCCTCCAGAAATGATGGATCATCGACCAAATCTTTTTGGCACAGTGACTCTGTGTATTCCTTCCATATTTTTCTGTTTCCTGCATATTCAGTATTTTGCCTTTAGTATCCTTCATGATTACATCTGGAGGCTTGAGTTTTCTCTTCCATCTTGAAAAATATGAAGGACATTCTTCCCAGTCTAACTCCAGGGCTTTGCACACTACATTACAATGCGTTCCTTTGTCCTTTTGCGCTCCCCATTGAAATCTCCTGCTCAGCTCTTTGCTTCAGCATTTCTTCCATTGCCTTGGCTCCTCTACATTCAAAAGCCAGTTCCAGAGTCTCTTCTAACATCCATTTTGGTCTTTTATTTCTTTCCTTTTTAATGACCTCTTGCTTTCTTCATGTATGATACCCTCGATGTCATCCCACAATTTGCCTGATCTTTTGGTCATGACTCCAGTGGAAGGAAAAGTGCCCTTTCTCTGGGGAAGTGTGCTTACCTGTAAGCAGGCTGAGTTAGTTTATTGTGCCAACCTGGCTGATAAACACATGTGGGGTTAATTGAAGGGCGGAGGGATAAATGGCTTGCTGAGCCTCGCCTTTGGAGTTCTCGGGTCTGTTGCTTTCTGATGGTCGGATCAGGGTGCAGTTGCCTTAGCCAGTTCCCTGCTTTAGCTGGCAAGGCTCACTTCCTGCAAGACATCCCTGAGGAGAAGCCACATGGACTACCCTGATGCAGCCCTGGGGTGCTGGAGCAGCCGTGTGGAGACCCCTGCCAGCACTGAGATGCTAACACGCTCATTGATTCAGCTTTTCTCCTGCAGTCGGGATCATTTCATCTGTTTTGTAAGATGGAGGAGGACTTTGTGGATTGGTGTTGGACATATGGGTTAATGAGTTAATGTTAGACTTGTGGGCTTGGGCAGCACTGGGTTGGGATGTTTTCTTGATATGCACTTAACCTTTATATAAAACTCTGTCTTATACATGAGTTTCTGTGGGTTGGTTTCTCTAAAGTACGTAGACTAATACACGGGCTGTGTGGGCAGCAGGGGCTCTTCCAGACCCCACTGCTCAGGAGCTTGAATGGAGCTCCGTTGCCCCTCCAGCTGGCCCCATTCCTTCTTGCACTGAGCAATAAGGGCTAATGCCTCACAGTGCATCTTACACATCAAAGCAAGTCGAGTAACGAGCAAACAAATCAACCACACACTTCAGTAAGATGGCAAGCTCTGTCTTCGTTGGGAAATGGAGACATGAGGTTTTTGGTGCAGCCACACAGAAGCCCCACTCTACCTTTCTCGCCCTGTGAGCCATACTCAACTCTCCCAAGTCTAAGACCCCCGATACTCTATGTAAAAGCACCCCAAACCCTTGATAATTCATAATTTTTTTTCATGTCTTACACTGACCGATGTCTCTCTACACCCACTTTTCTATTGTCCATTCCCCGGTGTGTATGGGGTGTTATATGTAGATCATTGTGATTGGTTTCCCCTTTCTCCCCCCATCTTCCCCTTACCCTCCTGGTATTGCTACTCTCATTTTATTAAGGGTTCATGAGGGAGGAAGGGTGGGGGAAGAAGGGGAAAAATGAGGAGCTGATACCAAGGGTTCAAGTAGAAAGAAAATGTTTTGAACACGATGATGGCAACAAATGTGATTGACACAATGTATGTATGTATGTATTGTGATATGAGCTGTATGAGCCCCCAAGAAAATGATTTTAAAAAACCCACTTCCATAAAAAAATAAATAAAATGAAATGCTATGATACATTTTTTTTTAAAGCACCCCAAACTTGTAGACGTCAAAGCTGCTGGAGAAACCAGCTGGCTGCACACTGCATACTACTGCACACCTTTCCAAGGGCAGGATCGTTTCTACCAGGTGGTGGTCTCTGTGGTTTGAGGTGCTATGTAGTACGCTTAGAGGGTTTAAAAACCAAATCACAAAGGTTACCATTCTTGACCTCCATGTGAACTTGTAACTGGTTGGGGGGCGGGTAGGGGGCGGGGGAGCATGTTACAGGATAGCATGTAGTTTTCACTTCTTGGTAAAAAAACAAACACTTTAAATATTTGCGTATAGAATGAAGTTA
Source organism: Echinops telfairi (assembly GCF_000313985.2). Classification (NCBI taxonomy): domain Eukaryota; kingdom Metazoa; phylum Chordata; class Mammalia; order Afrosoricida; family Tenrecidae; genus Echinops; species Echinops telfairi. The sequence goes on along the minus strand of NW_022106189.1, from coordinate 925,090 downwards.
GGCCCAAACCCACCAAACTGGTAACCATTGTAGGAAGGGGAACAACTTGTACTTCATACCCCAAACCAAACTGACTCATTGCCATTGATGCAATCACAGCAAGCCTGTAGGACAAGTGGGAACTGCACCCGTGGGCTTCCCAGACTGCGACGACTCACGGGAGTAGAAAGCCTGGTGTTTGTTTCTCTCCAGGAGAGGCTGGGGGTTTCCAATCGCTGACTTTGTGGTTAGCAGCCCAACGTACAACCACTCTGCCACCAGACTTTTAAAATGAATGCATCTATGTTTATTTTATAATCTTATAAACTGTGAAAGATTTGTTATCTTCATTTTATAGTTTTATAATAATGAAGATAGGTATAAATATCAATTTTAATCTTTTTTTTAGCTTTTTTAACTATAAATTGTTTTAAGTCACCTCACTTTGCAAATGTATAATACCATATGGACGGCATGTTTTGCCAAGAACTTTAAGATGCTTCTTAAGGAGCATCTTTTCTAAGGAAGAATAATCTGGAAATGTGCTCCCAGAATGGATGTTTTAAAGATCAGGCTAAGTGGTTGACTAGATTCAGCGGATCCCTGGAGCCTATGGCCTGTGGCCACCCTTCAGGCTGTAAATAAATTCACCTCTGTGGCTGCATCTCCAACCATAGGCACATCTCTACGGGGAACAATAACACTAGGGAGGTATGCACACCTTAGAATCGTCATCCATTTGAGATCCAAAGGGCAGCATTTACCCAAGGAAAAAGTTCAGAAGTTTTATAAGGAGGAAGAATGCAAACAGGAAACTCAAGGAGGGAGTGCAGTAAGTGAATGTTAGTTCTGTTGCAGGGATTGCAATCCAGTGAAATGAAACAAAATGTGTGTGAATGGTTGAATGGAAAGCTGATTCACTCTGTAAACCCTCACCCAATTCACAGTAAAAAGTTGCCAAGACAAAAGACTGCATTGTTTGTGGACTTGTGACAGTTCATATGGAGAGCCACACAAAGTCACTGATGCCAAATCACATTTAGTTCCACGTTATTATTCTTTTAAATGAAAAGGATTCATTTATTTCTCTATAAAGAACCCATATGAAAAGAAAATACAACTCAAAAGAAATTAAACAGAGTTTACTATACTTTAAGAGTACTCAATACTTTGAATAAAAGACATATAAATTCAAACCCCACCAGCCAGGCAAGTGAAGATAAATAAAATACGGGGTAACATTAAAAAAAAAAATCTTTTATGTGCCGTATTGTCAGTCTGGGTGAATAGGATGGAGTCTATGTTGATACCAGCTCTTTGGTGAACAACTTAACAATATTGTTCTCAGTTTAAATTAGCATTTGCCTTTCACTTAGGAATTGCACTTCTAGGAATTTGTTCCAGGTACTCACACATGGACCCAAAGAAATCTTCAAGGACAGTGACCACAACAACGGCAAACGACAGGAAACAGTCATTCATCTGTGTGATAACAGAAGACTGCTGAGAAAGACCGAGCTTTCTATTCCTGAAACGGGCTAGTCTTGGGAACCCCACGGGCAGCTCGCCTTGGTCCTACTGGGTTGCAGCGAGTGGGAAATAACTCATGGCAGCCAGTTTGAGTTGATCTTTCAATAGAAGACTCTGTAAGCCACCATGGGAAGGTTGAGTAGTAACTCCTGGGTCTCTGGGACAAAAAGAAAAGGGCACACTGAAGGCCATGTGCAATACACATTTTGAAATAGTTATACTCACACTCATCAGAACGTGTAGCTACCACGCTTCTGTTTCCAGGGGCCTCATAGGCATGCTGAATAAGGAAGACTGCAGAAGAATCGATACATTTGAATAAAGATCTGGCAAACCACTTTGAAAGCCTCAGAAGAGCGAACTAATCTGTCTCGGAAGAAGTGTAGCCAGAATATTCCTTGTAAGTGGGGATGGTGAAACGTCACCTCTTCTGCTTCGGACATGTTGTCGGGCGAGCTGAGTCCCTAGAAAAGGCTATCATGCATGGTACAGTGGAAGATCAGTGAAAGCGAGGAAGACTCTCCATGAGAAAGGTTGACACAGCAATTGCAACCATGCACTCAAACAACAATTGTGAGGATGGAGCAGGACTGGGCAGTGTTTCGTTCTGTTGTGCACCGGGTTGCCATGAGCCGGATTCAACTAGATACACCTAACCACCACCAGCACAGCATGCTTCCATTTATGTGGATGAAGGAGCAGGCACTGCACATTGGCCTCTCTTGGCCTCGACTACCTTGGGCACTATATGAAGAAAGGGACTTGCAAACAGGGCTGGGCAGTCGGTATTGTACATTGAGATGCATGAAATAATTAAGCAGCTTTAAAGAATACAAACTTAAAAAAAAAAAAGAATATAAACATTTGAATGCTTTTAAAAGTCCACACTGTATGTATGAAACCCCAAAACACTAGCCTTACAAGGGTTAGTGGCTTTCATATAACTGAACATAACGAAGTGGACTGTGCCAACCTAACAGTACTTTATTTTCACTGGAGGTCAGAAAAATCTATAAGCTTGTCAGTTACAAGAAAGTAGCCCTTTCCTCCCAAATATGGAATTGAGTTTCCTCTCCCTATGGATTTGTCAGTTCATAGACGGCAGGCAGGACAGGGCTGTCGATTTCTACCCCACCAATGGGTTGCTTCTCCACTATTTTCAGTCCAAAGTCCAAAGGTCACTTGGAAAGCATGTAACCCACAAAGGTGCCTAGATCCTTTCCTAAATGCAGGTCCTAGTGGAGATTCCTGGGCACCAGGGGACACAGGTGTCCTCTTGCTGTCCAAAAGTAGAGGCGAGACCAAATGAACTGAGAGTCTCAATAAGCATATCCTTGGAGTCAAAATTGGAACTGACCAGGAAATCTAACTTCCAGTGCCTGTGGAGTCGTGTTTTCTTTCTGTCAAGAGGCATCATAGCCCAGTCAGACACAGCCTGGAGATGCTTCCGGAAGATCCATCATGATGGCCACCCAAGGAGAACCCCCAAGTCCAGTTCAAACTCATACTGGTGGGTGATAGTGGTACTGGAAAAACGACATTTGTGAAACATCGCCTGACTGGTGAATTTGAGAAGTATTTAGCTACTTAGGCATTGAGGTCCATCCCCTTGTCCATACCAACGGAGGACCTACTAAATTCAACGTGTGGGATACAGCTGTTCAAGAAACCTGTGGAGGATGGAGAGATGGCTACCGTATTCAAGCCAGTGTGTCGTTATAATGTTCGACATAACCTCAAGGGTTACTTACAAGAATGTGCCTAACTCTGGCATAGGGATCTGGTTCAAGTATGTGAAAACATACCCAGCGTGCCGTGTGGCAACAAAGTGGATATTAAGGACGGGAAAGTTAAGGCAAAGTCCACTGTACTGTCTCCTTGAAAAGTCCTTCCTTTGGCTTGCTGGAAAACTCATTAGACATCTGAACTTGGAGTTTGTGGCCACGCCTGCTCTTGCCCCACCAGAGGTTGTCAGGGACCCAGCTTAGGCAGCACAAGATGATTTAGAGGCTGCTCCGACAACCTCTCTCCCGGGTGAAGATGATGACCCATGAGAGAACAAAGCGGGAGCCCAGCGTCAGGGTCTAGTTTTACAGGTAACTGTGCTGTGAGGTCAGTGGTGCGGCGTGTTTGCCTCTCTTATTACAGAGCTCAGCAGAAGGTGCTCATCTCTGGGATGCTGGAGGAGATGAGTGGGCTTCAGAGTGAGTGCGCCAGTTAAAAACCTTCTCTTTTTTTGGACCCGCCTATCTAGCTGTTTGGGAATGCATTTTTCTTTCTTGAAATTCAAATACAAAACTGCTACAGTCACATCACACTATTCAGTGTGGACATTTGTTAACTGTCCTTCCCCTTCCTTTTCGTTAGAATAAAGTTGTATTTCAGGACAGAGAGGCAATCATAACCGTGAAAGAAAAAGCAGCACGCGTCACACTCAGAAAGCTGACTTTTCGCTGAGCTAAGGGGACTTGAAGTCAGTCAGCTTTATAAAAAGGGGTTATCGGCCCTTGGCTTTTCTCACTGTGTGTTTCCAAGGTGAAGAGTCATTTATTCTATTCATACAAAAATGTTATTATTGCTTTCATATAGATAGGCAATTTAATTTCTCCACTCCAATATGTTCACTGAAGGAGTCCTGGTGGTGCAGTGGTTAAGTGCTGAGGTGCTGTAACTGAAAGGAACCAACCAGCGGTTCCACAGGATGAGAATGTAGCACTTTGCTTCCATGAGACTCACGGCCCTGGAAACCATCTACCCTGGGCCATAGGTCGCCAAAATTGACCGAACGCCCATGGGCTTGGGGATTGTAAAATTTTAATTTCAATGGCATTAATATCAATGGAATTTCCCCCCTTTATTGTTGGCAAAGAAAGAGAATTTTAAAAAATCAAGAGTAAACCACAATTTGAGTTCTCTAAGCAAATGAATAGTCTATGTCCAGGGCTTACATCGCAACCTTTCTGGGCATGCGGGCACAGCAAAATAACATTTTCCTTGTAATAAACAACAAGAGGATTTCACTTCCGAATCCGGATGGTTTCCATCTGCTGTCACACCAGCATCGTCTACCACTCCGGCTTCACCGGAGGGGCAGCACTTCCCACGCCATGGAAAGGCCCTGCTGGTGGCACGGAGAGTTATGCAGCTGGGCTGCTAATTGCCAGGTGGCCATTCAAATCGAGGAGCTGCTCCAAAGATCTGCAGCCTAGGGACCCTTTCCTACCTCTAGCATGCGACGAAAGGAACCATATCAAGCTACACAGTAGGCACCAGGGGTATCCTTTGGGTTACCATGAGAAAAAGAGAAAGGAGAGTCCAGAGGCCCCCAAGTGTTGCAAAAAGGCAAAAAAGACGATTGGTCTGAAGGCCAAGCTGTACCATAAGCAGCATCTACCTGAGAAAATGCAAATGAAGAAGACTAGCAAGATGCAGGAAAAGAGAAAGCCAAACAGAAGAATCCCGAGAAGACGGCACGCGGAGCAGAGCCTGCCTGTGTGCTGGGCAGAGAGGACACTCCTGAGCTCCAGTACTTCCCAAGACGACTAAACAGACATGAAAAGAGAACGGAGGGAAACGGGAAGTCCCTCTGCCCTAAGTCCGTGTCCAGGGAGAAACTGAAGTACAAGGGTTATTTGAACAGACGAGAAAAAAGAAGGCACGGGAAAGGATAGTTACTAAATTCTGCTTTTGGGGGATGGCTTTACGTGGAAACCACCACACTCGGAATGATTCATCAAGTCAATGGGCTTACGTTTCAAGCAGGCAATTGTAACCCACCCTGCACTTAAAGCCACCTTTTGCTTGCCAGTAAGTGGTGTAAAGAACCCCTCCCCCCCACTGTACACAATGTTGGGTGTTATTATCGAAGATACCATCATTGACATGACTGTGAGTGAGCTGGGCCTGGTGACACAAAGAAGCAAGGTGATTTGGGGGAAACATGCCCAGGATCCCCACATCCTGAAAACCATGGCTGCACAAATGCAGTCTTGCTGGTTTGATGTCTTTCACACATACCCCCCCACACCCCTTTATTTGTGAGCACGACAAACGAGTCAGGAAAACCACCATTTTTACCCCGTGTTTCTGAGTCCCACCCATGAGTCTACATGTCTGATGTCAGCAAGGACTACTTAGAGGAAAAACAAAATATTAAAATGGCATATGTATAAATAATCTACTAGGTAACCCACCACAGAAGACTAGGAATTGACTTGATGGCAATGAGTTTGAGTTTTCAAGAGTCCGTGAAGGCAGGTAGAGCTGTCAATCATGATCGACCGACTGCCTTTCGAGTCTCAGGAAGATAATTTTTAAAAATTTAATTTTACAAAGGTGAAATAGAAATTTTTTTTAGATTAAAACAACAACAACCACCTTAGGGAATTTGTTGGCAATCGACCTGTCCTATAAGACTGACATACTAAGGGGAGTTCTTCAAGTGGTAGGGAAATAGAACCAGATGGGAACTCAGATCCACAGAATGGAATGAAGCTCATCCAAAGTGATAAATACCTGGATAAATATGAAAGACCGTTTTCCCTTTTAGTCTCATCAAAATACAAATAATCATTGAAAGCAAAATGTACAACACTGTACTGGGGTGCGTATAACATGTGTAGGTAGAATAATTATGATAACTAGAGCAGGAAGGATGGGGATGTAAATGAACTTACATGGTTGCAAGGTTTCTACAGGTGATAAATTGGTACAATATTAATTCTAAGCAGACTGTGAAAAATTAAACATGTAAATTACAATCCTAGAATAATAATTGAAAAAATAATGTTAGGAGGTAAGCCTACAAAGGTAAGACAAGTTAACATGAAATTCTAAAAAATATTCAGTAATCCAGAGGAAAGAAACAGAAAAACAACAAAACCAGAAAATAAAATCAGAAAACAAAAGTAAAACTAACCATATCAATACCTACATTACATAAAAAGGACTAGTATATATAATAATTAAAAGACACGCCGTCAGAATGGATAAAAGTGAAGGCCCAACTATAGGCTGTCTATGAGAAACCTACTTTAAATATGAAGAATGCAAATCGTTTGAAAACCAATGGATCTGAAAAGATATGTAAACAATAAATGTAAGAAGACTAGAGTGGCTATAATGATATTGATAGTCTCTAAGATAAGGAATATTACCAAAAATTAAGAGGGGCACTGATTTCACTATGATAAAAGGATCAATACATTATAAAGACATTCTAATTCTAAGTGTGTTTGCACCTTGTGGCATAGTGAATATTTCTTGGGCTGCAAATGGCAAGGTCAGTCATTGGAAACCACCAGCCATCCGAGGAAGAAAGGCAGGACTTTCTATTCCTGTAAACAGTCACAATCTCAGAAACCCACAAGGGACAGTGCTGCCCGTTCTGTAGGCTCACTATGAGTTGGCATTGCTTTGATGACTGAGGTTTTTTGTTTTGATGCACCTAATTGTAGGGCTTCAAAATGCGCATGTAGAAATTGACAGTTCTGTCAATTGGCTGAAGGTAGAGGGTCACAGAAGATTTTTTAAAAGTCAATTTTATACTTCTAATGATTTAAATTTTAATACCTAATGCATCTTGTCACATCATAATTATCATCATCATTGTCATCATCACAATCATGAGCATAAAATGAGTAGAAACGTTGTTTGAACATTTTGTTCCCAGAGAGATGGGAGGGAGGATATTTCAGGCAAAGGCCAGGAGTGTGCAAAGGCATGAAAGTGCCTGATGTTCTGGGAATGTCTGTTTGGCATGTCTAGATCTAGGATTGAGTTAGAATGACTGAGGAGAGAGAAGAAATGAGCAGCCGGTGGGGGAATAGTGGAAATTGGAACTTTATCTTGAGAGTCATCGATAATCACTGAAGTGCTTTTCAAAGGGAGGAGACCGACTATTGTTTGGCTTTTGGAGCGCTGATTCCGACTTCCGGTTGCAGGATGGTCTGCACTTTGCAGGAAACCGAGATGAGGGAGAGTGACGACTGGCGAAGGCTTCGGGGTGTAGGGTAGAAATTCTGGGCACCCGGTCAAAAGAGCTGAGCATTGATGGAAAAGGTAGTACGATTTAAAAAGATAAACGAGAAGCAAAATAACGATTGAGAATTAGACAGAAAGTGACAACTATTACTGAAATGAAGTGTCCTGCAACCTCATGGAATATGCTATTCTATTCCCACTTCTATTCTAGGCAATAATAGGAGCCCTGGTGATGTAGTGGTTACAGATTGGGCTACAATCTATAGAGTCAGGAGTTCAAAACCACCAGCATCTCCTCAGGAGAAAGACAAGGCTTTCTACTTCAGTTAGCCATTACAGTTTCAGAAACCCAGAGTTACTATGAGATGGCATCAACTCACTGGCAGTGAATTAATGCTTTTAAAACTCCATCTTCTCCAATGCAATCCCTATTGGAATCCAACTGGCTGCTTTGTAGGAATTCACAAAAAACAAACAAGCAAACAACAACCAAACCCATTACCAGTGAGTCGATCCCCATTCATAGTGACCCTATAGGACAGAGTAGAACCGCCCCTATGGGTTTTTGAGTCTCTAACTCTCTATAGGACTAGAAAGTCTCATCTTTCTCTCACAAAGTAATAAGCTGATCCTAAAGCGAATGAAAACCCAAGGGGGCCACAATAGTCACAACAATCTTGAAAAAGAACAACACTGGAAAACTCTCACTTCCTGATCGCAAAACTTACTACAAAGCAAAAGTAATCAAGACAGGACAACTCTGGCATAAGGCTAGACACCGAGCTCAACAGCATAGACTTGAGGCTTCAGAAATAAGTCCATAGACAAGGAGAAGTTAAGAAACATTGCTACTGGTTCTAGTCCAAACACGCACAGGTTTATTCCAAACAAAATGTATTTAAACAGCTCTGTGATCAGTGTATGGCTAAAGGCAAGTCCTGTCAATAATATACTTATCTTATTCTTATTAGAATGTTTTCCGAAAAAGCCCAATGGAAACAATGGCTTCTGCAGGGATCCGTTGGACCAGTTAAACTCAAGACAGAAAGGCCAACCCAGAAGGTTATGGCAATGGTTTTGGGGGGACTCCCAGGGGGTCACCTTCATAAATGTTCTTGAAAGATTTGGGGTAGTCAGAGGACTTAGTAGGAAGAAGTTTTCTTTTATATAAAATTGACACAATGATGCTGAAAAAGACCAGGAAAGTTGTACGAAGGAATATTTTCCCATCACGACAACGCACCTGTGCTTTCTTACAGAGTTGTCAGGGCTGCCCCACGGGAAGTTCACTGGGAAACCTCACCCATCCACCCTACAGCCCTGATCTTGCCCCTTCTGCCTCTTTCAAAGAACGTTGAAAAGGACCGTGATTTGAACTCCTCCGACCAAGCAACCAATTCAGTGCCTTTGAGTTGATTCAGACTCATAGTAACTCTACATGGGGTTTCTGAAACTGTTACTTTAAAAAAATGCACACCTATGTTTCTTGAAGTCATTTCCACAAGAGAAAAAAAACATGGAAATAACAAAAAATCCAGTTATAGAGGAATGGCTAAACCAGCTCTGGCACATCCGCACTGTGGAATACTATGCCTCAATAAAAAGCAATGACAACCCTCTTAAATACCGCCAGACATGGACAAAGCTAGAGAACACCATGCTTAGCAAACCCAGTCAATCTTACAAAGATCAATATTTATTAAGACCATTGTTATAAGGAAAAACAAAGAAGAAACATGGTTTATACGCCAACAGAGAAGACTTTGACGACTATAAGGAGGCCAGGGAGGGGCTGGGAACAGGGAGAGGGAGGGGATGGGTTGCTGACAGGGGCGGGAGGAGTGATGGAGGCGGGAGGGAAGAAACACATATATGGGGAGTTTAACAGGATATTGTTGTTGACTTTATTTCTTGAGATGGGCTGTCTAAACATATATAGTATGTTTCTTTAAAAAACAAAGCAAACAAACAAACAAAACCCCCTCCGGATTTCTTATCCCTTAAACGTAATAGTGGTCTGAGTGGCTTTTAAAAGAGAGAAGAAAGGGAGAGGGGAGTTGACAGCATTGATGCTTGTGTAGCCCCACACGATGGGCTTGAACAACAGACCTGCACGAGAAAGCAAGGGATACAATTCCACCTCATATACCCGGCTGGACCGGAGGATATACCCTGGCACAGATAGGAACTGGAAATACAGGGAATCCAGGACCAGTGGTGAGAGTGGTGATACCAGGAGGGTGGAGGGAGGGTGAGGGAGAAAGGGGGAACAGATGACAAGGTCTACATATAATCTCCTCCCTGGGGGACGGACAGCGGAGAAGTGGGTGAGGGAGACATCGGATGGTGTAAGATATGACAAAATAATAATTTATAAATTATCAAGGGTTCAGGGGGGAAGGGGGAAGCGGGGAAGGAGGGGGAAAATGAGGAGCTGATACCAAGGACTCAATGGTGATGGGAACATATGTACAAATGTGCTTGACACAATGGATGTATGGATTGTAATAAGAGTTGTATGAGCCCTTAATAAAATGATAAAAAAACAAAAATGCAAAAAAAAGAAGGGATATACTGGACTGAATTAAGATATGTCCATAAAAATTCCATAAAATAAAATATTTTTTAAAAATAAAATTGAAATGGACTTGGAGTTTTTAGTGACAAACCAGTTCATCTCAAACAAACAAACAAACAAACAAAATAAAGAAAAAACATTCCAGTGACTTAGTTTCCAGCATCAGAGCCGCACACAAGCCACTGCAGTAGGGTAAACAGTCTGGAATCGACTGCCTTATGTTAGATCACATCATGGGAGAGACTTCAACTGCCAAACTACTGAGACACCTGATCCTGCCAAGTTGACATAAAACTTATCAGTTTGCTTCTTTGGTATGTTGTCCTTTTGGGAGCTATTGCAAATTATTTCCTTTTTTTTTTTTTTTTGGCTTCCTGGCGAATGTTTATTTCTACTTCACTCCAGATTCTTAGGTTTTTCAGAGTCTCAAATTCTTTCCAATTGCTGTTTATTTTTTTAATATGGCTTTGTTGACAACATGGTTCACATCTCATACACTTTTATAGTTCAGTCATATTACAAAGAGTTGTACAAGCATCTCTACAATCGATTCCAGAACATTTTCTTTTCTCTTGTATCATTATTAGCTCCCCATTTACCTCCAACGCCTTCCTCTTGCCCCCAATAAGCCTCTAATCCAGTTACTGTCTCTGTAACTTCACCTATCCTGTGTTCATATACTGGGAAACATATTTTAAAAACAATAGTAACCACAGAATAACAAAAAAATCCCAAAGAACCCAACTGAAGACAAAACACGGAGTCTTAAAAACTAGAATATATTTAAATATATTTAAACTGGGTCAAAAGGGAGATCAGGTGATCGGGTATCACATTTTAAGCTAATTACACCTGCCAAGACAGCATTCCTGATATTCTCTGTCTAATAGCAAGGCTATCCACAGCCCTTGCTGTGGGGATCAATCAGTAGGAGGGATGAATCCAGGCAGGGACTCTGAAAATGGGTTTTGGGTTCTCACCGTCACCCATTGCCTTCTGTAAATCAGATGTTCACAATTTAAGCTCTGATGCCATTTTCTCCTTTGGAGTTTGATTTTTTTACATTGAAATTTATTTGAATGAATATATGTATATATATTAAAGATAATTTTATTTGGTGGGATTTGGATTTTATTATCTACCATCCTTGGATCACACACTGGTGTGCTTCTTCCATGCAGATTTAGTTGACACCTCACTTAGAATGGCTGCTTGTTTGAAAATAAAACTTTAAGAGCCCAGACACTATTTTTTCTGATAGCTGGGCACCATCTATTTTTTTCACCACACTTTGCTGTATTACGCTTACCTTCAGTGATCTCTTCATGAGGGCAAGCATCAAGCAAGGCCCTGAGACTGCTCATCTTTACGGGAGCAGACAGCCTCATCTTTCTCCCATAGTGTGGCTGGTGGGTTTGCATTGCCAGGCTTTTGGTTAGCAGTTGAACACTCAACCAACAGCATCACTGGGGCTCCTCTTGAGTTCCCCCACCAGAATGCCCAAACTGCCATTTTGAAGGTGTAAAGCAAGAAGCACAGAATTCTCTGAGGAGGAGAGAGAGATGGAGCACTGCTTTCAGAAGTGCATAGACCTAAATGTCAAGAAACAGTAGCTTCAGATATATATCTTGTTGTTTAACAAAGGGTTCCGTATACATATCTTGTTTAACAAAGGGTTCTATGATGTTGTAGTAATACTTTTAGATTACTGAAATGCAGTGAATTATTCAATATGACTCAATCTTTGTAATGCTCACTATATTAGTCTAGGTACTTTAGAGAAACAAATCCACAGCAACTCATGTATGAGAGCTTTATGTAAAGAAAGTGTGCATCACGAAAACATCCCAACCCAATGCTGCCCAAGCCCACAAATCCAACATTAACCCATTAACCCAACACCAGTCCACAAAGTCCTCCACCTCACAAAACAGAGACAATGATGCCAACTGCAGGAGGAAAGCTGAGTCAGTGAATGAATAAGCATCTCAGCACTAGCAGGGGTCTCCACACGGCTGCTCCAGCACCCAGGGCTGCATCGGGATAGGTCCATGTGGCTTCTCCTTGGGGATGTCTTGTAGGAAGTCAATCTTGCAAGCTGAAGTAGGGAACTGCTAAGGCAGCTGCACCCTGGTGCGACCATCACAAAGCAAGAGACCCGAGAACTAGAAAGGCTCACCACCCATTTATCCCTCCGCCTTTCAATTAGCCCCACATGTGATTATCGGCCAGGCTGGCACAATTAACTAACTCACTCACCAAATGACGTTTTCCTAATGGGTCTGGGTGAGGGAACAATGAAGGGAAGATAGTATAGGACTAAAGATTCAGCAGGGAGTGAGTGTTAACAAGGTTTACTGTGAGTGCCATGTTTGTGGGTATGAAATGAATCAGAAACAGGAAGGGAGGATTTTACTACTTGCAAGAGAAAAGAGTCAGGAGTGGAGCACATCACCTGAGAACATGTGCACAGAACTTCCTTGATCCAGGAGACAGCTGTGACACCAGGGGAGTGGCAGCAGAACTAAGAGCCAGAAAATTGGACAAAGCTGTGGACTTCCCAGCCCACAGAGCAAGTACAACCGAATGCTTCAGATGAGAGTCTTGCTTGGGGAATGGTGTGCTTCCAGGCACTTAATTGGGGGTTTGCTAATCCACAAGAGTGAGAGCTGAGTGCCTCCAGACAAGGTGTATGGTGGAGTGGTATGCCTTTGGGGCCTTTATTGGCAGCCCTTGTAAGGAGCTTTGTAACATTGTCTGAGCAAGGCAGAGCCCAAGGGCCCATTTGGCAGGGAGGCCAAAGACCATAGAGACACGTGCCTGTGGGCACGGCTGAGAAGGTGTCCTGTCTAAATTGTATCCTCAGCATTTGTAGTCTGATCATTTCCTTAACAAACGCCGCAATTGTGAGTATTGTCTGTAAGTTTTGTGTGGCAATTGCATTTCTCAGTTGAAAGCAGGGTCCTGTGGGAGGGGGCCACTGATGTGGAACTGGTAAGAAGGTTGGGCAGTGGAGACTTGTCTGCCCTCAGCCTCAGAAGACGTGCCCTTGGGCAGCTGATGCTGATGATGCTGATCCTTTACCTTCCTCTTTGGCAAGTCAAAGAGGCCAGAGCCACCCCACATAGCACTTTACATTCACCTTAAGTCAATGTCAGTTGACTTTTGAAAGGTGTCAAGACCATTTGGTGGGCAAAGGATATTATTGTCAACAGTGGTACTGAGTTATTAGCTACATTATTTTAAGTTATTTTAAATTAAATGTGATTTTTTTGTTCTGTAATTTCATCTTTTGATAACAGCGTCATTGAGATATAATTCCCACAGAATACAATCCACCGATTTAAAGTGTATAATTCAGTCAGTGGTTTTTTAATATATTCAGAGAGTTGTACAACCACAATTACAATTTTAGAATATTTTTCTTCACCCCAAAAAGAAGCCCTCTAGACTTTTTAAAAAAACCCAACCCACTGACATTGAGTCAATTCCAACTCAATGACCCTATAGCAGTCCTACAGGATAGAATAGAACAACACCTGTGGGTTTCTGATTAATATTGGGCTGTTAACCTCAAGGTCAGCAGTTCAAAACTACCAGCTGCTCCTCTGGAAAAGGATGCTTTTTTTCACTCCCATAAAAAGTTACCATCTTGGAAACCCACAGGGGCAGTTCTATCTTGTCCTATAGGGTCACTATGAGTCAGAATCCATGCAATATCAGGGTTTTTTGGGGGGGAGGAGCTCTTTACGGAAGCAGAACGTCTCATCTGTCCCACTCAGAGTGGATCCAAACTGCTGACCTTGGGGTTACTATCGCAACTCCAGAACCCACTAGGAGACAACCCTAGGTAACCTCTACTCTACTTTTTGTATCTATTGGTTTGCTTGTTCTGGCCATTTCCTATCAACAGGATCACATAATGTTGGTTTGTTTACAAGCAGCTTCTTTCACATAACATCGTGTTTTCAAAGTTCATTTATGTTATAGCATGTGTCAATACTCCATTCTTTTTAGAGACAAATACCATTATTTGTGTGAGTATACTATATTTTGTTTATCTACTCAGTAGTTTAGGGGTTACTTTTATCCTTTGGTGGGCTATTTTTACCTCTTCTTTTAAATTACAAACCTTCTTCCCCCCAAACTCACTGAGGTGTGTGAAGCGGCCCCCTGGGTGGTTTTGTGTTCTGTTTCTTTGCCGACAAATGGCTGTGAGCAGCTTCTCCTGTGCTCTGGAGAAATGTCTGGCCAGACCCTTTGCTCATTAAAATAGTAATAATAATTTTATTATGGTTCAACATATATAACAAAAATATGGCCAGGTTTTCAGTGTAAAATTCATCTAGTTCCTAAACGTTTCCTCCCCGCTCCCACTATCATGACACGAATTCTACCTTGCAAGACTGGCTAGACCAGAGGATGTACACTGGTACAGATAGGAACTGGAAATCCAGGGAATCCAGGACGGATGAGCCCTACAGGACCAGTGGTGTGAGTGGCGATACTGGGAGGGTAGAGGGAGGGTGGGTTGGAAAGAGGGAACCGATTACAAGGATCTACATGTGACCTCCTCCCTGGGGGATGGACAACAGAAAAGTGGGTGAAGGGAGACATTGGACAGGGCAAGATATGACAAAATAATAATTTATAAATTATCAAGGGCTCATGAGGGAGTGGGTGGGGAGCGGGGAGGGAGGGGAAAATGAGGACCTAATGCGGGGGTCTTAAGTGGAGAGGAAATGTTTTGAGAATGATGAGGGCAATGAATGTACAAATGCGCTTTACACAATTGATGTATGTATGGATTGTGATAAGAGTTGTATGAGCCCCTAATAAAATGATTAAAATAAATAAATACATAAATTGTATGCTTTTTTTCTTTTTCTAGAAGTTCAAAATATAGCATGGTATAAAAGAAAAAATGAAAATAAAAGATTACCCTCTAGTCTCCCACTTGAAATTCTACTCGTTTTGCATGGAAACTACTGATAATCAGTTCAGTGCAAATCTTTTTCTAGGGTTTTCTTTTTGGGCTTGCATACACAGGAACAGACACAAAAATGGAGATACACGTCCGGTCCTGTGACCTAAAAAAATAGAAGGATCATGCTGCACATATTGGTCTGCTGCTTGGTTTCTTACCGGGAAAGCTGGTCCTCTGGAAATCCCTCCTCTGTCATTACATATAGATCTTCTTTCTCCCTTTAAAATATTGAATAGTATGTTTTAGTCAATATATGTGCATGTTTGGTCAACCCTTACAGAGTTTAACATTTAACAGATACTGCCCTTTAAAAGGCTGTACAATGTTATCCACCCAGCAATAACAAAACTATATAGCTTTCCCTAAATTTTCAGCAATTTTATAATTTGCTTATTAGATAGCTCATTGTTTTATTTATTTATTTGTTTACTTACTTACTTAATCTCCCCTGGACTCAGGCACAACCCCCGCCCCACTCCAAGTCTTGTGAAAAGCAAAAGTTACCTTTCCTTGCTTTGGCTCTGGACTTGTAAGCTGAGGATGTGGGGAAAGGCGGGGCACCTAGAGAAAGAGGGCCAGTTCTAAGCCTAGCGCTCCGAGATGCCTGGGAGCTGGCCGAGCTGAGCGGTGGCTGCAGGTTTTGATGCGTAGTTCTGTTTGCTCGGGGATACAAGCTCTGTGCCAGTTCGAATTCTCCGAATCCCGTGCCGTCAAAGTTTGCATGAGCGGAGGGCCGCACTGTTTGCTGTACATTGTGAAGAAGCCCTTGGCGGTTGGATAGATCCCCCTTTGCAGCCCGAGCGCCTCTGAGGACCTGGTGTCTTGGCTGGCCCTGATGGGTTTTCACTGAACACTCAAATCTCCAAGCAGGAGCTGCCCCCCAACCCCATCCCCTCCGCGCTGTTGGGGAGAGGCCCGCCTTCGTGGAGCCCGCCCCCAAAGAGCAACCTCAGCTCATTGTTGTTTAACTTCTTTTTCCTGATTACCTACAAAACCCAACCCAAACCAAACTCTGCCATGGAGACAGTGCTGACCCTTAGTGACCCTTAGGACAGGGGAGAAATGGTCCACCCCCCCTCCCCCCAATTACTGATAAAGCTAGTCAAGATTAAATCCCCTTATGAATTTCATTCAGAATGACTTTTGTTAAGATAACTGGTTATCTTTCTAGCATTGCTTTCTTGTCAATAATTTCATTTTTTATTTGTTTGGGCCCTGTCTTCTGTAAAATGCAGATAACTAGTTTTTCTTGACTGGAGTTCTTGGCGATTTCCTGATCAGAGACTTGGGGGGGAAGAAACTTGCGAAAAGTAGCCATTTGTTGCTGACAAATCATTCATAGTGTTTTAAAATAGGTCTAGCTAGTATCTTTGTTTGATATTTTATCCTGTTTTCTTGAAGACTTAAGAGTTTTTAAGGTTGCTTATATGTAGTAAAGCCTGCGAACGCTGGAACCTTGGCAAAGACCCATGGGAGAAGAAGACGCATGTTATTTTCTACGAATAGCGAGCAGAACCAACTTGGGAGACCAGGAAAACCCAAGGCAGCCCATCAAGTGCTGGTCCTCACCGGCTTCACTGTCCTACGTGCTTAGTTTTATCCAGAAAACCTCCACTTGATTAGCATGAGGGTTCTAAAACTTGCCTGAAAATTCTTCAGCGCTTCTCTTACGGAGTAGCTATATTTCCCTCCTCTTGGATGGGAGCCGGCCTTCAAATCTCACGAAGTGGCTCAAGTGACACAGTGTGCCTTCCAGCTTCCTCCTGGCTGTCTTTTGCTTGGGGGGCTTGGCCTTGGAGCTGAGCTATCCTGTTGTGAAGAGGCCAAGACCACATGGGAGGCCCATCCTCAGTCCACACGGGAAGGGGTGGAGGCTTCCAGTTCACAGTCAGCATCAACTGCCAGACACGTGTGTAAATCAGCCCTAGGAGGATTCCAGGCCCCGTGTTTGCGTCTTCTAGCCAAGGGAGGCCCCCAACAGTGTGCGGCAAAGACAAGACACTCTACTGTCTCCTGCACAAATTCTGGATCCCTGGGATCCATGACAAATATAGTGCGTTGCTTTCTGCCGTTAAGTTTGGGGGCAATTTGTTATGTAGCCATAGGAACTAGAATATTTCTTAACAAAGGGCGTCCTAGAGGTGCTGAAGGAGCCCTGGTTTGGTAGTGGGTTATGTACTGGGCTGTGAACCACAGGAGAGCAACGGAGCTCACCAGCTTTGAGGAAGAAAGAGGAGGTTTTCTGGTCCCATACGATTTACCATCTCAGAAACCCACAGGGGTAGTTGTACTCTGTCTTGTCGGGTCGCTATGAGTTGGAATCAGTGCGGTGATAATTGGCGGGGTGGGGTGGGGGAGGGGTGGAAGGAGGTGTGGGGAATTAATTAGGGTAAAGAAGAGACTACAACCCCACCCAGAATTTGTGTTATGTTTCACTCGTTACTCACTCTCATTCATCAATGACCTATGCTTGGAAGTCTCGAGTCTCTCATCTTGGGGTGTCTATTTCTCTTTCTACAGGAGAAAGTTGAGGCTTTCTGCTCCTGTAAAGAATTAGTCTCAGAAACCCTCCAGGGGAGTGCTAGCCTGTCTTAAAGGGTCATTGTGGGTCGGATCGCTTTGATGGCAGTGAGGTATGTTTAGGAATGTCATTTCTGCTTCGAAGGAACCCTGGTGGCACTTTCTGTGAGAGGTTGCGCTGGTCACAGCAAGCTCTGCAGTTTAAACTCAGAGAGAAACTCTATTGTGAAGATTTACTATCAGATTCGATTTGAGGGCAATGAGTTATTTCTTTTTCTCAAGGGAAGTACTGCTTTTTTCTTTCTTTCTTGCCTTTACTTTCTTTGACCCATTCTTTTTCCTCTAGGCGTTTGAAACACATAGAATCTATACATCGTCTCTTCTCCTCAGGAAGCCCCGGTGATGTAGTACTGTTGGGCTGCAGCTAACCACAAGATCAGCAGTTTGAACTCACCACCCAGGCCTTGGGAGAAAGTTGAGGCTTTATGCTCTCATAAGGACGCCTTGGATGCCCACAAATGCCATTGGACTTGGACTTGACTAGGGTCACTCTGAGTCAGAACCAACTTTCTGGTGGGGAGTTTGGGGCTTGGGTTTGGTTCTTCTCATCTTAGGGTGACTTTTTTAACATTCATTTTCAAGATCCACTTCCTCTTCTGAACAAAGGACTCGGCGGGCTAATGCGCCCTTCCTCCCTCTCTCCCCAACAGCTCTTAGGCTTAGCTCCTCTGAGCTTAGTTTCAGGCTGCACCCCCACCCTGCCCTGAAATAGCAATTATCCAGACTTAATTGTGCAAATCCCCCACCCTGATTTCTTTGCTTGTCACTAATTTTTAACATTTCCTATGTAGACCTTTCCCAAGGATTTACTTGCTGAATTGCTGGAATTAAAAAGTCACTGTTCGTGGGGATGACACTAAAATGACCCAGGGTCCACAGCAGCAGTCAGGAGGCTGATGTAACAGGGGTGAGACTACCAAGGCAGTGGTTTCACCAGCATGGTCATGCCTCCCAGCCCCCAACCCGTCAGAGAGCCTCCCTGCCATTGTGCGGCAAGGAGAGTTTCTGCCTTGGTCAATAGGAGAGAGGAGTAGATGAGGGAGCCACGGGGGCAAGTTGGCGTGGGCTGGGGGGTAGGGGTGAGCTGCATGATGTAGTGCTCAGACATGTATGGGGTGGCATAGACCCGGCCCCTCTGTCTGTGCAAAGGGGAGCCATCTCTTTTCTGCTGACCGTCTACTCTACCAAGCATAATGTCCTTTTCCAGGGGTCTGTCGTTTCTGACCTGTCCAAAGCCTGTGAGACAAAGTCTTATGGTCCTTCCCCCTAAGGAACATTCTGGCTCTGCTTCTTCCCAGACAGATTTGTTTGCTTTTCTGGCAGTTCATGGGACTTGCAATATCGTTGTGAACATCATAATCCAAATGCATCAATCTGTCCACAGTTTTATGTACTGTCCAACTTGGACATGCATATGAAGTGATTGAAAATACAATAGCTTTAGGGTTAGGGTTTGGGTTTGGGGTTGGGTTAGGGTAAAAAGAAAACAGAAAATACAATGGCTGGAGTCAGGCAACCCTTAGTCATCAAAGTAACATTCTTGCTCTTCCACACTTTCAAGAGCTCTGGTGCAGCAGATTGGTCCAATGCGTTCACCCTTTGATATCTTCATGGCTGCTTCCATGAATATGGATTGGGGATCTGAGCAACATTAAGTCCTTGGCAATTTCAATCATTTCTACATGTATCATAATGTTGCTTATTCATTCAATTGTGAGAATTTGTGTTTTCTTTACATGAAAGTATAATCCATATTAAAGGCTTTGTACTTCTTCAATATGTGCTTCAAATCCCTTCTACTGCTAGCACGCAAGGCTGTGTTGTCTGCATATCACACACTGTTCATTCGGCTTCCTCCAATCTTGAGGCCATGTTCTTCTTCACAGTCCAGCTTCTTGGTTTATTTGCTCAGCAAAAAGGTTGAAGAAATGTGATAGGATACAATGCCAATGCACATATTTCCTGACTTTAAACCACACACTGTCCTGTTCTGTTTAAATCAATGCCTGTAGGTGCCTGTACAAGTTCTACAGGCACACAATGAAATCTTCTGGAATTTCAGTTCTTTGCAATCTTACCCATAATTTGTTATGATCCACACAGTTAGATGTCTTTGCAGGTTCAATCAAACACCATTAAATAAAAGCAGTGTTACTATCTGCTTTCAGTCAAAATCCATCAATACATCAGCAATTATATCTCTACTTTCACATTCTCTTTTGAATCTGGCAAAATTTTTCAACAGAAGTTTTCTGTTGATGTGTGGCTGCAACCATCCTTGAATTGCCGTCAACACAATTTTACTTATGTGCGATATTAGTAATATTAGTAGATTATTTCTACATTCTCTCGAATCATCTTTCTTTGGAATGGGCACAAATATGGATCTCTTCCAGTCAGCCAGCAAGACAGCTATCTTTCAAATTTTTTGGCCTAGACCAGTGAGTGCTTCCAGCCTGGCACCTGTTTGTTGAAATTTCTCAATTAATATTTTAATTGGCGTTTTTCACTTGTGCCTTCAATGCAGCTTAAGTTTCCTTCTTTCAATTTCTTTGGTTCTTGATCACACCCTACCTCCTGAAATGGTTGTATGTCAACCAATTCTTTTGAGTACGTGACTCTGTACATTCCTTCTCTCTTCTTTCGCCACTGCCTTTGCCGTTCAAGGTGCGACGTTTTCCTCAGGGATTCCAGCTTAAGGAATGCTGAGTGTGTTCCTCCCTTGTGGATTCTCCCTCCGGGGCTTTGTAAGTGTCATGCTATTTTTCTGATTGCTGGAGATCCTTTGAAATCTTCTGTGCAGCTCTCTTACGTCACCATTTCTTCCCATCCCTTTAGCTTCTTCTATCCACTCAAGAATGATTCTCTTTGGACATCTGCTTTGGTTTTCTCTTTCTTTCCCAGGACCGTTTGCTTTCTTCGGGCAGAATGACCCACTCCTGTAAACAGGTAGCGTCTCAGAAACTCACAGAGGCAGTTCTACCTGTCCTATAGGGTCGCCGAGTTAGTCGGCTCACGGGCCAGTTGGATTTTGAGTTTAAGGGAAGGAGAAACCACCCATCTGGGGAGGTAAAAAGGAGAAGGAAATAGAGGTTATTCAACAGGGCAGGAGATGAGCCATTGCCACTCATCAGTACCAGGAAAACCATGGTGCTCAGGGGGGTTGTTTCAGTAACGTGGCATGGAGAGGGGAGGAAGAGCGTGTTTGTTTTTAGACATGCTGAATTTGAATTTGAAGGTTTTCTGTAATCAATTATGAATGGGGAGATACTCATTTTGAATGACGAAGTAAAAGAAACCCAGAGACTGAACATTCTCCAGTGACTTGATTGTTATGTAGAAAATTTGAATTTTTCTCCAGTAAGACAAACTACTTTTGGCAAAGGGAGTTCTAAAAATAGCACTTCCTCACTCTCTGGTAAAATGATTCCTCATTTTGTTTAGCTTGCCGTGCACATATAAAGAGTCTCTCTAAAATGTCTTTGCGGTATTCCTAGTGTATTTTCTCCACTTAAAACTACCTCTTTGTATTAAACAGGCTTTCTGGCTGGTTTTGCCTGGCGCAGGTTTGTGAAAGGTTGACTTTTTGAGTTTGTGATGTGACCCAAACTACCCATTGGAGTTAGAATCTCCTTCTAGACCAATCCATCCATTCTTTTAATAACTTGGTTCCTCTTTGAGCCTCACCAGCCTTTTCTCTGCATACTTGTGGTGGAAAGCAGCCCCTGGCTGAACATACTTTCTGGGTGTGGCTCCCTTCGCACTTCCTTCATCTGGACAACATGCCTCTCACTGGTTCCTCCGAGTTTTCTATCACTAACTTGTCCGTGGTCTCCTACATGACCTCTTCGTTGAATTTGCCAACCA
Source organism: Echinops telfairi (assembly GCF_000313985.2). Lineage (NCBI taxonomy): Eukaryota > Metazoa > Chordata > Mammalia > Afrosoricida > Tenrecidae > Echinops > Echinops telfairi. Next base: position 903,587 of record NW_022106189.1, on the reverse strand, counting down.
CAGAGGCTTCCAGGATCTTCTACTGTTGGTTATAGATTTATAATTTGCAAATCAAATGGAAACGTTCAAGCTTACCCACGATGATAAAAAGAACAATAATAAAAGAAAAACACCAAGTGCTGGAGAGGATGTGGGACAATGGGAGCCCTTAGATGCGGCTGGTAGAAATGTAAAATGGTGTAGCCAGTGTGAAAACCAGTTTAGAACTTTCTCAGAAGGTTACACTTAATCACCATGTTGCCCAACGATTCTTCTCCAGGAGACTTGCAAGGCGTATAACCCCAAACTTGTTCATGAATATTCATGGCCAAATGATGGAAACAACCTGAATGTTTATCAACACCTATATGGATAAATAAGCTGCATATTTGTTCAAGAAAGTATTATTCAGCCATAAAAAGGAATAATATACTGGTACATGCTACAACACAGATGAAGCTATAAAAAGTTATGCTAATGGATGAAGCCAGATGCAACAGAAGAAGTACTGTATGATTCCACTTACATGAACTGCCTAGTATTGTTCGTTACTTTCCAATAAGTGCTCATGGTGGCCCCGTGCATGGAACCATGCATGGACCAGTCTCGGTCAATCGCCATGGTGGATTACAGATCAGACCATGTGATCTATATGCTTTTCGCTGGTGGCTCTGATTGCCCTTCAAACTGGTATGAGTTAAATAACCACTCAACATTTATGTGGAGGGTGATGGTAGAGAAGAATGGTTCTGCCATAGCTTCCATTTACAGTAAACTTATCATATCTCAAACATAGTTTTAGGAGCCTCGACTATATCTCCGAGAGTCCTCGTGTCATACAGGGTTGCTACACACAGCAATCAACTTGATGGCTCACCGCAGGAATGATCCAAATCCTCATGTTAGCCTTATGCAGTGGGCATGTGGCAGATGAAGCAACTCGGGCACAGATCAGTAAGGAATGTCCTCACTGCTCTGCATCTAAAATAGTGGAGACAGCATCCAAATCCAGATGGCTTGATGCCAGGGCCCGTTCCCACAACAAGCTACCTGGCCTCCTCGAATCGCGAAGATCGCAGACCAGTGCTCCTTACATGGCGGTTTGCTTGTCACTCACTGTTGCCAGAACATGTCCCTTGGAGGTCTTACTCCCCAACCCAAGCTGTTGATCAATGGATTCCTCTATGTACATTCAGAAGCGCCAGCCTCCCTACCACACCCCCACTCCTAACTGCCAGAGGAATACTGGTAAATCTGTTTGATTTGCCTCTCTCCATTTGTCTTCTTTATGATTGAGTGCCCTAGAACAGATTTATTTACTTTCCTGGCAGTTCATGGTATATTCAATATTTTTCTGATTCTGGCCTAAATTTCGGACCATTCCCTGTCGGTGTACTGCTGCAACTGTTTTTGAGTTTTACTCAATTATTATATCAATGCTATTGTTCAATACTTTCTATTTTCTGTTGGGTCGCCCATGCTTTGGAATGGGCACTCATATGGGTCTCTTCCAGTAGGTTGGCCAGGTCATTGTCTTCCAAATCTCAGAGGGATGAGTAGCACATCCAGTGTTGTCCGTGTGTTGAAACATGCGAATGGGAATCAATGTCAATTGACCTTCTTAAAAGTTTTCTTTCAATTTAGTTTTGGTGGAGAAAATATTTAGAATCCACTCAAAGACCTATTCACACTTCTGGTTGGCAACACCTTCCAGCTTGGTGTCTTGTGAACTTAATTTGGTGTATATAACCTTAGATATGGCTTTAGTTGTTTTGTTTTGTTTTTAACTGACCCCCCCAAATACAGTTGCTTCTTTCATATCGTCTCCCTGCTCACCCAGGCTTTTGGGAGAATTGACAGTGTTCAGAAGAGTCATCCCTCCCCGCTTCCATTTTAACTCCAATTACACTTTACACCACTTTCCATAATTGTCTAGACTCGATATGCAAGTAAGTTGTTTTTTGTCTGTGTGGTTTTTGGTAAGTCAAGCTCTATTCCCCTATTAGCTTACTTATCAAAGTTTTACCACTCCCATTTTTGGCAATGGTCTCCTTTCTGAGTTAAGTGATGTTCTGTTAAAAAACTACTCAATGTGGGAATTTTTTGGGGGGTGGGGGTGGGCAGCACAGGCAGGGGCTGCCTCAAGTTTATTTGTACAAATAGCACAGGAGGTCACCAGCTCCATGCAGATGACAGCTCAGGGGTCACACCAGGCCCTCTTGTCTTTAGATGGAATACTCTACTGTGGAGCCTTTGTGGGAGCCTGGGCACCTTGGCTTAGTGGTTATGCGTTGGACTTCTAACTGCAAGGTCAACAGTTCAAAACCACCAGCTGCTCCTTGAGAGGAAGACAGGGCTTTCTGCTCCCATAAAAACTTACACTATAGGAAACTCACAGGGCAGTGCTGCCCTGTCCTGTTAGAGGGTCACTATGAATTAGCATTTACTTGATGGCAGTGCCTTTGGGAGTTTGTGCACCTTTGGGAACAAGACTTAGAGCCTGGGCACCTTTGGGAGCTTGAACTTACATCAAGGCCTTGGCTGGAGCATCAGCCAGCCTTACCTTGAGCCTTGACTTAGTACTTTGGCTGACAGAGCCTCAGCGCCTTGGCAATAGATACCTGACAATGGTGAAGAAAGCTGATGGTGCCCGGCTATCAAAAAGTATAGCGTCTGGGGTCTTAAAGCCTTGAAGATAAACAAGTGGCCACCAAGCTCAGAAGCAACAAAGCCCACATGGAAGAAGCACACCAGCCTATGCAACCACGAGGTGTCGAAGGGATCAGGTATAAGGCATCATCAGAACAAAGAATCTTACCATAGTGAACGAGGGGTGGGGGAGTGCGGAGTGGAGACCCAAAGCCCATTTGTAGGCCACTGGGGATCCCCTTGCAGAGGGGTCTCGGGGAGGAGATGAGCCAGTCAGGGTGCGATGTAGCAACGATGAAAACTACAACTTTCCTCTGGTTCCTAAATGTTTCCTCCCCGCCCCCACTATCATGATCCGAATTCAACCTTGCAAGTCTGGCTAGACCAGAGGATGTACACTGGTACAGATAGGAACTGGAAACACAGGGAATCTAAGGCAGATGATCCAATCCCTTCAGGACCAGTGGTGTCAGTGGCGATATTGGGAGGGTAGAGGGAGAGTGGGTTGGAAAGAGGGAACTGATTACAAGGAACTATATGTGACCTCCTCCCTGGGGGACGGACAACAGAAAAGTGGGTGAAGGGAGATGTCGGACAGGTCAAGATATGACAAAATAACAATTTATAAATTATCAAGGGCTCATGAGGGAGTGGAAGCGGGGAGGGAGGGGAAAAATGAGGACCTAATGCCAGGGGCTTAAGTGGAGATGAAATGTTTTGAGAATGATGCGGGCAATGAATGTGCAAATGTGCTTTACACAATTGATGTATGTATGGATTGTGATAAGAGTTGTATGAGCCCCTAATAAAGCAATTAAAAAACAACAGCAACAAAAAAGAGATTGTTCCAGGCACCAACCCACCAACCCCACTACCCCTATCTCATTAATGTAACGAAGACCACCATTTCTACTCCAGATTCTCACTTCAAGCACAGAGGTTAGAATTTACAACACATATTGGGGGGACATCATTTAATCTTAACACTTTATAAGGAAATGCCCTGTAAAGTGAAACATTCTCCTCATTTTCTAATTAAAAAACATTTGTGCTTCATAATTTTTTAATCAGGGTAAAATGGACGCAAAATTAGTCATTTAAAAATGAACAAGTCTGTGTTCCACCACCACTGTTTGTTCCACAGTATTTCCATCATGTCCTAAAGTAAAGCCTGCACCCACTCCTTACTCCTCTCTTCAGCACTTGGCAACCTCTATGGAAGTTCTGCCTGTATATTTCATGCACACGGAATGATAGGATACGTGACCTCGTGTCTGGCTTCTTCCACTGAGCACAATGTTTCAAAGGTTCATCAATGTTGTAGCATTCATCTGTACATCATTATTTATTGTCAAGCAATATGACATTACAGGTATATACCACATTTTAAAAAATTTTTCATAGTTGATGAATATTTGAGTTGCTGCCAATTTGGGGTATGAATAATGCTGTAATAAGCATACATGCACATACATTTGTTGAGACTCTGTTCAATTCTGTTGGTTACATCCCTAGGAGTAGAATTACTACATCTACTTTATATTTATATGACCTACTCTGTATTTCTCTTTGGAGGAACTGCAAACTGCTTTCCAGGCTGCCTGTGCTGTTTAGCGTTCCCATCAACAAGGTAAGAGAATCCAGTTTCTCCACATGCTCGTGGATATTCTTTCCTTCTTTGTTTAAGCTGTTGCCTTCTTAGTAAAATGGTACTTTGGTATGGATTTGATTTGTATTTTCCTTAGTGGGTAGTGAGGAGCCCTAGTGGCATAATGGGTTATGCGTTGGGCTGCTAACCACAAGGTCAGCAGTTTGAAAACACCGACTGAAAAAAAATAATAATAAAATAAATAAAAAAGAAAAAAAAGAAAACACCGACTGTGGGAGAAAGATGACCCTTTCTACCCCCATACAAATGCACGGTCTCGGACGCTTGCAGAGGCAGGTCTACTCTATCCTAAACGTTTCTATGAGTCTGAGCTGATTTAACGGCTGTGGTTTGAGTTTAAGTGACTCCTGATAGTACTCATCTTTTCGTGTTTTTATCTTCTTGGAGAAATGTGCATTCGGGTGCTTTGTCTATTTTTTTCCTACTAGGTTATTGAACTTCAATATAATAAAAAATATTTAAGAACTTAAAATGCCTTCATTGTCTGACTTCTTGAAAGATGGCAGACTGCAACACACATGATCCAAACCCTCTACAATAAAAACATGGGAGACCAAATAAAATAGGTACTGATGATAATCCTGGAGCCCTGACTTTCAGCAGAAAGGGTAGAGAAGTGGATCAGATGCTGGCTAGGAAAAGAAGCTAAACCAGAGCAAAGAACAAGAGAGCAGACAAAATGGGTGAATTTTCAGCAAGTATGGCAATTTGGAACTTTTGCAAGCAGTATTTGATTGGGACAATGACCTGATATTTAGGAGAACACACACGCCCACATACGTGGCTGGCAACCAGAAAGCATTTGTGCCTACACAACCCAATCACACCCATACTCATACTTCCTACAGCGCCACCCACTGAGTGAAGGCCACCACCTTCTCCGGCACCACCTAGTAATTGATCAGCAGAGCCAACCCCAGCCCAACCCACTCTGACCTCAATGAATAGCGAACAGAGCTGAAAACCACACGCCCCTCGTCTATCACACACATCAGCAGACAACGTACCACCACTGACTAAATACCAATACAATAGCATCGCAGAGTCTCAGAGACAACGGGCAACCTCAGTTCACATCAAGAAACAAGACGGATCGGCTCAAACAATTAACCAAAATACAAAGCCAGAACAATTTCCTGAGGGAAAAAATTCAGTGACGCCATCTGATAAGAATCATATCAAGTGAATTGTAAAGACTACGGAAGAATATTAAAGAATGATGTCTAGGTCTTTTAATGGACTGAGAGAAAAATGAGGAAACTACAAACAAAAATCAAGGCAAAAGCCCTAAAGAAATTCAGAAAAACACTAAAGAAGAAGGGGAAAATGGAAAATTAGAGCCTGTACAAAAACAGCCAATAGACATCCAGAAGGCTAGTACTAAGACTTCAGACTAGATACTGCAGTGAAAGTGCAAGGAGTATAATGGAGTCAATAGACGACAGGCGTAGCAAGATTAAAGCTAAATCTCCCAACACTAATGCCCTAGAGCAGAGTGAGCAAATGTTCAAGAAGGAAGAGCCAATCCTGCCCCTCATAATTTAAAAATTACTAGAGAGCCAAAATACATTTTACAAACAAATTAAATCACCATTATTTGAAATTTGCTTAAATGTTTTCTATTTTGCTTCAGAGCCACATGTTTGTGAAGAAAGAGCTGCATACAGCTCACAAGCTGAAGTTTGCCAACCCCAGCCCTAGAGAATCAATTAAAAAAGGGGGGGGGGCAAAGAAAACTCCAATACTTAACAAAGCACACTGATCAATACTGTGTAGGACACCATCAAGAGAAATAAGGCAGACGTGATCTGAATTTCAGATCAGGAAGAAAGAGACGCTTTTAAAAAGAGAAAATTGTCAGTGATTTGTTGGAGGAGCACTTCCCTCCTACCAAGGAGACAAGATATCAGACATGCATTCAAGAAACTCGAGGGACCTTGAATAGAATAAACCCCCAAAGGAAGATCACCAAGACAGGATATAATCAAACTTTCCTAAACCAAAGGCAAGAATCCTTAAAGCAGCTCAGGATGAAAATGAAAATTTACCTACAAAGGTGAACCTATGATTTCTCAGCAGAAACCAATCAGGGTGCAATGTAGCAGCGATAAAAAATACAACTTTCCTTTAGTTCCTAAATGCTTCCTCCTCCCCCACTATCATGATCCGAATCTACCTTGCAAGTCTGGCTAGACCAGAGGATGTACACTGGTACAGATGGGAACTGGAAACACAGGGAATCCAGGGCAGATGATCCCTTCAGGACCAGTGGTGTGAGTGGCGATACTGGGAGGGTAAAGGGAGGGCTGGTTGGAAAGGGGGAACCGATTACAAGGATCTACATGTGGCCTCCTCCCTGTGGGACGGACAACAGAAAAGTGGGTGAAGGGAGACGTCGGACAGGTCAAGATATGACAAAATAATAATTTATAAATTATCAAGGGCTCATGATGGAGAGGACAGCGGGGAGGGAGGGGAAAAAATGGGGAGCTGATATCAGGGGCTTAAGTGGAGAACAAATGTTTTGAGCATGATGTGGGCAATGAATGTACAAATGTGCTTTACACAATTGATGTATGTATGGATTGTGATAGGAGTTGTATGAGCCTCTAATAAAGCGATTTTTTAAAAAAGAAGACAATATAGTGATATATTTATTCAACAGAAGAAAAAAAAAACCAACCTTGCCAACCTAAAATTATATACCAAGTAAAACTGTCCCTAAAATGCAATGATGAAATTAGGACATTTCAGTTACACAAAAATTAAAGAAATTTCTAAACCCCAGAACATCTTGTAAAAAATACTAAAAGGAGTTCTTTGTACAGACAACTAACAGAAGGCAATAATCTTAAATTCACATACATGACACCACTACCCAGAAGTAAACACAGATATAAATACAACAAACCTGCAAGACTGTAAGTAAGGAGCCAGAAATATCAATTTATAAACAAAGGCATCTACACAGTAAAAGAAGGAGCAATTAGAGTAGGAAAGAACTCCCAAATGGAGAGGAAGTCAAGACAATGTCAAGACAGAACAGACTGTTTTAAACTTGGAGTAAAACAATAATTATAAGCTAATCTCTAAGAAAATTAATAAACCTGCACATCAAAATAAAAAGGAAAGAACACAGATGTTACTTTGAGGACTAAGGTGCACCTGCCCCAAAGCATTGTGCTTTCAATCACCTCATCTGCATGTGGAAGCTGGACATTGACTAAAGAAGACTGAAGACGAATCGCAGCACTTAAATTCCAGTGTTAGCAAAGAACATTCAAAGTACCACAGACTATCAAGAGAACACACAAATCAGTCTTGGAAAAAGTCCAGTCAGATTGCTTCTTAGGGGCAAAGATGGCAATACTTCATCTAACATACTTTGGACACATTGCCAGGAGAGATCAGTCCCTGGAGAAAGGCATCATGCCTGGTAAAGTAGAGGATGTAAAGTAGAGATGCACTGACACAGTGATTGAAACCACGGGCGCAACATAAGAACAACTGTGAGAATGGTGCAGTATTGTGTTCTGTTGTACATACCTACTCCATGGCACCTGACAAGAACACAACAGCAATGAAGAAAATGTGAAGAATAGCTACAAACAAAATGAACTCAACACCAAGCGTCACGTGAAACAAGAACTCAGCAGCACTGCTACACACACCACATACATGCACAGCAGAACGACAGCCAAAGTCACACCTGCTGATAACTGTTCAATGTAAATGAACTAAACACACCAATCAAGAGACAGAGAGTGGAAGATGAATAAAAATCAGGACCTATTAATATGTTGGCTCTCAAAGACACATTCTATACACAAAAATGGACTAAAACACAAAGGATGGGAAATATCTCAAGATAATGGCAGGCAAAAAAGAACAGGGTGACAATATTAATAACTTCGGATAAAAAGGACTTTAGGGAATAAGCCAGCATAACAGATAAAGAAGGACATGCTATGATGTTTAAAGGGTCCATTGAACAAGAGTACATAGCCACAATGAATATCTGTGCACCCAATGAAAGAGCCTCAAAATAAACTCAACGAACAGAGAAGGAAGCTTACATGAGTAGTAGGAGACGTCAATGCGCCACTCTTGATGAAAGTAAAACAGCCAGGAGCTCGGCACAGACACTCGCTGCCGTCAAGGCAATACTGACTCACAGCGACCCTGTACGGCACACAGGGTAGACTGCCCTTGTGAGTTTCTGAGGCCGTAACTGTTGAAGAGAGTAGAGATCTCCATCTGTCTCCCTTTGAGGTGCTGGTGGTTTTGAGTCACTGACCTTTCAGATCAGCCCAACTCATAACCCCTACACCACCAGTGCTGCTCCACAAAGACACGGGAGAACTAAATAACACAATCAAGTAACGGCCTCATAGACGTACAGAACACTCAGCACAATATATATCCTTTGCCAACTCAAATGGCAGATCCTCCCGAATCAACCGAATATTAAGGACGCCTCAATAAATGTTAAAACATTGAAACATTGCAAAGCATCTTCTCAGATCACAATGCTATAAACTTAGAAATCAATAATAGGAAAATTAAATGAAAAAAATCAAAGACATGAAAATTGAATAACACCCTGCTTAAAAATTACTGGGTAACAGAAGAACATTTTTAATAAAATGAAAAATACTTGGAATTAAATGAAAATACAACTTAACTAAACCTTTGGGTCACAGCAAAAGCAGTGCTCAGAGGGCATTTTATTAACGATAAATGCACACATCAAAAATAAAGAACCCAAATCAGCATTCTAACCCAATATCTCCAACAATCAGAAAAAGAGCAGTAAGATAAGCTTACAGTCACAATAAGAAATAATAAAAACCAGAGCAGAAATAAACAGAAAAAATAATAGCATCAATAAAACTAAAAGTTGGCCCTTTGACAGGATTAGTAAAATAAACTACTGGAAATCTAACAAATGAACAGAAGCAAAAACATGAATACAAAATGATGTGGGTGATGTCATAACAGAACATACTGAAATTAAAAGGCTAATAACCAAAGACTATGAAGAACTGTACTCTAATAAATTTTACAATCCAGACCAAATTGACACATTTCTAGAAAAACACTAAACTAACACCAACTGAGGTAAAAATTTGAAGTGATTCATAACAAGAGAGGTCGATCGATCTTGCAAGTCTGGCTAGACCAGAGAAGGTACACTGGTACAGATAGGAACTGAAAATACAGGGAATCCAAGATGGATGAGCCCTATAGGACCAGTGGTGTGAGTGGCAAAACAGGGAGGGTAAAGGGAGAATGGGTAGGAAAGAGGGAACTGATTACATGGAACTGTGTGTGACCTCCTCCCCGGGGGACAGACAACCGAATAGTGGGTGAAGGGAGACGTCGGACAGGGCAAGATATGACAAAATACCCATTTATAAACTATCAAGGGCTCATGTGGGAGGGGGGATCGGGGAGGGAGGGGAAAAATGAGGACCTAATGTCAGGGGTTTAAGTGGAGAGAAAATGTTTTGAGAATGATGTACAAATGCGCTTTACACAATCGATGTGTGTATAGATTGGGAAAACAGGTGTATGAGCCCCTAATAAAATGTTTAAAAAAAAAAAAAGAGAGAGGTCGATCAGGTCATCAAACCCCGACCCCTTCCCCCAAAACCTTCCCACCACCACCAACCACAACAGGTCTAGGTCCATGGGGCTTCACTGGAAAATTCCATCAAATATTCATGGACGAGTTGGTATAACTTCTATTTAAACTATTCTAGAATATAGAAAAAGCAGGGATACTCCTAAATCCAAGATACGTAGAGCATAATCCTGATGGCAACACTAGGCAAAGATATCAAATAAAGCTATAGATCAGGGTGGAGGGAGGGTGGGTTGGAGAGGGGGAACTGATGACAAGGATCTACATATAACCTCCTCCCTGGGGGACAGACAACAGAAAAGTGGGTGAAGGGAGACGTCGGACAGGTCAAGATATGGCAAAATAATAAATTATCGAGGGTTCATGAGAGAGGGGGGAACGGGGAGGGAGGGGAAAATGAGCTGATGCCAGGGGCTGAAGTGGAGAGCAAATGTTTTGAGAACGATGAGGGCAATGAATATACAAATGTACTTTACACAATTGATGTATGTATGGATTGTGATAAGAGTTGTATGAGCCCCCAATAAAATGATTTTTTTAAAAGTGCCCACAGAATGTCAACATCCTTAAGGGCATATACTCAAAATCTCAATGGAGAAAGACTGAAAGCGCTCCCGTTACAAACAGGAGCCAGCAAGGACGCCCTGGACCACTAGTCTTCTGCAGCATTGTGCTGGGAGTCTTACCTAGAGCTATCATACAATAAAGAGAATTAAAGGGCATCGAAAATTAGTAAAGAAGAAGTAAAACTATGTCTGTTTGCAGATTATATGATCTCACATAGAAAATCCATAAAACTTAACAAGAAAATTACTGGAATTATTAGAAGATTCAGCAAAGTGGTAAAATATAACCTTATGAAAATCAAATTCCTTTACACTACCAAAGAGAGCTCTGGAAAGGAAATAATTTACAATGTCGTTGCTGTTAGGTGCCTTTAAGTCAGTGCTAACACATAGCAACCCTGTGTGTACAACAGGACAAAACACTGCCGGGGAGCGGGGAGGGAGGGAAAAAGAAGAGCTGATACCAAAGGCTCAAGTAGAAAGAAAATGTTGATGGGCAACATATGTACACGTGTGCTTAATACAATTGAATGATGGGTTGTTATATGATTTGTAAGAACCCCTCAATAAAATGATTGATAAATGATAACCAACAAAACTGCTTGGTCCGCCTCATCCTCACAATTGTTGGTCTCATTGTTGAAGCCATTGTGGCACTCTATCTGGTTGACGGTCTTCCATCTAGTTCTTAAAAATACAATAGCCACCTAACATAGAAACTATTTTTGAGAAAATTTCATCAGAAATACAAAAGACCTATACAAAGAAAAATAAAAAGCACTACAACAAGAACCCAAAAGAGGTAAGTGGTAGAATATGCCATGCTCATAGACTGATTTTCACTAACACTGTGAAAATGTCAATACTACCCAAAGTGGTCTATAAATATAAAGCCATTTGGATCAAGCTTCCATTATTATTTAAAGAGATGGAAAAACTAGCCACCAACTTTACATGGAAAGGAAAGAGAACCTGACTATACAAAGCACTACAAAAGAAAAATAATAAAATCAATGGCCTCATACTTCCTCATCTCAAAATCTACTACACAGCCATAATAATCATAGCAGCTCAGTACTCGCACAATGACAGAGACAGTGACCACTGGAAGAGAATTGAGAACCCAGAATTAAACCTGCACACCTATGGTAAGCTGATCTTTGTCAAAAGGCCAAAAATAATTAAATTAAATGGTTAAAGAGAGTCTCTTTAACAAATTCTACAGGAAAAACAGGATATCTATTTGTAGAAAAATGAAACATAGCCCATACATACCTCACATCACATATAACTACAAACTCAAGATGGAAAGGTGGATCAAAGACCTAAATATAAAATGTAAGACTATAAAGGTTAGTAATGACAAAATAGAGGCAAACTCAAAGTTTCCAAATATTCTTAAACTTAAAATCCCTAATAAATGACTTGAAATACTATAAAAAATAATTGTAAACACACAAACAGTGGAAAACAAACCAGACAACTGAACTTCTTAAAATCAACACTTGCATGCATCAACAATTTTCACCAAATGAGTAAAAAGGGAATGCACTGACTAGGAAAAGTCCTTGGCAATAGTGTATCAGACAGGGGAGAACTCTAAAGAGAAGATTTTGTGACCTGGTGTCATAGTGGTTACACGCTGGGCTGCGATCCTCATGGTCAGCACTTCGAAACCACCAGCGGCTTCTTGGGAGAAAGACATGGCTTTTCTACTCCCACAAACGCTTACCCTCTTGGTTGGTGGCTGTGAGTTGGCATCCACTCGATGGCAGTAAGTGGGTACCCCCCACCCCAAAAAAGACAAATACTCTAACTGAAAATGGATAGAAGCCAGGAACAGGTACTTCACTAAAGAAAATATTCAGGTGGCCAATAAACACATGAAGAAATGCTCAAGATCATTAACCATTAGAGAGATGCAAATCAAAACAATAATGAGATATCATGTCATCCTAGAATGAATAGCAAAGGTGAAAGAAAAAGGAAGAAAACACCATTTGCTGATGAAGGTGGAGCAAAAGAGTCTGCAAGCTTTTCAGCTTAATAAATAGATACAAGTTTGAACGATGAATGTTAAAGGGCATATTGGCCATTCCCTACCCAAGTTTAAAATATGTACTCTCAACCCATACATACCCATCACAAGGCATGTATTTTACTGCCATATGGAAGTGAGCAATTGTATATATCCAAGGATATTCATTGCAACATTGTTTGTAAAAGAAAAATATTGGTGAAAAAAAGAAAAATATTGGAAATAACAAATCTTCATCAATAGATGTCCTAAAGAAGTTATGATACCTCCTTTACCACAAACCTGTGTTAAGTTGTCAAAATAAATGAAGTAGATCAATATATCGGGACAGAAATTATGCCTTTGATGTCATGTTAATAACAAGAAAATAGAAAACGTTCTCATTTAAAAAATTAAAGCATACATGTGCAACACACACAATCAAAATTAATTAAAAATATTAGTTCAGTAGTTACCTCTGTGGGATGGAAAGTAGAAATCGGGATAAAGGTGTGGATGCAACACTGAGCTTTCACTGTTTCTTTACATCTGTCTGTACTGTATTGCCATTTCAATAAGCGTTGACACTTTCCTAGTAAATTGCCTATGGATAGTCACTAAAACACAAGGACCAAAAATATCTCCTAAAAGCATCCTTCTAATCACATGAAACTGGAAAACTACCAAAGGCCTATCAACAGTGGAATAGACAAATATATTATGGTAATTTCTCAATAAGCTATTTGACAGCCAAAAGAATGATTGATTTACAACTATTCAAGCAGTATGGATGCTTTTTCCAAGAATAATATTGTGCACAAAGACTCTGGTTTCCACATTGAGTATTCTCTCCGTTATTTCTTAACGTACACAGTCCAGTGGAAGCCAGTTATAATAATACAAACTGTCTCACAGAGTCTCTTGAGGAAAGAACTGAGGGAGATTTCAATCCAACAGCCGATGAGGATCTATCAGGTGGATGTGCGTCTTTCCTCACTTGAATCTGCAGAAGGGACGGCAGTCCCGACGGACAACACGACTACAAATGTCCAAGAGACATTGAACTAAGCCACGTGTGCATTCATGACCCATAGAAATTGTGAGATAATCAAGATTTCTTATTTTAAATATCCAACCTTTTATTTACTTGGCTTTAATAAAGAAAGAAAGTATACCTCGTATAATCTATAAAATACAAAAGCAGGCCTAAAACAAGTCTAACAAAAATAATAGGATTGAAATCCTACAGAATACTCTAACTATAAAGGAATTAAGCTAAAGATCAATATCAAAATATTCCCAAATGTTAGAAATTAAGGAACACTTTTAAAAAATCAAATGAGTCAAAGAATAAATCACAACAAAACTTGGAAAACTATTTCTAACTATATTTGAACTCAAATAAAGACAGTCTTGAAGAAAAGGAATGGACCTACAGGGTTTTTACTACCAGATGTAAAGACTCACTGCAATGTTACCATGTCGTGACAGAGGTTCACACAGCATAGACAGGCCAGCGGAACAGAACAGAGTCTGGGAACAAGTCCACACGTACATAAAACCCTGTGGGGCAATTCTAGTTTGTCTTCCTAGGCCACTCTGAGTCGTAGCCTCTGTAAAACCATACTGTCCTATCATTTTCTTGCATTGCCAACCTTTGGTTAGCAGCCAAGCACTTAATCACTGTGCCAGCAGGACTGCATACACACATGTAGACAATTTATTAAAAGTTCATAGTATTGGGGAAAGAATCATTCTTTTAATAAATGGCACGGAGTAAATAAGAAAATCTTCCAAACCTAGGAGTCTTGGTGGTGTAGTGGTTACAGTTGGAATGTGATCCCCAAGGTCAGCAGTTCTAAACCACGAGCAAATCCTTGGGAGAAAGACAGGGCTTTCTACTCCCATAAACAGTTACCGTCTCAGAAATTCATAGGGATAGTTCTACCCTGTCCTAGAGGGTCGCTAGGAGTCAGCGTCGACTTGATATAATGACTGAGTTTGAGTTCTAAACTAATCTCATAGCCATGGAGTCCACTCTGACCCATGTGACCCTATAGGGCAGGTTCGAACTGCCCCTATGGGTTTCGGAGACTATAACTCTTCACAGGAGTAGAAAGGCTCATCTTTCTCCTGAGGAGTGGCTGACCTTTCGGCTAGCAGCCAAGCACCAAGGCTCATAAGATATCCTTAGGAGGGAAAAATGAATATTGACCCCTATCTCAGCTCATCATAAAAATCAATTCCAGGTGGATCATTGATCTACTTGTGAAAGTTAGAGCAACAGAGGTTGTTGTTGTCAAGTGTCATCGAATCAGTGCTAACTCACAGTGGCCCTGTGTACAGGGTACAACAGAAGGAAACACTGCCGGGTCCTTTGCCATCTTGACAATTGTAGTTAAGTGTGAGCCCATTGTTGAAGCCACTGTGTCAATGCATTTCACTGAGTCTTTCTCCTTTATGCTACCCGACTTTAGCAAGCCTGGTGTCCTTTTCCAGGAAATGATCGCTCTTAATAACACAGCCAAAGTGGGTGAGACACAGTAACATAAGACACTACTGTATATAAAACCTCGTGGATAGCCCAAGTTTTCCTAAGTAGAACAAAAAAAGCACAGAGCTTAAAGAAAAAAGATTAACCAACTCTATTGTGTTAAGATTAGGAACTTCTGTTTATCAAGAAACACTGCTCATATTATTATCTCTGCAGGTCTACCTAGATAAGCTAGGCTGGATAAACAATCTGGAGGAGAAAACAAAAGACTGATGGTTCTGGGGGCATGGGAGATGGGGAGACAGGGGAATGGAAGTGGGTGTTAACAAATCAAGGGAGAAGGGAACAACAAGTGATCAAAAATCAATGGCGAGGAGGGTGTAAGGCCTGGTAGGGCTTGATCAAGGCCAATGTAACCAAGAGGAATTACTGAAACCCAAATGAAGGCTGAGCATGAGAGTGGGGCAAGAGGAAATTAAAAGGAAATAGAGGAAAGAACTAGGAGGCAAAGGACATTTAAGGAGGTCTAAATACAGGCATATACATATGTAAATATATTGATATATGATGATGGAGAAATAGATCTATTGTGCATATATTTATAGGTGTAGTATTAAGGTAGCAGGTGGACATTGGGCCTCTACTCAAGTACTCCCTCACTGCAAGAACACGTTGTTCTATTAAACTGGCATTCCATAATGCTCACCTTCCCGACATGATCGCTGAAGACAAAGCAGGTGCATAAGCAAATGTAGTGAAGAAAGCTGATGGTGCCCCACTGTCAAAAGATATAGCGTCTGGGCTCTTAAAGGCTTGAAGGTAAGTAAGTGCCCATCTAGCTCAGAAGCAACAAAGCCCACATGGAAGAAGCACATCAGTCTGTGTGATCATGAGGTGTCATAGGATCAAGTATCAGGCACCAAAGAACAAAAAAAACATATCATTGTGAATGAGGGTGAGTGCGGAGTGCTCAGGCTGGTGTGCTTCTTCCATGTGGGCTTTGTTGCTTCTGAGCTAGATGGCTACTTGTTTATCTTCAAGACTTTAAGACCCCAGACGATATATTTTTTGATAGCCAAGCTCCATCAGCTTTCTTCACCATGTTTACTTATGCACCCGCTTTGTCTTCAGTGATCATGACGGGAAGGTGAGCATCCTTTTCCTCTAGTTCTTTAATGCTTCCTCATCCCCACTATTATTATCCCAATTCTATCTTACAAATCTGGCGAGTCCAAAGGATATACAATGGTACAGATAAGAGTTGGAAACACAGGGAATCCAGAACAGATAAACCCCTCAGGACCAATAATGAGAGTAGCAATACCAGGAGGGGAAGGGGAAGGTGGGGGAGGAAGGGGGAACTGA
>NW_022106189.1:880821-887101 GCF_000313985.2 Echinops telfairi | reverse complement strand
AACTGATCACAATAATCTACATATAACCCCCTCCCAGGGAGACAGACAACAGAAAAGTAGGTGAAGAAAGACATCGGACAGTGTAAGAAATGAAAAAATAATAATAATTTATAAATTATCAAGGGTTTGGGAGGGAGGGAGAGTGGGGGAGGGAGGGGGAAAAATGAAGAGCTGATACCAAGGGCTCAAGTGGAAAGAAAATGTTTTGAGAATGATGATGGCAACATATGTACAAATGTGCTTGGCACAATGGATGTGTTTATGGATTGTGATAAGAGTTGTATGACCCCTCCAATGAAATGATTTAAAAAAATGACACTATTAAATGAGTAACCAGGAGAGCTGCAGAGTGGGAGAGGATATTTAGAGACAGATAATGGACAAAGAACTTGTATAAAGAATATTTGAAGAATCCCTAAAATATTAATTTTAAAATGTCAGATATCCCAATAGAAAAAAGAAATTGGCAAAGGATATGAATAGCAGTTCACAAATGTGGATATCTAAATGGTCATTATATGAGGTGGTACCCCTCAAAAAAAAACCCAGAATTGTGCTGGGCAGAGAAGAGCTTTGGTAGAGTGTGCAGGTAGCGGTAACTTCCTGCGCATTTTCCCACTAGGTGAGCATCAAACCAAGCAACTCTCTCTGAGTTAGTGGCATCGCCTGGGAAGGTTCTCTGGTCACAGTGAATTTTCCGTAAAAGCAGTTTCACTCAAGCCTATTTTTGGTGATGGCCGATTTAAGAGAACAGCTTGCAGCTATGAAATTGTGTTTCCTGCTCTGGAAAAATGCCACAGAAACTGTTGTGCTGTTGAACACAGCTGACCAGCACAGAGCTATGGGAAAAACTCAAGTGTATGAGAGGTTTTCTCATTTCGAAAAAAGGTGAAATGTCAACTGATGACAAACCTCATTCTGGATATCTGTCAACTTCCCAAACAAATGAAAATGTCACATTTGTATTTAGTTTCACCAGGTCAGAATAATAATCAAGGTTTCTATTTAGAGGTTCTGAAAAGATAGTGTAACAGTGTGTGACGAAAAAGACCTGATTTGTGGCAGACCGGGGACTGGTTTTGCCACCATGATAATGAATCTGCACACACAGTCAGCTCAGTGCACCGGCTTTTGGCAAAAAGCAGTATGCCTCTCTTGCCCCACACAGTTTAGTCACCTGACCATACTCCATGCAACTTCTTTTTGTTTCCACAAATGGTGAGGGACATGAGAGGACAGTGATTTGATGATGTAGAAAAGGTGAACAACAACAACAAAAACGAGGGTGCCAGCCATCCAAACAGATGTGTTTTTAAAATGTTTCCAAGAATGGAATCACAGATTTGACAAATGCATTAAGTGTAATGGAGAGTACTTTGAAGGTGATAAGTTTTTGTTGTTTTTTAAATTTTTTTATAAGGTTATTTTGTAAAGAAAAAAATTAAATACATAGCTTTGGGGGTGGATTCTGGTTTTTTTTGGACTGTTATGAGTCAGAAGTGACTCAATGGCAGTTAGATACATTAAAAAGGTGCTTTATGCCATAGTTATCAGGTAAATTCAAATTAATAGAATAAGGAGATACTACTATAGTCCCACCAGAACGTTAAAATTAATATGCGTAACAATACCACACGTTGATGAAGATGTGAAGCACTGGGTGAGTAAATTGATTGAGTTGCTTTGGAACACAATTGAGCAATTTCTAATAAGGATGAACAGACAACACATCCTGCGATGCAGAGGGTCTACTTCAAGATGTGTGAGAAACATACAAATGCACATCAAAAGTCACAGATAAGAATACCTGTGGATGTTTCATAATAGCACCAAACTAGAAACTAATCACCACCGTAATGGATACATGGGTCAATACATTTTGGTATATTCAGACAATGGACTTTTATGCAGAATAAAATCCTGCCACGCATCTGTCAGTTTGTCATACTGTGACACTTTGGTGCTGCGGTGATGTAGAAGCTGCACTGCTAGTATTTCAAATACCAGCAGGGTCACTCGTGGTGACCTCCCAGACTTACACGGACCAGGGTGAAGCATATGGTGCTCCACTTTGGAAAACACTGGCCACTAAAAGCCTTATGAATATCAGGGGGACATTTCTGGGAAATGAGCCCCTCAGATAGAAGTCACTCAAAGTACAACTGGGAAAAAGCAGCCTCCTCAGAGTAGGGTCACCCTGCTGACATGGCGAAAGCAAACCCTTTAGGAATTCCATTTGCTAATCTGATGACTCGGAATCAGAGGGAACAGCGGTAAACAGCCATTTATAATCAAAAGGGGGAATGTTTGAAGTATGACTTTAGAAAAATTGGAAGCTGTGAAAAAATAAAATGGAATACATAAAGATTGATAAGCTAGGTAGCAGTGTGGTGAAATGGACTAGCACCAGCCACTTTGAAACTGATATGGTCTACTGTGCTGGGAATGGAAAGCTGATGAACATTCTTCTTCAAAAGGAACATCTCAAGGTCTAGGCTGAAGGACAATGCTGTCAATAATAGAATAATATCCACACACCTACAAGGGAGACCAGTTGGTATGACTATTATTCAAACTTACACACCAACCACCAGTGCCAAAGATGATGAAATTGAGGATTTTCGCCAACTTCTTTGGTCTGAAATTAATCAAGATGTATTGATACTTACTGGTGATCAGGATGCAAAAGGTAGAAACAAAGAAGAAAGAATCACAGTTGGAAAATATGACCTTGTTGATAGAAATGAAATAGATGACATGGCTGACTTACAAATTGCAAATAGCTTTTTCAACAACCTAAGTAGCAACTGTACACATGAACTTCACCTGACGAACGACACAAAAACCAGAGTGACTGCTTTTGTGCATAGAGACCATAGAGAAGTTCAACGTTACTGCTCAGAACAAGACCAGGGACTAACTGTGAAACAGACTACCAGTTGCTTGGATGAAAATTAAAGTCAAAGCTACAAAAGCAAAACAAAACAAAAACACCTGCAACACATCCATAAGAGCCAAAGTATGAGCTTCAATATATTCCACCTGAATTCAGAGACCGCCTCAAGAATATATTTGCTGCATCGAACACTAATGACTGGAGATCAGATGAACTGTGGGATGACACCACGGACATCGTACATGAAGAAAGCAAAAGGCCTTTAATAAGAGAAATGACAAAAATAGGTGTCAGAAGAGACTCTGAAATTTGCTCTTGAATGTAGAGAAGCCAAAGTAAAAGGAAGAAATAATGAAACAAAAGAGTTGAACAGAAGATTTCAAATAGTGACTTGAGGAGACAAAATAAGTGTTACAGTAAAATGTGCAAAGATCTGGTGTTATAAAACCAGAGGGAAGAACATGGTTGGCATTTCTTAAATTGAAAGAGCTGAAGAAAAATTCAAGCCTTAAGTTGAAATACGAAGGATCCTACGTGCAAAATACTGACTGATACAAAGAGCATCAAATGAAGGTGGAAGGAATACACAGTCACTATACCCAAAAGCCTGACATTCAAACATTTCATGATAAAGAATGAAAGATACTGAAGGAAGAAATGCAGGCTGCACTGAAGGCATTCACACACACACACACACACACACACACACACACACACACACGCTCCAAGATTGGTAGAGTATTGATCAAGATGTTTCAACAGTCAGAGGGAATACTGGAAGGCTCATTGGTCTGTCAAGAAATTTGAGAATCTAACTGAGAGGCAGAGAGCCATATCTAAAGAAAGGTGATCCAGGAGAATGTGGAAATTATCAAACAATATCCTTCCAAGAGAATTCAAAGACGGTTGCAGCAATATGCCAACATGGAAATGCCAGAAATTCAAGCCTGATTCAGAAGAGCATGTGAAATGAAGGATAGCATTCCTCATATCAGATACATCTTGGCTGAAAATAGAGACTATCTGAAAGATTCTGAGCTGTGTTTTATTGGCTCTGCAAAAGCAATATGCAACAGTATGGATCATACCAAATTACAGATAATGTTGTAAAGAATGGGGATTCCAGAGGACCTAATTGTGTTCACACATGCACCAAGAGGCAGTCTTTCAAACAGAACAAGAGAATATTGTGTGGCTTACAATCAGGAAGTGTGCATCAGGCTTGTATCTTTTCACATATTTATTAATCGGTGTGCTACGCAATCATTCAAGGAGCTGGACTGCACGATGAAGAACCCAGGCCAGGATGGGCAGAAAGCTCATCTCGAACCTGTCGCATCCAGATGAAACAGCCTTCGTACTGAAAGGGAAGAGGACTTGAAATAGTTATTGATGAAGGTCAAAGACAATCCTACAGATTGGATGGATTTTGTCTCCTTTATGCTGAGACAAAAATTCTCATAACTGGACCAATAAGTAACATCATGATAAACAGAGAAGAGTTTGAAATTGTCGAGGATTTTATTTTACTTGGATCCACAATCAATAAAATCAAATGACATTGCCCCTGGCAGCCATACTGCAAAAGGTCTTTTTAAGTGTGAAAGAACAAAGATGTCACTTTGAGACCCCAGGTGAGCCTGCCCCAAGCCATGATATTTTTAGTCACCGCATCTGCATGTGAGTTGAATAATGAATAAGGAAAACCAAAGAAGAATTCACGTCTTTGAGTTAAGGTGTTGGCAAAAAATGCTGATCAGATCCTGAACTGCTGGAAGAGCACATAAATCTGGCTTGGAAGAAGTACAGCCAGAGTGCGCCTTAGAAATAAGAAAGGTGAGTCTCTCTTTCATGTACAGTAGGCATATTGTCAGGAGGGACCAGTCCCTGGAGAAGGGCATCATGCTTGGTCAGCAAAAAAGAAGACACACACACACACACACACACACACACACACCCTCCCCCCAAGAAGACCCATAATGAAATGGATTGACACAGTGCCAGCAACAAAGGGCACAAACATGGCCGCGATTTCCTGCTGTCGTCCAGAGGACTGTTATTAAGCAACAATGCTAGTACACCCAACATAGACTGAATCTCTTGAACATAGGTTGAGTGAAAGAAGCCAGATGTGAAAGAGTGCCTTCTGTACGATCCATAGAATTCTATTTATATCAAGTTCAAAAGCAAGCAAAACGAATCTTCCTTTGAGGAGGAAGTAGGTTAGTGCCTGGGTGTGAGCGATGACTGGGAAGCTTCTCCCCTTGACCCAAGAGTTCACCTTGTGAGATTTCGGAGTTGGGCATTCAAGCTGTGTGTGGTTTCCCACGAAATGCCGTCTTTAGTTATAGGGCCTCTGGTGGTGCGGCGCAGTGAGTGCTGGGTTGTTAACCAAAGAGTCCGCAGCCCGAATCCACCAGCCAGGCCCCGGGAGAAAAACAAGGCTGTCAGCTCCGGTAGAGACTCGCAGTCTCACAACTCCTCGGGGGCAGCGCTGGTCCGCCCCATAGGGCTCCTCTGAGTCACAGTCACCTCCAGGGCTGCGGGCTGTGGGTGGTGGGCTGTCACTTGCTATTGAATTGACTCTGACTCATGTGTGTGTAGAAGTGCTGCATCGTTTATTAAAAAGCATCAATCATCTGAAACCACCATGACAGCAATCTGAGACTGAACAATTTTTGTTCAATCACCGTTTGTCAGGACAGCTCCAATGTCCCCATTTGCACCTCCACATTAGGCAGAAGACCAAGAGGCTGGACAAGCGATTTTCTCTTCAGGCTGCCGGCAGCCTTTGTAATCCATCTTCTTAACCACAGCGAGGAAAAGTTCTCCCTTGAGAGGACACTTTCTGCAGTCTAGGAAACGCTCAGTGGACTAATCTTAGAAAGAGGAACCTACATCAGGGGCTACATTTAATAATGGAATCAAGAAGTGATTCAGAGGAGAAAACAGCTTGGGTAAACAAGACAAAAATAGAGCCCAACAAATTTACTCAGACACAGCTCGGCCCCTGGAGGAATCCCACACTAATTCTTAGCACAGATCACTGCAAGGGTGTAGCTTTGATCCCAACTGCTTATTTAACTGAATTTAGGCATTTGGTGTCCCAAAGCGAGCAGTTTGTAGTTATCATTCCCAAGCTCCTTCGACCCCTATCTATGTCTGGGTACCATGGCAGCTGGTCGTCAAAAGCAACCTCACCTTTTCTTCCTTATCCCCACAGGGCAGCACTGAGCAGGCAAGACTGTGGCTTTGGTTTGTTGCATTTTGAAGCAAGAAAAATTATATATATATATACATATACATATATATGTAAATATATACATAGATAAATACATAGATATGTTGTGTGTGTGTGTGTGTGAGAGAGAGAGAGAGAGAGAG
>NW_022106189.1:872222-880721 GCF_000313985.2 Echinops telfairi | reverse complement strand
GAGAGAGAGAGAGAGAGAGAGAGAGAGACAGAGAGAGAGACAGAGACAGAGACAGAGATTTACTGGCGATTTGCTCCCAGAACTCTTAAGAAGATTTGGCACCTGTATGTGTCCTGCAATTCTGGGAGAATTCTGTACCAACAGCCTCTTGTTTTGTCTGGCCATCTCAGTTTCATGAGCACCTGGTAATCGAGGGCGGGGGTTTCTTCCTTCACTGGTACTTCAGTGGCCCAATGCCAGGACTTTTTTGATTTTCCAGGTTAAGGAGTTAAAGCCCTGGCAATCTCACTGGAGCTTTAGAAAGCAGGCGGGGTGGTTACTTAACCAGGCACGAGAGCCTGAGCTTCCTTGACAGGCACATCGCATTTGCTCGTGTTTCGACGTGTTTTGAAATGGAGCGGCCCCTTTAAAACATTATTCACTAAATCTATCGTGGGGATGGGTTTACTTACATTTCAAATGGAAAACAAACTCTCCACAGGAACAAATTTTCTTGTTGAAAGTAAGGACGGTTCCCCGCCCCCTCCCCCGCCCCGCTTTACAAGCGCCTGGCTGCCACTGAGTGCAGCTCTTATATCTAATCCTTGCCCAGAAGGGGGAAAGCATGGCCCAGAAAGAATGGCTGTGGCTTTCTTTCTATAATAGCATGCCCTGAAAGACGAGAAAGAACGAAGCTGGCCGGTTTTAGAGCAATTTGACGCCTGTTGAAGGTCTCTCTCTCTCTCTCTCTCTCTCTCTCTCTCTCTCTCTCTCTCGCTCATTGCCTTCCAGTTGACTCCAACCACTCATCGAGGTCCTATATAGGAAATGATAGATCTGCTCCTATGAGTTTCTGAGACTGTAACTTGTGAGGGGAATAGAAAACCTGGTCTTTCTCCCATGGAGCGGCTGGTGGTTTTGAACTGCTGACCTTCCGGTTAGTGACCAGATGCGTAACCACTACACCACGAGGGGTGGCTTGAATCTACCCCAGCCAGACCACTAGGTTCCACTTACAGAAGATTCCAAAACTAAACTCACTGCCTTTGAGTTCACTGACTCATAGTGACCCTATAGGACAGGGTGGAATTGCTTCTGTGGGTTTTCGAGACTAACTCTTTATGGGAGGAGAAAGCTTCCTCTTTCTTCCACAGAGTGGCTAGTGGTTTCGAACTGCTGACCTTGTGGTTAGCAGTCGTTAGCATAACCACTATACCACCAGGGCTCTTTTGTTGAATGCCAGGAGGATGGAATTGTCCTGTTTTTGTCTCTGGTGCATCCCAAGTGCTAAAGACCCATGCCTTACACCTAGCAAGCACTCATTAAATATTTGTTGATTATTTGCAAATGTAGTGTCTTAATTAACCATACATTAAGACTCTTCAGCTTTTTGCTACAACTCAAACTAAAATATTTTCAAATGAAGATAATTCTCTTTTGCTGTTCCCCAAGAGAGTAATGCTACATATTCTTCATAACACCCTTTAAGATAAAAAACAAACAAAAACAAAATAGGTTAATCTTCTAATATCAAGTTATACATGTGTATGTGTGTCTCTATGATATAAAGCAAATTTGGGATTGATCAAACCTTCTCTAAAAGAATCCATATTGACTCAAATTATGACAGAAAGTGTCTGTTGGAGGAACGGCATATATGAAAAGGTTCATGTGTGATTATAACTATTGAATCTGGGAATCAGATGCCAATATGCACCAGGCACTTTGTGTTATTTTTAGTTTTCCAACAACCTTTCAAGATAAGCCTTACCATCCCCATTGTATGCATGAGGGATCTGAGACCCAGAGAGGGACAGTAATGGGCCCAAGACCACACAGACACAGGTTATGTCTTGGTTTTGTGGGGAAGCCATTGCAAACTGCCACCGAGTGGGTGGCTTTCGTGAATAAGCAGGTGTTTTCTCACCGTTCAAGATGCCAGGAGCCTTGAGGCTGTCATCCACTCCAGCAGAAGACCCTTCATTGTCCTCTAGCTTGTGGGAGTTCCCAGGGTTCGCTTTTACGTTCATTGTTCTTTTGAAGACCAACATTTCGCTTACTAATAAAACCACGTATCTTTTTTGCTCTCCATGGGAGTGACTATGTCATATTACATTTGAAATGTTTGCTTTGTTCTTTTGTGATTAAGCTAGTTGAAAGCTTAGTTCCAAGTTTGTTTTGCTCTTTTTCTTTGGTAGCTAGTTTAGGGGCTACCTTAGTGGGAATAACTCATGCAGCTGCTAACTCATGATGGAGAAATGCTGTGCTTTATCAATGATGGCAGATGTTTCAGAATCTCATTAGTATTTGAAACCCCTCGGTATTTAGCAAGAACTTCCAATCTTTTCAGATGCTGATTTGTTACCAGCTGATAGAATAGAGTTACACGTTTATGTTTTTCATCAATAGACTTCAAGGGGCACTGAAGTGTATTTGGGGTCATGGTGGCACATTGGGTTGTGATCTGCAAGGTCCACCGTTTGAGAGCACCAGCCACGCCGGGGCAGCAAGACAAGACTTTCTACTCTGGTAAACAGTTCCAGTCGCAGAAACTCCCAGTGGGAGTGCTACCCTGTCCTATCGGATCACTAGAAGTCGGCTTCGACTCTCAAAGGCAATGAATTTGGCTGTTTGTTTTGAAGAGTGTTTAGAAAATACTCTTTCTAAATGTCTACAGTGTGACCCCCAGGTATTTCTTGGTATTCCTTGGCTTCTAAGACTAGTTTCCCACTATGTCTGTCTCTTTCCCCAGTCTGTTGTTCCTTTTTATTAAATACGACTCAGAAAATGAGGAACCCTGATAATATACTACCTTAAACGTTGGGCAGCTAATCACAAGGTTGACAGCTCAAACTCATCAGCCTCTCCAAGGAAGGAAAATGAGGCTGTCTGCTCCTGTAAAGATTTATAGCTTCGGAAACCCACGAGAGCAGCTCTACTCTGTCCTGTAGGGTCACTATGAGTTGGAATGGACTCAATGGTTTTGCTTTTGTGTTTTTTAACCCAGAAGGTATTCGGATTAGGGTCGACTTTACTCTGTGTGACTTAATTGATAGTACTCTGCTTCCCCCCAAATAAGACAGTGTCTTATATTAATTTTTGCTCCCAAAGATATGCTAGGTTTTATTTTCAGGGGATATCTTATTTTTCCATGAAGAAGAATACGGTACACATTTATTGTTTATTGTTTTATTCAAAGAGACCTAGCACTTCCTGTCTGCTCCGGCTATGCTGTGGCCAACAGTGAGCTGCGTGGCGGCGCCCACCACTACGGTCCAGAGTCCAGAGTTACACTAGTTTCGGGTGGGCCTTATTTTTGGGGAGGTCTTATTCTTGGGAGGTACCTTTTATTTCAGCAAGAGGCAAAACTGTAAGTAGGTCTTATTTTCTGGGGATGTCTTACTTTCGGGGAAACAGGGTATCTTCAAAGAAAGACACTATTTTCCCAAAAAAGGTCATATTCCATGGAAAAAGGCATTAGAACTTCCATATACAAGTATCTTTGGTGGGAGGATTCGAATTAATCCATAACAGAGGAGGATGTGGGTTTGCTTGATTCCAGGGCTTATTTCAGATACTGCTGGTTTCATAGCAAAAGAAAAGCCTCTATTTCCAAACAAGGTCATATTCACAGGGACAGGGGTTCAGATTTCAGCATATCTGTATATTTGGTGGGTGGGCACAATTCAATCCATAACAGATGGTAAGCCCTGTGGGTAGCAGACACGGGACATCTGAGTGCGTGCTTGTCTTTATGTTCTTCATCCACACATGCAACTTAAGTAGTTTTTCTGTGCAGGCTTTCCTGAGTATCGCTGTGGAGAACTCAGTATCTAGCAGGGGGCACTCATAGACACTCGCTTGGGTATGGCAAGTGACCAATGCGTGGGCCTAACTACAGAAGCAGCAGTCACAAGACCAAACTACTCAGCGCAGTGGGTAAGTCTACAGCAGAAGATCTCTTTAAAATGTTGAGCAGCAAGGAGGTTTCTCTGAGGACTAGTGCACCTGACCCAAACCATGGCATTTTTCACTCCTCATACGCATGTGACTGTTGGACATTGAGTAAGGAAGACGGAAGAATGGATGCATTTGACTTGTGCTAGTGACGAATATTAAAAGCGCCGTGGACTGCCAAATGAACAGACACACCTGTCTTGGAAGAAGTGCAGCCAGAGGCGTGGGGGGTGAGATTTGGTCCCACGTGCTTGCGTATGTTGTCAGCAGATGTGAGTCCCTGGAGAGGTACACCTTGATTGGAAAAGCAGAGAGGCAGAGAAGAAGAGGAAGGGCCTCCACGAGATGGATTGGGTGGCGACAGCAGTGGCTCAAACTCAGCAGCAATGGTGAGGGTGGCGCAGGCCAGAGAGTCACTGTGGGTCAGAACTGACTTGAAGGCACCTTAACAACAACAACAACAACAACAACAATTACAGATGCTAGTAGAGTGGTGATCTCAGCCACAGAGAATTTCTTTGCCTTCTTGGTTCAACAGTGGCCACTGGTTCAGCATTGGCTGCCCAGCTTCCATTTGCCCTCACATGACCCCTCAATTCTTATGAAATGTCACTTTTCCCTCCTGGTGTCACCTTGGCAGAGACCTCAGATCTCTGTCTTCCCCATTTCCCCCCCCCCCCCCCTCTATAGGAGGTATGGAGGGAAACCTATTCTTTGGGGGAGGCTTAATTGACAGGTGTGATAAGTAGGCTTTGTATCAACTTGTCTGGGGCAGGGTTCTCAGTGGTTTGGCAGTTAAGTCCTAGTAAGCCCTCAGGATATGATCTAACTCAATGTAATCACTTCCATAATGGGATCTGCTATGAGCAGCCAATCAGTTGTAGGAAGAATAGGGTGGGATGCAATAGCTGTATTCAGGTCACAGCCCTAATTAAGTAAATTGAAAGGCAGTTTCCTCGGGGATGTGGCCTATCTCTAATATAAGTGAGCACTGTGGAAAAGCTTGTTTGCTTTTTGCTGGACCTGGATCTTGGATCTGGCTCATTGACCTCTGGCTCTTGGGACTTGAGCCAATGGCCTGCCATATTGCCTGCTGATCCTGAGTGTTGTCAGTGGCCTGTCATCTGACCTGTTAACCTTGAATTCATTCACCTCTGCAGTTTCAAGCTTGACATCTTCCTGCTGTGATCCCAGCTTCATCAGCCTCCTTCACAACTGATGGAGTCATTAGAAGCTTCGAGCCTAACATCTGACTCACAGGCTTGGAATTTGCCTAGACTTGGACTTAGCCTAGACTTGGACTTAATGCCGAATACAACCGTGTGAGCCATATTTGTGATACATATTTCTCTCTATCTATACATTTATAAGCTTCACTGATTTTACTTCTCTAGAGAGCCCAGCCTAAGACTCCAAGGGAGGCATGTGTCCTACATTTGGCCAATCATAGGCTCACTGCCAGGACCCTGGATCTTGCATGACTGACATAGAGCAGAGAGATCATCTGCAGGCAGCAGGGATTGGGGTAGGCAGAGGCCAAACTGAGGCAGCTACATCTTCTTCATATTATTCCTGGTATGAAGTAGTGGCCAATCCCCCTGAGAGCAGGTCTGTCTTCCTGCGCCTTTCAAGTCTGTAAGGCCATGGTGATGCTCTTGTTGGTAGCTGCCCTCCCCGGCCCCTGACTCCATGCCCAATGAAGTGAAACATGGCCTGGTTCTGTACCATCCCCGTGACTGCTTACAGATGTGGCTGCTGTGATCCATAAGATCCACTGGCTGGTTTCCCAAAGCAAATAGACACGCCTTCCTTCCTAGTCTGTCTTAGTCTAGAAGCTCTAATTGACAGAGGAGTGAAGGCTGTGCATGCAGTCCATTGGCTGGGAGCCGAACTCAAGTCTCTGAACAGGAAGGGAAACTTCTACCGCTGAACTGCCACAGCCAAGCCCCCAAACCCAGGGCCATTTTCTGTAAACCCCTCTGTAACTCAGTGAAGTGATGCAATTTTTACACGATGCCGTGCAAAAATGACACATTTATTTTCCATATTTTCCTGGGAAAGTGCGCCTTTTCCTTTGTGTTTTGTCTGGAGTCTAATGTTGGTGGATATAGTTCCTCAAAGGGCCGGGGGTGGGGTGGGGGGTGAGTCCTAGGGCCGAGTGTCACTGAGCCAGATCTGAGTTTGGAAAGTTGCAGTTTACCTTCACAGCTGCTCTATCCATAGGCTGACAAAATAGGTAGCTCTTACTTAAGAAAAGTTGGAAAATCTCAGTGTTCTCTTCATGCCCCTGAATTTCTGAGAGCGATTTTGCTGGGGAATCACCCAGAAGCCACCAGGAATGAGAGGAAACCCATCTATTTGTCATGGGGCCTCTGGAGGACAAAGACGAGCCCTGTCGGACACCCAGCAGGTTCAGTTCTGTAGGAGGACGAAGGGAGAGGCTTTCCTGTGCTTGGCCAAGAGCACACGATGCTGACTGTGCCCAGTCCTAAAAGGTGCAGGAGTTACGCTCCCGATGACCCACTTCCAGGAGAGCTTGGAGCAGCCTCCGCCTCTTTCCTCGCAGCAGATGAGCTCTCCCCTGCCCTCCACTCTGCGCCCGCTCATCACACGTGGAACTCTAGCTCAAATTCATCCAAAGACAATTCTTCCAGTGACATCTTTTCCACATGGAGTGCTTCATTTTAAATTGTCATGGGAAAATGACTTCATACATCCCTTTAAGCACACGGAACTAAGGCAATTACTGATACTTTAAGAATTCTTGAAACATTTGAAAGAATTTTGGAGTAATGTTCTAAAGGCTATAAGTAATCCTTTTTGGTTTTTTTCTCATGCTTTTTGGAAGGGCTCCAATTAATGTCAAGGACAGACCTTGGGCACACAGATGGTTCCCACCCAATTAATGATCTGGCTGTTCCCTCAAGAGTCACACCTTCAAAACACGGAGCCTGTAGCGGATCATCTCAGATTCTCCCACCTGAATTAACTGCACACACCCATGAGGGCCATGACAGATATATGGGCAGGTGAACTGTACGAACTTAAGGCACCCCAAAAATCTAGTTTTATTTGTTTGTTAATGACTCATCAATTTAGTCATGGAGCAATATTCAATATCTGATGTACAACACTGAAAATCCTGAGGTGGGACCTTGAAACAAAACTACATGAGTCAGGTGAACCAATCGCATTAACTGATTTTTTTTTCCTGGAACCATAAAATAGTTTTAGAGGATCGCATAGCTTGAAGCAAGAACGGCGGACAATCCCAGAGAATGGCACAGCGGTGAAGACACAGATCGGCACAGGGGATAAAAGACGCATGGGCTCCATGAATGGCCGCAGGATGTGAGACCCAGAGGTCAGCCATTCACCCAAGCAAAGCTGGGAGGGGTGGGCGGGGTGGGGGAGCCCGAGGCTGGGAAAGGCGAACCACTCAAATGAAAATAAGAAGGACCGAGACGCATCCGGGGGTGAAGGGAACAGGAAGCCTTTCCAGCTGTTCTGAACAGTTTTCAGCTGTGGAGCTCGGTGAAGGCAAGGGATGACCCCTAACCAACACCCCGAGCACTGTGTGAAGAGTGCTAAATGAGAAGATAAGTTGCTGAAAACCCATGAACTGTGTTTATATATGAGTGTGTGTTTAAATATATATATGTTTGTATATTTTAATGTAAATATATATGCTTATATACTTGTACGTTTAAAATCCTCAGAGGATTTTTTTTTTAAGAAAGAAAGAATGAAAACCGCTGACAAAGCTGCAGGGTGACTGACTGACTTGCGATTTCCATTCACAGGAAGGTGGAGGCCAGTCACCAGGCCACAGGAGTCAGCCCCCTGCTTAAGTCGAGTGACTTCATTAAAAACAACAGCAACACACACACACAACGGGTCCCCAGCAGGGATTTGTTTCCGAGGGGTCTGAGTTTCTATTTGGAGTGATGGGAAACTTTCAGCAAGGGATAAGAGTGTTGGTTACAGAAGAGGATGAAAATAGTTCATGTACTGAATTGTACATTTAATATGGATTGAAATGGCAAATGTTTGGTTGTAAGAGGGAACTTCAAGTTTTATACAGAAAAACGAGATAATGGGAATGTTTGCACAATGGTTTGAAGCCCCCTCACATATAATTTGCCATAATATAAAAAAATTACAGGGTACGTACTGAGTTCATGACTCAAGTATACATTCACTTTTTTTAGGTCGCTTTCTTTTCTTTGCATTGTTGCTGAGTTGCGCTGGCCAGTGGCTCTGACCATCGGTGAACATATGGATCACAGACGGAGCCTGGGTCCCACCCTGCACCACACTGGATAAAAGAGAACAACAACAGAAAACTCCCCTCTCTTGGAAAAGCTACTTAGGTCACCTGTGGTGACCCAAACACTAGACTGACGGAGGACGGCAGGCAGAGCCACCTGCCAAACGTGGCTGAGCATCAAACCCCATTTTTACTATAAAAAAGATCTCCTGGGAATCCAGGACAGATGCACCCCTCAGGACCAGTGGTGAGAGTGGCGATGCCGGGAGGGTGGAGGGAAGTGAGGGAGAAAG